>NC_057799.1:612661409-612967033 GCF_018294505.1 Triticum aestivum
GGGACTCCGAACTACCTTCGGTACATCAAAACACAAAACTCATAATACCGATCGTCATCTAACTTTAAGCGTGCGGACCCTACGGGTTCGAGAACTATGTAGACATGATCGAGACACGTTTCCGGTCAATAACCAATAGCGGAACCTAGATGTTCATATTGGCTCCTACATATTCTACGAAGATCTTTATCGGTTAAACCGCATAACAACATACGTTGTTCCCTTTGTCATCGGTATGTTACTTGCTCGAGATTCAATCGTCGGTATCTCAATACCTAGTTCAATCTCGTTACCGGCAAGTCTCTTTATTCAATCCGTAATACATCATCCCGCAACTAACTCATTAGTTACAATGCTTGCAAGGCTTATAGTGATGTGCATTACCGAGTGGGCCCAGATATATCTCTCCGACAATCGGAGTGACAAATCCTAAGCTCGAAATACGCCAACCCAACAAGTACCTTTGGAGACACCTGTAGAGCACCTTTATAATCACCCAGTTACGTTGTGACGTTTGGTAGCACACAAAGTGTTCCTCCGGTAAACGGGAGTTGCATAATCTCATAGTCATAGGAACATGTATAAGTCATGAAGAAAGCAATAGCAGAATACTAAACGGTCAAGTGCTAAGCTAACGGAATGGGTCAAGTCAATCAGATCATTCTCCTAATGATGTGATCCCGTTAATCAAATGACAACTCATGTCTATGGCTAGGAAACATAAGCATCTTTGATCAACGAGCTAGTCAAGTAGAGGCATACTAGTGACACTTTGTTTGTCTATGTATTCACACAAGTATTATGTTTTCGATTAATACAATTCTAGCATGAATAATAAACATTTATCATGATATAAGGAAATAAATAATAACTTTATTATTGCCTCTAGGTCATATTTCCTTCAGTTCTGTGTCACCCTATGTTATAACTATTGCATGAATAATCGCATCCGGCATAATTATCCATCATCGATCCAATGCCTACGAGCTTTTCACATATTGTTCTTCGCTTATTTACTTTACCGTTGCTACTGTTACAATCACTACAAAACTATCACTGTTACTTTTGCTACCGTTACCGTTACTTCCATACTACTTTGCTACCAAATACTTTGCTGCAGATATTAAGTTATCCAGGTGTGGTTGAATTGACAACTCAACTGCTAATACTTGAGAATATTCTTTGGCTCCCCTTGTGTTGAATCAATAAATTTGCGTTGAATACTCTAGCCTCGAAAACTGTTGCGATCCCCTATACTTGTGGGTTATCACCCGTGCCCGAGCTCGCCCTCCCCGCCCCTGCCTCCGTCGCCGAGCACCTCCCCGCCACCGTCTCTCCCCTCTTTGTAAGCCCCCCACCCCTCTCTCTCTGCATTTTAGAGCAAAAATTAGTAGAGTAAAAGTTAGTTTATAGCAAAAAAATTAGTTTAGAGCAAAAGATGTTAAGTAGTTGATGTTAGAGCAAAAATTATTTTAGAGCAAAAAATTTGGTTTACAGCAAAAGTTAGTTAGGGCAGTAGGGTTTAATTAGGATTTTTGTTTTCATAGATGTTTTTTAGTTAGGGCAGTAGGGTTTTGCTAGGTTAATTAGGTTAGTAGTGCTGCTAGTAGTAGTGGTATAGTAGGTTAATTAGGTGAAGTTAAATGAATAACCTAAATGAATGAAATTAGTAGTTAACTGGATTTTTTCCTTTCATCATTATAGAGCACTAAAGTTAACTGAATTTTGTTCTATTAGTAGTTAAATGAATTTTCTTCTACACTTAGGTTTTGAATTAGCTTGTGAAATTTGGACATGTATATTTGGACATGTGGTTGCTCGTGTATATTTGGACATGTGTTGCGGTGTCGAAGATGGATATTTGAACACTGTTTCCAGGGAATGAAGCCGAGTGGCCTATGTTTTGCCGGAATGTTGATTCATTTCCGTTCCGGCAAATTTCAGGTTCTCGATTTGTCCACTTTTTACCAAAAGTCATGCCAAAATTTTCCGTGAATTTCGGCATGACTTGTGCTACAAACTAGGACATATCGAGTGCTCGGGATTTGCCGCACCGGGAAGGAGTCAACGTTCCTACAAAGCATAGGCCTTTTTTATGCCATTATTCATTTTATTAGGTCTAGAATTAATTGACTAGATTTAATCGTAGGAAACATGGCTAGCAACGATGAAGGACAGGGTTCTAGTGACTGCGACAACGTCTACCTGGCGGCAGAAGAATTTTTGAGGGAAGCCGACGATCAAGAGTTGATGTTGCTGGGTCCACTTGTCACATCGGAGATTGAGACCGACATCGAGACCGGCACTGAGACTAAGACCAGCGCTGAGACTGAGACCGGTGCTGAGACTGAGACCGGCATCGAGACCGACACTCAGACTGAGACCGGCGCCGAGACTAGCGGAGCCGGAATAGAACCGAAAGCAAAGAAGCAACGGCTTCCTAACAAGCTCAGGACTACTAGATTGGAGGTCACGGAGGTGGACGACGGCCATTTTGAGCCAAACGCACTCGAGGAAGCGCGCGCGTGCTACGGCAATCAAATAGGCTGCATCATACAGACAACCGCCACCATCAACGATGAGAAACTACAGAAGATAGATAATATGAGGCCCTCCCTCCTAAAGAAGCTGCACCAGATATTCTTGTTCCCGGGACAGAATGAAAAGGATTATAAAGATCCAGATAAGGACCCGGCAATGAAGAAGATAAACAAACACGCCATGACCAAGTTTAGCGACGCGTTGGCCGGCTGGAAATCAAGGGTGAAATATCGGATCATCAACAAAAAGGAACCCTACTCTGAGATTGTAAAGGATAATTCGACAATCACGGCAGAGCACTTTGAAATATTCAAGGTGGCTTGCAAGGCCGAAGCTGCCAAAAAAAAGTCGAAGTACATGAAGGGCTTCAACAAAGGAACATTGGGTGCCACCACCTCGGAAGCCGTGGTTACGGCGGGAAGAGGTCCATATGGGCCAAGGAGGACGTGGAAGCCGCGAGTCTGGGCATCCCAGACCCCTTGACGGAGTTCACCGTCCCGCAGGAGCGTGACGTCCTCAGGGCCCGGCACCGTTGGGACCCAGTGAAGAAGGCTTTCGAGATGAACGCGGTCATGATGGAGTTCATGAGACTGCTGGTAATTTTAGTTTCTGATCAATTCGACTGCACGTTAGTCATATTTGTAAAAGATCCTTGTGCCTTTTGCAGAGAGAGCAACACAGGATTGCGGCCGAAAGCAACTCGCCGTCTGAGGCATTGGCGAGGCCCAAGTGGGACACTCCATTCAACCAGGCATTGAACATATTGAAATGACTCCCGGTGGAGACTCGATTGCCGTATGGACGCGTGCACGGTGTCGGAGACGGCGCCACATGGAAGAAGTACTACCGGGAGACCACGGAGGAGAGAAAGGAAAGACGGAGGTTAACTGAAGAAAACATTGACAAGAAGGTTGAGATTACGGTTGAGAAGAAATCATCTGAGATAGTCGCAACAGCGGTAGCTGCCGCAAAACAGGTGCTTGTAGATATGTCTACTACCTTGGTTCCGGCCGTTTTCAATTGGAGCAGGCAAAATCCAGAAAAGAATGTTGCGGACTCTCCCCTTGCTGACTTCTTGGGGAGCAGCTCGACTAGCGTTGCACCAGCACCTGCTCCCGCACCGGCTCCCACACCGGCTCCTGCACTTGCTCCCGCACCGGCTCCCGCACCAGACGTGCTCGGCGGTGCTTCGTCTTTGGCTGAGCTCGACGCCCTCACGGTATCTGTCACACCGCCCCCCTTCAATAAATGTATAATCTCATGTTTTCGCTGCCTTTCGGATGTCTCACGTCGCAGACTTTTCTTTGCAGGCCGACAAAACCGCGTGCACCATATTGTACACCATCAGCGACCAGAAGGTGGACGTGGGGAAGGAGACGATAATGGAGCCGAAGGAACCATTGTTCCACAGCCGGCCGATCCCCCCGGACGTCTTCAAGGTTTCCGTGGCCAGTGTCAAACCGGGCCACGAGAATTTGGCTCCTCTGGTACTAGTGGGGGATGACGACGAGACCCCGTGGCGGCTTGGTGATTGTTGCAATGGGTGGGTCCTGTTGTGGCCAAAGAGTCTGCTTCGTCTGGAGGAGGCTGGGAGCACACCCACGAGCATGCAGTTAGGTATGAACATCAACACCCCACCTACCCAATTAGCGTCGGCTGTCGTGCTGGGTGATAGCAGAGGGGGTGAGGAAAAGGCTCCATTAGTCGCTGGTGACGTCGCCATAGATGAGGATGAGGATGACGATGACACTCAACAATACTGGCGCCTACTTAGGGTTTGAGCGTCATGAGTCGGTGCCTGAATTGCCGTCTCTGGAGGCTGAACGTATTATGGACGACCTTCCGGTAGTAAAGAAGTCTATGAAGAGACCGAGGAAAGGCAAAAAAGCTGCTTCTATGATCCAGCCGCCTCAGCAGCCTCGGGTTCAAGATCGTATAGATATCCCCGGTGCGGCAAAATGGCATATCCCCGGTCAACCAATCCTACCTGAAGCAGCGCTAGGGGCCAGATTCGGCGATCTAAGGAGACTTCATGACGATGTGCTGCGGATAGAAAAAAGGCCTCATCGCCTCGAAAGATCCAGGATACCCACTCTACGCGGTTAAGGTTCCGCGGCAATTGTCGTACGTCGACACATTCCCCGCGGAGAAGTTCTTCCTTTGATTCGATTACATATTCGACATGTTTCACGTGAAGAAGCTGGATTTTACGTTTGTCCGCCTTTATGCCTTGCACATGAACTACCTCATCGGGGTTGAGCAGATACCTCATATCTGTGTCGCTGACCTGTACTTCATGCATGAGGGCTTCTTGGGAGTCTGCGCAAAGCACCGTGAATACGCGAGGGAATACATCGTCAATTTCATGCTAGCCAATAAGGACAAGGAGGCGATTCTCGTGCCTTATCATCCCTGTAAGTCATCCGCGCGGATATCCTTCCTTCGATTTCAATCATTCATTTGCACGGTGGAGGCTAATTAATTTGAGGTGTACTTATTTTGCGCAGCGGCGGGCGCGCCGTCCTCATCATCCTCTACCCCCGATACTCCCACGCTCTTTACTTGGACTCGTCGAAGAACATTAACAAAAAGGATTACACCCACATCAAGTCTGTTCTTGACAGTGCTATGTTTTACTACGACGCACGGGGTGGAGAGGTCAAGGACAAGAAGAGAAGGGACGGCAGGCTCGCCTTCGGCCATAAGACCGACTTCTGCTGCATCCAGCAACCGAGTGATTCTCTTAATGATGGATTCTATGTCCTACACCACATGCTGGAGTACAGACGGGATCACCAGAACCTTCGCATGTCACCTAGATCCGGCGATGCCCATATTCTGCAATGGGCAAGAACTTAGGAGATATCGAGGATCATCGACTTCGAGCTGAGTTCTATCACATCCAGCGCGAACTTGCCCAAATCATCATGAAGGAGGTCGTCGAAAAAACAGGGATGTTCTATGAAGAAGGACAAATGTCGCGGGAAGACGTCTGAACACGGGTAGCCGCTCAGTGTCTCGACCTGAAGCCTTTCACTAGTCTCGGGGACTATCTCCCTGACTTGGATGGATGGCACTACATGTTGGAGTGATTGTCGATATATGACAATGTGTCCATTTAGTCCATACTTTCTGTATGACGAAACATTGAGTTATGCACGACGAAACTTTATTTGTGATGTAATTAAACCGTCCTCCTCGACTAGTGACGATCACTCTAGTTAGGGCATTTTGGGTACGATCAACTTTGTTATTTATGCTTATGATATGTTGCTTCTATTTTTGCCAAGTCTGTCTCTTTCTGTTGCTCAACTATATATGTTGCATATCATCGACTCATGTGACGATGCAGGTGCATAGATCATCGATGGCGAAGAAGTGTTACGCCAGGAGTATATATACGATAAGTGGCCGGAGTGTCAGGCCCAGGTGTACCGGTTTACGGTTTCTGAGCGACAGGCAGTAGTTAGTTTAGGTTCACGCTAATGCGAGAGAGGGATACGAACTCATGTACTGCATAGTCCGCTCTCACTCATAGTGATAGCTCTTCTCGCGTATATCATTGTTTAGATGGATGACGATGTAGTTGCAAGTAATCGAGACTTGTATCGCTATTTTCGAGATGATGACGAGAGACCACTTTGTGTTGGATGATGATTATGATGATGACATGATTTGATGAGACTATTTGTATGTATATGCTATGATGATATTTGTATGTGTATGATATGCTAAAGATTATTGTATAAAGCCTATTCAAATACAAAACAAATATGCAGGAAAAAGCAGAAACTAATAAAACTAGCAGTAGCGAGGGGAACAAAGTTAGCAGTAGCGCTGCCTTACAAGTAGCGCTGCCTTACAAGTAGCGCTTCCTGCTAAAAAGCGTTGCAGATATTAGCAGCAGCGCTCTGCACTTAAGCGCGCTACTGCTAGCCATGTATACCAGTAGCGTGGGACGACAGGCGCTACTGCTACACGTTAGCTGTAGCGCCTTATCAGTAGTGCGTCGTCATGCGCTACTGATAGGCAAAATACCCGCGCTACTGCTAGGGTTTTCCCTAGTAGTGGAGGGTACGTAGACAACACTCTCCCCTCTCGTTGCTATGCATCACCTGGATGGATCTTGCGTGTGCGTAGGAATTTTTTTGAAATTACTGCATTCCCCAACAGTGGCATCCGAGCCAGGTCTATGCGTAGATGTTATATGCACGAGTAGAACACAAAGAGTTGTGGGCGATAATAGTCATACTGTTTACCAGCATGTAATACTTTGATTCGGCGATATTGTTGGATGAAGCGGCCCAGACCGACATTACGCGTACGCTTATGCGAGACTGGTTCTACCGACGTGCTTCGCACACAGGTGGCTGGCTGGTGTCAACTTCTCCAACTTTAGTTGAATCAAGTGTGGCTACGCCCGGTCCTTGTTGAAGGTTAAAACATCACACTTGACGAAAAATCGTTGTGGTTTTGATGCGTAGTTAAGAACGGCTCTTGCTCAGCCCGTATCAGCCACGTAAAAACTTGCAACAACAAAGTAGAAGACGTATAACTTGTTTTTCCAGGGCATGTTGTGATGTGATATGGTCAAGACATGATGCTAAATTTTATTGTATGAGATAATCATGTTTTGTAACAGAGTTATCGGCAACTGGCAGGAGCCATATGCTTGTCGCTTTATTGTATGAAATGCAATCGCCATGTAATTGCTTTACTTTATCACTAAGCGGTAGCGTCAGTTGTAGAAGCAATAGTTGGCGAGACAACAACGATGCTCCGATGGAGATCAAGGTGTCAAGCCGGTGACGATGGTGATCATGACGGTGCTTTGGAGATGGAGATCAAAGGCACAAGATGATGATGGCCATATCATATCACTTATATTGATTGCATGTGATGTTTATCCTTTATGCATCTTATTTTTCTTAGTCCGGTGGTAGCATTATAAGATGATCCCTCACTAAATTTCAAGGTACAAGTGTTCTCCCTGAGTATGCACCGTTGTGAAAGTTCATCGTGCCGAGACACCACGTGATGATCGGGTGTGATAAGCTCTACGTTCACATACAACGGGTGCAAGCCAGTTTTGCACACGCAGAATACTCGGGTTAAACTTGACGAGCCTAGCATATGCAGATATGGCCTCGAAACACTGAGACCGAAAGGTCGAGCGTGAATCATATAGTAGATATGATCAACATAATGATGTTCACCATTGAAAACTACTCCATCTCACGTGATGATCGGACATGGTTTAGTTGATTTGGATCACGTGATCACTTAGATGATTAGAGGGATGTCTATCTAAGTGGGAGTTCTTAAGTAATATGATTAATTGAACTTTAATTTATCATTAACTTAGTACCTGATAGTATTTTGCATGTCTATGTTGTTGTAGATAGATGGCCCGTGTTGTTGTTCCGTTGAATTTTAATGCGTTCCTAGAGAAAGCTAAGTTGAAAGATGATGGTAGCAACTACACGGACTGGGTCCGTAACTTCAGGATTATCCTCATTGCTGCACAGAAGAATTACGTCCTGGAAGCACCGCTAGGTGCCAAACCCGCTGCAGGAGCAACGCCAGATGTTATGAACGTCTGGCAGAGCAAAGCTGATGACTACTCGATAGTTCAGTGTGCCATGCTTTACGGCTTAGAACCGGGACTTCAACGAAGTTTTGAACGTCATGGAGCATATGAGATGTTCCAGGAGTTGAAGTTAATATTCCAAGCAAATGCCTGGATTGAGAGATATGAAGTCTCCAATAATTTCTACAGCTGCAAAATGGAGGAGAATAGTTCCGTCAGTGAGCATATACTCAAAATGTCTGGGTATAACAATCACTTGATTCAATTGGGAGTTAATCTTCCTGATGATAGTGTCATTGACACAATTCTTCAATCACTGCCACCAAGCTACAAGAGCTTCGTGATGAACTATAATATGCAAGGGATGGATAAGGCAATTCCCGAGCTCTTCGCAGTGCTAAAGGTTGCGGAGGTAGAAATCAAGAAAGAGCATCAAGTGTTGATGGTCAACAAGACCACCAGTTTCAAGAAAATGGGTAAAGGGAAGAAGGGGAACTTCAAGAAGAACGGCAAGCAAGTTGCTGCTCAAGTGAAGGAGCCCAAGTCTGGACCTAAGCCTGAGACTGAGTGCTTCTACTGCAAAGGGACTGGTCACTAGAAGCGGAATTGCCCCAAGTATTTGGCGGATAAGAAGGATGGCAAGGTGAACAAAGGTATATGTGATATACATGTTATTGATGTGTACCTTACTAATGCTCGCATTAGTGCCTGGGTATTTGATACTGGTTCTGTTGCTAATATTTGCAACTCGAAACATGGACTACGGATTAAGCGAAGATTGGCTAAGGACGAGGTGACGATGCGCGTGGGAAATGGTTCCAAAGTCGATGTGATCGCCGTCGGCACGCTACCTCTACATCTACCTTTGGGATTAGTTTTAGACCTGAATAATTGTTATTTGGTGCCAGCATTAAGCATGAACATTATATCTGGATCTTGTTGGATGCGAGACGGTTATTCATTTAAATCAGAGAATAATGGTTGTTCTATTTATATGAGCAATATATTTTATGGTCATGCACCTATGAAGAGTGGTCTACTTTTGTTGAATCTCGATAGTAGTGACACACATATTCATAATATTGAAGCCAAAAGATGCAGAGTTGATAATGATAGTGCAACTTATTTGTGGCACTGCCGTTTAGGTCATATTGGTGTAAAGCGCATGAAGAAACTCCATTCTGATGGACTTTTGGAATCACTTGATTATGAATCACTTGGTACTTGCGAACCATGCCTCATGGGCAAGATGACTAAAACTCTGTTTTCCGGAACAATGGAGCGAGCAACAGATTTGTTGGAAATCATACATACTGATGTATGTGGTCCGATGAATATTGAGGCTCGCGGTGGGTATCGTTATTTTCTCACCTTCACAGTTGATTTGAGCAGATATGGGTATATCTACTTAATGAAACATAAGTCTGAAACATTTGAAAAGGTCAAAGAATTTCAGAGTGAAGTGGAAAATCATCGTAACAAGAAAATAAAGTTTCTACGATCCGATCGTGGAGGAGAATATTTGAGTTACGAGTTTGGTCTTCATTTGAAACAATGCGGAATAGTTTCGCAACTCACACCACCCGGAACACCACAGCGTAATGGTGTGTCCGAACGTCGTAATCGTACTTTACTAGATATGGTGCGATATATGATGTCTCTTACTGATTTACGGCTATCGTTTTGGGGTTATGCTTTAGAGACGGCTGCATTCACATTAAATAGGGCACCATCTATATCCGTTGAGATGACACCTTATGAACTGTGGTTTGGTAAGAAACCCAAGTTGTCTTTTCTTAAAGTTTGGGGCTGCAATGCTTATGTGAAAAAGTTTCAACCTGATAAGCTCGAACCCAAATCGGAGAATGTGTCTTCATAGGATACCCAAAGGAGACTGTTGGGTACACCTTCTATCACAGATCCGAAGGCAAGACATTCGTTGCTAAGAATGAATCCTTTCTAGAGATGCAGTTTCTCTCGAAAGAAGTGAGTGGGAGGAAAGTAGAACTTGATGAGGTAACTGTACCTGCTCCCTTATTGGAAAGTAGTTCATCACAGAAATCAGTTCCTGTGACTCCTACACCAATTAGTGAGGAAGCTAATGATGATGATATTATAACTTCAGATCAAGTTACTACTGAACCTCGTAGGTCAACCATAGTAAGATCCGCACTAGAGTGGTACGGTAATCCTGTTCTGGAGGTCATGTTACTTGACCATGACGAACCTACGAACTATGAGGAAGCGATGATGAACCCAGATTCCGTAAAATGGCTTGAGGCCATGAAATCTGAGATGGGATCCATGTATGAGAACAAAATGTGGACTTTGGTTGACTTGCCCGATGATCGGCAAGCCATCGAGAATAAATGGATCTTCAAGAAGAAGACTGACGCTGACGGTAATGTTACTGTCTACAAAGCTCGACTTGTTGCGAAAGGTTTTTGACAAGTTCAAGGAGTTGACTACGATGAGACTTTCTCACCTGTAGCGATGCTTAAGTCCGTCCGAATCATGTTAGCAATTGCTGCATTTTATGATTATGAAATTTGGCAAATGGATGTAAAGAGTGCATTCCTGAATGGATTTCTGGAAGAAGAGTTGTATATGATGCAACCTGAAGGCTTTATCAATCCAAAGGATGCTAACAAAGTGTGCAAGCTCCAGCGGTCCATTTATGGACTGGTGCAAGCATCTCGGAGTTGGAATAAACGTTTTGATAGTGTGATCAAAGCATATGGTTTTATACAGATTTTCGGAGAAGCCTGTATTTACAAGAAAGTGAGTGGGAGCTCTGTAGCATTTCTAATATTATATGTGGATGACATATTGTTAATTGGAAATGATATAAATTTTTGTATAGCATAAAAGGATACTTGAACAAGAGTTTTTCAATGAAAGACCTCGGTGAAGCTGCTTATATATTGGGCATCAAGATCTATAGAGATAGATCAAGACGCTTAATTGGACTTTCACAAAGCACATACCTTGATAAAGTTTTGAAGAAGTTCAAAATGGATCAAGCAAAGAAAGGGTTCTTGCCTGTGTTACAAGGTGTGAAGTTGAGTCAGACTCAATGCCCGACCACTGCAGAAGATAGAGAGAAAATGAAAGTCATTCCCTATGCTTCAGCCATAGGTTCTATCATGTACCAGACCTGATGTGTGCCTTGCTATTAGTTTAGCAGGGAGGTACCAAAGTAATCCAGGAGTGGATCACTGGACAGCGGTCAAGAACATCCTAAAATACCTGAAAAGGACTAAGGATATGTTTCTCGTTTATGAAGGTGACAAAGAGCTCGTCATAAATGGTTGCGTCGATGCAAGCTTTGACACTGATCCAGATGACTCTAAGTCACAAACCGGATACGTGTTTATATTGAACGGTGGAGCTGTCAATTGGTGCAGTTCTAAGCAAAGCGTCGTGGCAGGATCTACGTGTGAAGCGGAGTACATAGCTGCTTTGGAAGCAGCAAATGAAGGAGTTCATATCCGATCTAGGTGTCATACCTAGTGCATCGGGTCCAATGAAAATCTTTTGTGACAATACTGGTGCAATTGCCTTGGCAAAGGAATCCAAATTTCACAAGAGAACCAAGCACATCAAGAGACGCTTCAATTCCATCCGCGATCAAGTCAAGGAGAGGGAGACATAGAGATTTGCAAGATACATGCGGATCTGAATGTTGCAGACCCGTTTACTAAGCCTCTCTCACGAGCAAAACATGATCGGCACCAACACTCCATGGGTGTTAGAATCATTACTGTGTAATCTAGATTATTGACTCTAGTGCAAGTGGGAGACTGAAGGAAATATGCCCTAGAGGCAATAATAAAGTTGTTATTTATATTTCCTTATATCATGATAAATGTTTATTATTCATGCTAGAATTGTATTAACCGGAAACTTAGTACATGTGTGAATACATAGACAAACAGAGTGTCACTAGTATGCCTCTACTTGACTAGCTCGTTGAATCAAAGATGGTTAAGTTTCCTAGCCATAGACATGAGTTTTCATTTGATTAACGGGATCACATCATTAGAGAATGATGTGATTGACTTGACCCATTCCGTTAGCCTAGCACTTGATCGTTTAGTTTATTTGCTATTGCTTTCTTCATGACTTATACATGTTCCTATGACTATGAGATTATGCAACTCCCGAATACCAGAGGAACTTAGTGTGCTACCAAACGTCACAACGTAACTGGGTGATTATAAAGGTGCTCTACAGGTGTCTCCGATGGTGTTTGTTGAGTTGGCATAGATCGAGAAGGATTTCTCACTCCGATTGTCGGAGAGGTATCTCTGGGCCCTCTCGGTAATGCACATCACTATAAGCCTTGCAAGCAATGTGACTAATGAGTTAGTTGCGGGATGATGCACTATGGAACAAGTAAAGAGACTTGCCGGTAACGAAATTGAACTAGGTATTGAGAAACCGACGATCGAATCTCGGGCAAGTAACATACCGATGACAAAGGGAACAACGTATGTTGTTATGCGGTTTGACCGATAAAGATCTTCGTAGAATATGTGGGAGCAATATGAACATCCAGGTTCCGCTATTGGTTATTGACCGGAGACGTGTCTCGGTCATGTTTACATAGTTCTCGAACCCGTAGGGTCCGCACGCTTAACGTTCGGTGACGATCGGTATTATGAGTTTATGTGTTTTGATGTACCGAAGGTAGTTCGGAGTCCCGGATACACTAGTGCAGAATAGGCCTTTATCACCGGTTCGTAAGGGCCTTTAGTGCCGGTTCTGCAACCGGCACTATGGAGTGGAGACCAAAGGCCCCCCCCCTTTAGTACCGGTTCGGCACAAACCGGCGCTAAAGTGCCACCACGTGGCATGAGCCAGGCCCGGGTGCTGGTAGACCATTAGTACCGGTTGGTAGCACCAACCAGTACTAAATGTTTGGGGGGGTTTTGGTTTTAATTTTTATTTTTCCATTAATTTTGTGTTTTCCATTTAATTCTTTTTTGTTTGCTGGTATTTTACGATACTACATATTGTACACGTTATGCATATATATAAATAGATTTTCTCGTAGAACTGATCATATATATATAATCGAATGTCTCACAACCACCATTAATTATTCACACATACACATGTATATATATATATACAATTTCTCCTACATGTTGCCTTGGTGCCTTCGGAGCACGATGACAAGTGGTTCATGGGGGCGGTAGCGGGTAATAGTATTCTCCTTTGGGATCTATGACCTGGTCGAGCAAAAATCCCGCTATTTCCTCTTGAAGTGCTCGTATGCGCTCCTCTGATAGGAGCTTGTCCCGCACCTCTTTGAACTGTTAAGAAGGAGATCAATATGCATGTGTATTAGTTGTGTGACTAGATATCGACAATCATGTAAGATTTGTGAATAGTGTTCTGGCAAACGTACCCAGTCCTGTCTATCAGATCTGCTCCTTTCGGACGCCATCATGCGAATGTTCTCGCAAACGTAGTATGCACACACTTCAGTCCCCGGCGCCTGCTTCAGGGCCTTTACGACAATAGAATTTAATCAGATAATAATTAATCAAGCATGTTAATTAATTAATGGTATTGAAACAAGAATTAAAGAGATGGTAGCTAGCTAGCTAGTACTACTTAATTACTTACCTTGGGTCGATACCAACATAGCTTTTGTCGCCATTTTCCTGGAGTCACCTTGATGTACTTTGCCCAAGCCCTGCCCGCCGGCAAAGAAAATTAATAAAGGGGTTATTAAAAATAGTTCATATCAGGAAATGACGAACTAAATAGGCCGAGATATAGTTAATAATGATTGAAATAACCTGTCGACTATCCCCTTCACGATGCTGTAGTCACTATTTTTTTAAGTAGTGAGTCCAGTACTTCAACTTTTCCTTCGTCAACTTTAATGTCTAACAAGATCCAGTGGAAGCTGCATGCGCATACGTTTGCATGTATAAATTAAGCGGGCATGTGCATAACACTAATCAACTATAACCCTAAACCCTATACACTTATTAACATCTAGCTAGTAAGCAAAAACAGAATTTGTAGTACAAGACAGTGTGACTCACTCGAAGTTGTAAGGAAGTAGTATATCTTCATTGCTATTGAGGCGCTTCAAGAACTCTAGCATGCATTTCTCTACATCTTGTCTACACCATTCCAATTTCCATGTGTATTCATTAACGGTATTTGGGTCAATGAACCCAATGCCATAGCGTCCAGCTTTTTTCATTTCATACATCTTCATCCTGCATAATACCACAGAAAAGAATATATAGTGAGGATATATAATTACAGGTAATTAATGATCAATCAATGAGCACTAGAGCTAGCTTGAGACTTAAATTACAGAAAGAAATCACTTACAGACAATAGCAACTGACGATAGATTTGTCGAGTGCATCTTGATTGAATAACTGAAATAGTTCTGAATACTCAATGGCCAGAGCTTTCTTATGGAAGTAATGATCTTCCTCGACTTGCACCATGAGGGACTCTCGATTGGAAATCTTGGTAATTTTCATGTACCAATCATGCAATTCATACATTCTCGTTGGGAGGTTCTTGACCTCCTCGGGCTCGACCAAAGGTTGGCCCCGGATATATTTCCGTTTTATTTCCTCCTCTCTAAGCGGAGGCATGGGCTCGATCTCGAGGAGTTGTCCAACAGTGATCTTGAGCATTTCAGCCTGCATTATATGCTCCTCGGTTATTACCACATCGCCCAGCTCGGGAACGTAAACGGTTTGCCCACGGTAATATTGGGCGCGCGTACTCTCATGTGTTGTTGGCACAACAAGCGGGGGGGGTCGATTGCGCCGCCTGTTCTCCCAGCTGCTTGTTGGCTCGAGCTCGAGCTCGAGCTCGCTTCTTTCTGTAGTCGTGCTCGATGTGCCTTCTTGATTTGGCGCTCATAGTCTGAGTCAATAGGCTTGGGAGCTGGTGGTCTAGCCATACGAATGAAGTGGTCAATCTTTTCCGCAGGCACTTTCTCCCTCGGCGGCGTTGCCAGTTTCGGTCGAAAATGAGCGTCCACTTTGGCCCGCACTATTGCATCGTTTTGCTCCTCGGTCATGTCGTAAGGCCTCTAAGGAAGAGGAGCGAGGCTGCTTGGACCATATTTATATCGCTTGTCTTCGCCTGTACTTTCTGTACTACCTCGACTCATACCGCTACGCACCATAGCTGCGGCGTGTCTCTTCTGCGATTGCTTAGGCGGCGGAGACGGCTGACGTGGCTTAGTTGGAGCAGGAGGAGTGACCTGACGCTGTGCCGGACTTGAAGCAGGAGGTGTGGCCTGACACGGTGTCGGACTTGAAGCAGGAGGTGTGGCCTGACGCTGTGCCGGACTTGAAGCAGGAGGTGTGGCCTGACACGGTGGCGGACTTGGAGGAGCGGGAGTCTGCTGACACGGTGGCGGACTTCGAGGAGGAGTCGGCAGACGCGGTGTCGGTGGACTTCGAAAGATGATGCAATCCTTTTTCCATAGGATGAAACGATGTATGGCCTCTCCCAGTGTTTGCTCGTCGTTACCTCCAGGAATGTCAAGCTCTAGCCCCGAATATGGGCCCACCACCTCATCAACCAAGACACGAGCATAGCCCTCTGGAATCGGGGCGCAATGGAAGGTTGCTTCGGGGGTAATTGTAAAAGCAACGGCGTTCGCCACCTTCATGGATATGTTCTTCATTTTGTAGTGTAGCTCACAGTTAGTGTTCTCTATGATGTCATCCACAGGGTATGTATCCAGCAGTGCGTCGCCCGGGGCGGAACCAACGCTGCTTCTCGGCATGGATGGGACGGTGCTATCCAATGCTGGATGATCATCCGCTTGCTGCTGCCGCTGCTGAGACCCCCTTTCCTGGCTAAGTGAGTCGATCTGCTGCTGCTGCTGGAATTTGAGTGCCAAGTCCGCGTGCCTTGCTTCTAGGCCTTGAAGGCGTTCCGCGTCCTGCTTCCTCTGCTCCTCCTCCAGCTTCCTCTTCTTCTCCTCCTCCATCTTCTTTCTTGCACGGGTCCTGTAGTCGTCGTTCCATTCCGAAAAGCCCTCATACCAGGGAATAACGCCCTTGCCTCGTGTTCTTCCCGGGTGTTCAGGATTTCCCAGGGCGCGCGTAAGCTCGTCGTTCTCTCTGTTGGGCGTGAACACCCCCTTTCGAGCATCTTCTATTGCGTCAAGTAACTTTTGTTCTGCTCCGTTTAGACTTGCCTTCTTCGAAACCAGGCCTGTCTTCGGGTCCAACGCCCCCCCATGCGCATAGAACCAAGTTCTGCACCTGGGGGGCCAGCTCCTAGTAACCGGAGTGACCCCTGCATCCTCCATCTCTTGCTCAGACTTATCCCACTTAGGCATTGCCACCGCGTAGCCACCTGGACCCAGCCTATGGAACTGCGTCTTTTTTGCGGCATTGGCCTTGTTTTTTCTCGACCGTTCCTTAGATAATTCTGATTCCTTGAATTTCACGAAAGCGGGCCAGTGTTCTCTTTGCTTCTCCAGTGTTCCCTTGAATTCTGGAGTCTTCCTTTCTGCAGCGAGGTAGTTGGCCCATACAGTTTTCTTGTGGGTGTTGAATGCAATTGCCATCTTCTTAAGAGCAGCGTCCTTGACTTTCTGCACATCTGCATCAGTGAAATAATCTGGTAGGGTGAAATGTTCCATCAGAGATTCCCAAAGCTTTTGTTTTGCTCTGTCGTCGACCCAAGTAACATCTGGGCGTTTAGTTTTTGGCTCTTTCCATTCTTGAATGGAGATCGGGAGTTGGTCCTTCACAAGAACTCCGCACTGACGAACGAACTTGCTCGCAATGTTCTTAGGCGTGAGGGGTTCGCCACTAGCTTTGATGGAATCGATGTTGTACTTTACACCCTCCTTCAACTTTTTGCTCGGGCCGCGCTTTGTCCTGCTGTCTGTAGAAGCAGATTTGCTCGATCCGGAGGGCTGAAAGAAGAAAGATCGATTCGTTAATATATCTTCAAATAAAAAAACATGTGATGATCACTAGATGCCTGCTTATATAAATATACCTCGCCGGTAGTCTTTGTTATTTCAAGATCAACATTGTATTCGTCATCATAATCATTGTCTGCGTCATCATAATCATAATCATAGTTCATGACTTCATCAGCTCGGTCGTCGAGATCGAATATCTTATCATCACCCTCCCCGGTATTGTTCAGATATTGGGAGCCGTCATTTGCTTCATTCAGATCATCTGGCCTGCTAGGGCTGCGTATGATCTCGAACAGGGCCTCTTCTCCCTCTCTGCCGGTATTGTCCGCCATAGCTTTTATTTAACTAATACAGAAGAAATATAAAACAATTTAGTATTCAAATTACAATGCATGGATGCAATCAATAAGGAAAAACTGAATCATATAGTACATAATATGCATCGTCTCGAATAATATATAATCTCGAATACATCGTCTCGAATAATATATAATCTCGAATACATCGTCTCGAATAATATATAATCTCGAATACATCGTCTCAAATAATATATAATCTCGAATACATCACTGGCTAGGTAGCTAATAAAGATCGAATACTATAGAAGAATCTAGGCCACTCGCGGTTCCTGGGGCGCGGGCGGTGGACACCCAAAGACAAGGAACCATCACAGGATCATATCTCCGGTCATCTGCCCAAAGAACCTGCCAGGTATTGGAGAACCTGACGTCCATAGCAGCCATGTAGCGATGGACGTGCTCGTCCTCCTCCCTGACACGACGACGCACCACCTCCGGCGGGGCCGGCTCCCTCTGCACCGAATGTGGCCCACGCGAACGCCACCAAAGGAGATCAGGGTCGACGACGGGACCCGAGGCCGGGTTCCTCACCAAGCGTCGCGCCCCTCCAGGTAGCACCTCCCAGTGCCAGCCCGGCGGAGCCCAATCCCGGACATGGGTCCTCTGAATCAGGACGTCGTCGTGAACGGGTCGACGGCGAGGATGCGGGCCGGGCATCGTCGACAACAAATACTATATGCCGCAAAAGTAAAGTAACATTTTTTAAATGATTGGATTGTGATTTCTTATATGCAAATTCTAAATTTTATAACTAAAAATATAATAAACTAAAAAAACATCGACCATATCTAAAACTAACATTTCTAACATTTCTATAACTAAAATTGTATAACTAATTTTTCTTTAACATTTCTATAACATTAATACAGAAAAAACTAACATTTCTATATATAACTAACATTTCTATAACATTAATACAGAAAAAACTGAAAAAACTAATAAATAATAACTAATAACAGAAAAACTAAAAACTAAAAACAGAAAAACTAAAAACTAAAAACAGAACAAAAATTGTGTATGTGTGTGTGTATGTGTTGTGTGTGCAGGCGACGGCGACGGCGAGCCAAGGCGACGGCGCCGGCAGCGCGCGCGGCGGGTTCGATTGGAGGGAGAGAAGAGGGGGGACAGAGGCTCACAGCGCGGGCGAGGTCGAGGCGACGGCGACGCGGGCCGGTGGAGGGACGGGGACACGGGCCGGTGCGGGGATGGGGACGGGCCGGCGATGCGGACGGCGCGACGAGGACGGGGGCGGCGCGACGGCGGCGGTGACGGCGCAGGACGGGGCGGCGACGATGAAGCAGAGAAGTGGGAGGAAACTGACGAAATTTCCATAAGCGTTTCTTATATAGGATGGTCCTTTAGTACCGGTTGGAGCCACCAACCGGTACTAAAGGTCGATTTTGGCCAGGCCATGCGGCGGGAAGCGCCCACCTTTAGTACCGGGTGGTGGCACCAACCGGTACTAAAGGCCCACCCTTTAGTACCGGTTGGTGCCACCACCCGGTACTAAAGGGTGTGCACTGCCAGGCGAGGGGCGCAGAAGTTTAGTCCCACCTCGCTAGTTGAGGAGCGCCAGGACTAGTTTATAAGCCCTGATGCGGGCACTGCATTGAGCTCCTCTCAATAGCAGGCCTTCTGGGCCTACCTCTCCTACTCTGCCTGTGGGTCTACTGAGCTTGCGGGCCTGCATCCTGGCCCATCTACAGGTTAGGTTTGTAGTCGTATGCAGGCCGCTCTGGCCCAGTAGGTGGGCTTTTTTATTTTATTTATTTTTGGTTTATTTATTTTTGAGTTGTTTTTTGCTGTATTTAGAGTTTCTTTGGGAATATTTTTGCTTTAGGTACAAAAAATTACAAACTTTCTGTTAGTGCCGGTAGTTTACAAATTTGAATAGTTTACATTTTGAATTATTTGAAATTTGTGTGAATCACTAGTTTGTGAATAACTTAACTTTGAAAATAGATTTTCAGTGATTCTTTTTTCTTATGTTTAATATTAGTGTGTTTTATCATTATATTCAATTTGGTAATGCTTAGGTTATTTAAAAAATGAAATCCCTTTGTAACGGATGAGTTTTCGCCTGAAACCCTGATACTTCAAAAGAGATTGTCCATTTTATACACGAAGTGCATCCAGTTTTTGCGGTAACCCTCTCTACTTTTTTGCACATGCTATGTGGGTGAAATTATGATACCATGCCAACTTTCAACCTTTTCTGAGTTCATTTGAAATGCTTTTCAATTTCAGGGTCATTTAACTGAAAAATCAGTAAATGCATGAAAGAATTTGTTTGCACATAAAATTTCTTCGCGTTTCAAATGCCAAAACACATAACTACCCTAACTATTACAGAGATTCCCTCCTGGGTGTGAAACACAGAAGAAATTGATGATAGTGAAGCCGATCACATCCCAGATCTTTGGGTGTGAAACTTTTTCTTCGCGTATGTCCCTTTGCGCCATAGCCATGGAAAATCTTCATCATTTAACTGGATGCTCGGGTCAATATTCACTGTGAATGGAGCAATTTCATCAAACTTTTCATAATCTTCTGACATGTCTGTCTTGTCATCCACTCCCACGATGTTTCTCTTCCCAGAAAGAACTATGTGGCGCTTTGGCTCATCATATGATGCATTCGCTTCCTTATCTTTTCTTTTTCTCGGCTTGGTAGACATATCCTTCACATAGAAAACCTGTGCCACATCATTAGCTAGGACGAATGGTTCGTCTGCATAAGCAAGATTGTTGAGATCCACTGTTGTCATTCCATACTGCGGGTCTTCCGTTACCCCATATCGTGTCATATTGACCCATTTGCACCGAAACAAAGGGACCTTCAAATCACGTCCATAGTCAAGTTCCCATATCTCCTCTATGTAACCATAATATGTTTCCTTTCCCTTCTTGGTTGTTGCATCAAAGCGGACACCACTGTTTTGGTTGGTGCTCTTCTTATCTTGGGCGATCGTGTAAAATGTATTACCATTTATCTCGTACCCTTTGAAAGTCATTATATTCGAAGATGGTAACTGAGACAGCGAGTACAGGTCATCTTCAATACAGGCGTCATGCATGGTACGTGTCTGCAACCAGCTGGCGAAACTCCTGGTTTGTTCACGTGTAATCCAGTCATCAGACCGCTCCGGGTGTTTGGAGCGTAGAAAATTCTTGTGTTCGTCCATATACGGAGCCAGCAAGGCGGAATTCTGTATAACTGTGTAGTGTGCTTCAGTGAGAGAATAAAGTCAATACAAAACTCAATGACCTCCTCATTTTCATGGCCCTTGGAGATGCTTCCTTCTGGCCTAGCACGGTTATGAACATATTTCTTTAAGACTCCCATGAACCTCTCAAAGGGGAACATATTGAGTAGAAATACAGGACCCAAAACGCTAATCTCTTCGCATAGGTGAACTAGGACGTGCGTCATGATGTTGAAGAAGGATGGTGGGAACACCAACTCGAAACTGACAAGACATTGCACCAAATCATTCTCTAACCTTGGTATGATTTCTGGATCAATTACCTTCTGAGAGATTGCATTGAGGAATGCACATAGCTTCACAATGGCTAATCGAACGTTATCCGGTAGAAGCCCCCTCAATGCAACCGGAAGCAGTTGCGTCATAATCACGTGGCAGTCATGAGACTTTAGGTTCTGGAACTTTTTCCGTGCCTCAGGTGTATCTTTTGTCTTCCCATACATGCCCAAGAAGCCAAGCAGAGTCACGCAAAGATTCTTCGTCACGTGCATCACGTCGATTGCAGAGCGGACCTCTAGATCTTTCCAATAGGGCAGGTCCCAAAATGTAGATTTCTTCTTCCACATGGGTGCGCGTCCGTCAGCATCATTCGGAACAGGTTATCCGCCAGGACCCTTTCCAAAGACTACCTTCAAATCCTTGACCATATCATGTACATCAGCACCAGTACGGTGGCGAGGCTTCGTCTGGTGATCCGCCTCACCTTTGAAATGCTTGCCTTTCTTTCTTACGGGATGGCTGCTCGGAAGAAATCGACAATGTCCCATGTACACATTCTTCCTACAATTGTCCAAATATATACTGTCGGTATCATCCAAATAGTGCGTGCATGCGCGGTATCCCTTGTTTGTCTGTCCTGAAAGGTTACTGAGAGCAGGCCAATCATTCATGGTCACGAACAGCAAGGCCTTTAGGTCAAATTCTTCCCCCATGTGCTCATCCCACGCACGTACACCTGTTCCATTCCACATCTGTAAGAGTTCTTCAACTAATGGCCTTAGGTACACATCAATGTCGTTGTCGGGTTGCTTAGGGCCTTGGATGAGCACTGGCATCATAATGAACTTCCGCTTCATGCACAACCAAGGAGGAAGGTTATACAAACATAGAGTCACAGGCCAGGTGATATGGTTGCTGCTCTGCTCCCCAAAAGGATTAATGCCATCTGCGCTTAGACCAAACCATGCGTTCCTCGCGTCATCTGCAAACTCCTTCCCGTACTTTCTCTCAATTTTTCTCCACTGCGACCCATCAGCGGGTACTCTCAACTTTCCGTCTTTCTTACGGTCTTCTCTGTGCCATCGCATCGCCTTGGCATGCTCTTTGTTTTGGAACAAACATTTCAACCGTGGTATTATAGGAGCATACCACATCACCTTGGCAGGAATCTTCTTCCTGGGGCGCTCGCCCTCGACATCACCAGGGTCATCGCGCCTGATCTTATAGCACAATGCACCGCATACCGGGCAAGCGTTCAAATCCTCGTACTCACCGCGGTAGAGGATGCAGTCATTAGGGCATGCATGTATCTTCTGCACCTCTAACCCTAGAGGGCAGACAGCCTTCTTTGCTTCGTACGTACTCTCGGGCAATTCGTTGTCCTTTGGAAGCATATTCTTTATCATTACCAGCAACTTTCCAAATCCCTTGTCAGATACACCATTCTCTGCCTTCCATTGCAGCAATTCCAGTGTGGTGCCCAACTTTTTCTTGTCAGCTTCGCAATTTGGGTACAACAATTTCTTGTGATCCTCTAACATGTGCTGCAACTTCTTCTTCTCCAAATCACTTGCGCAGTTTCTCTTTGCATCGGCAATGGCCCGACCTAGATCATCAGCGGGCTCATCTGATGCCTCTTCTTCATCTTCTTCCCGCATTGTCGGCTCAGCTTCTTCCCCCATTGTTGTATCATTGTATTTACGGAACCCATGGCCAGGATAGTTGTCGTCGTCCTCTTCTTCTTCATTGTCTTCCATCATAACCCCTCTTTCTCCGTGCTTGGTCCAAACATTATCGTGGGGCATGAAACCGGACTTAAACAGGTGGACGTGAATGGTTCTTGACGTAGAGTAATTGTGATCATTCTTACAGACTAAACATGGACAAGGCATAAAACCATCCGCCCGCTTGTTTGCCTCAGCCGCAAGCAGAAAAGTTTGCACGCCATTAATGAACTCAGAAGAGCATCGGTCATCGTACATCCATTGTCGGCTCATCTTCATTACACAACACCGAATAGACCAAATTAATACAAGTTCATACATAAAGTTCATACAAGACTTAAATGCAACAAACAAATAACTCTCTAACTAAAGAATTTAAATGCAACAACAAATGCGATCAAGATCGCAACTAAGGTAACAATTGATTGAACAGCATAATGATACCAAGCCTCACTATCAATGGCATATTTTCTAATCTTTCTAATCTTCAAGCGCATTTTCTCCATCTTGATCTTGTGATCATCGACGACAACGGCAACATGTAACTCCAATTCCATCTTCTCCCCCTCAATTCTTTTCAATTTTTCTTTCAAATACTCGTTTTCTCTTTCAACTAAATTTAACCTCTCGACAATAGGTTCGGTTGGAATTTCCGGTTCACAAACCTCCTAGACAAAAATATCTATGTCAACTTGATGGGCATAATTTGTCATAAACACGAAATGCAACAACTAGTTTTAAAAGAGAATATACCACATTCGAATCATAACAAGGACGAGGGCCGACGGGGACGGATATCAAAACATGGCACTATGTATAACAAACAACGTATGGGTAAGATAATTATATGAGTAACTATATATCCAAATCACACAAACATCAATTTGGTAATGTAAAACATTCATGAACAAGAGGCTTACCACAAGGTGGTGCCGGCAACGGAACGGTGCGGGCGATCGACTGTGGTTACGACGGAGATTTAGAAGGCACTAAGTAAACCACACCTACATATGCAAACTAAGTGTTAGTTTTGACCACAAATTGCATATAAATCAAATACTAGCACATATATTTTCTACCAAATTACTAAACTCATAAATTAATCACTATACAAAGCATTGCAAGAGCTAATCTAGCAATGAGAGATGAAAGGACAAAGTTGCTAACCTTTGTGATCATTTGAATGGATGGGGGCCTTCAAATCTTGACAAATTTTGGGCAAAATGTGTGATGAGCTCGAGAGGAAGAGGGGAAGAACTGAGAGGAGAGGGGAAAGGGGAAGAACAGAGCGAGCTCGGGTGGACGAAGGGTTTATGTAGGACGACCTTTAGCACCGGTTCGTGCCATGAACCGGTACTAAAGGTGCTGGAGGGGCCCCGGACTGACAACATCCTGCCACCACTCGCTAAAGGTCGGCCACGAACCGGTACTAATGAAAGCGGCTGGCTAGCCGTTGGAACTGGCACTAATGCACACATTAGTGCCGGCTCAAAAGCAAACCGGCACCAATGTGCTTGACATTTGACCCTTTTTCTACTAGTGATATGATCACGGACATGACGAGGAGTCTCGAAATGGTCGATACATAAAGATCGATATATTGGATGACTATGTTTGGACATCGGAATGGTTCCGGGTGAGTTCGGGCATCTACCAGTACCGGGAGGTTACCGGAACCCCCCGGGAAGTATATGGGCCTTATTGGGCCATAGTGGGAGAGAGGAGAAGGGAGCCTAGGAGGGGGCGCCCCCCCCCCCAAGCCCAATCCGAATTGGGTGGGGGCCGCCCCCCTCCCCCCCCCCTTTCCTTCCTCCTTCCTCCCCCTTCCGTCCTCTCCTAGTCCAACTAGGGAAGGGGGGAATCCTACTCCCGGTGGGAGTAGGACTCCTCCAGGGCGCGTCATAGAGGGCCGGCCCTCCTCCCTCCTCCACTCCTTTATATACGGGGGAGGGGGGCACCCCATAAACCCATAAGTTGACATTGTCTAGCCGTGTGCGGTGCCCCCCCTCCACCATAATCCACCTCGGTCATACCGTTGCAGTGCTTAGGCGAAGCCCTGCGCCGGTAACTTCATCACCACCGTCATCACGCCGTCATGCTGACGAAGCTCTCCCTCGACACTCAGCTGGATCGAGAGTTCCTGGGACGTCACCGAGCTGAACGTGTGCAGATCGCGGAGGTGTCGTACTTTCGGTACTAGGATCGGTCGGATCGTGAAGACGTACGACTACATCAACCGCGTTGTCATAACGCTTCCGCATTCAGTCTACGAGGGTACGTAGACAACACTCTCCCCTCTCGTTGCTATGCATCACCTAGATGGATCTTGCGTGTGCGTAGATTTTTTTTTGAAATTACTGTGTTCCCCAACAATTTACAATTTTACACCATGTAGGGCAACACCAAGCTATGGTACAATGAAGATACATGCTCCAGTTCCCTCCATGCCATTTATAGTATAAATAATCGTTGCCTTGATCGCCACCTATTAATATTATAGCCGAGATTCTCACACTTCGAGATGTCTTTTAGTGGTACAATACTTAAAATATATCGTCATGCTGGTGTACATGTATTTGAGTCAATTGTTGATATCTGATATCATCTGCGCATTTTCTATATAGTTTTGTTGCATCAATTTTGATATCGGCTTTTCTAAAAAAAATCATCAAAAGACCCCGCAGCAACGCACGAGGTATCATCTAGTTAAACTCATTTGCTATCCCGAAAAACAGAAAATATTACCAAAAATGTGCTCTAACAGATGATCTAAATGGTTTACTATCCCAAAAAACTTAGGTAAAGCATTAAATTTCTGTCTTCTCTTCAAATAACAAACCAACTAGTGAACTGGTAAAAGTCTAGAAGGTGCAGGCGAGGAAGCGGCATGGACAGGGAAATTTCCATGCTGCCAAATCGTTGTCATCACCACCCACTCCAACCACCATCCAACACCGATGCCCTACCATAAGCTCCCTAGCTAGCCCCCCCCCCCCCCCCCCGACACATTGCCTCATTGCACCTTCTTCATCCTCGTGCACCCCTAAAACCACCCCATTCATCTCCTCCATTACGGTCGGCCAGTGCACCCACATCCTCAATTTTCCTTCCTACCACCTCATGTTGTGTCGTCGCGTACATGTCGTGCACCGCCCATCCCATGCCATGTGCCGATGTGCCCTGGAAGTCATTGACGAGTGGGTTCCATGCGGTAGTCTGTAGGAAAAGTTCATACGTAATGAGATTTAGGTAATCTCCTTGAGGAGATACAAAAAGGATTCTCCACTTTTTCTCTCTCCTATACCCGAACAATTTTAGAGAAGATATAATTTAACAATTCGGTTGGACTTGCTTGATACCCACAAGTATGCATAAAACCTCAAAATTAAAACATTTCACCCACAAAACATGAAGCATCAACTACAAACAACAATTAACACTGAGAAGTGATTGTAGTGAATCTACATCAATTGCACCTTGATGCAGCCAGGGATGGAGATGAGGGTTGGTGTTGTAGATGGAATTGGTGTAGATGAAGTTGATGAAGATGCTCCAATGATGCCTTGGTTTTTTGAGAAAAATACTTGGGTTCTCTGTTTCGCCCTGATGGTGGAAGTCCGTGAAAAATAAGGGAGTATTTTTAGAGCGGATGACGGTGATAAGTTAAAGGAGAAGAAATGTGTCATGGGAGAGTAGAGAAAGAAGACAAACAATATGTGGGGAAAGACGGTTGGAGAAAGAAGACGACAATTTGATCGTCCGTTTTCGATCCAAGAACCTAGACCCCTTCATTCTAAACGGACTGATTTAATATTACGAAAAATATTTAATTGATGAATTTTTTTTTCTTCTAAGGCTGGCCTGCTCAGAATATATTTTTCATTCAATTTTGCTAAATCTCAGTCGATTGAGACTTCGTTATGTCTCAGTCGATCTATATTTATGCGATCTTACATTCAGATCCGTGTAATTCTTTCTTTCTTTCTTATACATGTCATGTCATTTGACTGAAATTTGGTTAAGTCTTATTCGATTGAGACCTAGCCACACTCTTCTTAATACGTAACCAGTTTTGTGTTCAGTTTGGTCCTAAACTCCTAATACGCGGTACGTTGGCTCAAGAGAGGTCCTCGAGTTTTTTGACCCAATCCTATAGTCGGCTTGTCCTATAAAACCAAGTATAATAAGGTGACGTAAGCGGGCTATAAGGATTTAAATATTATATTGTTGCTGAGTTGGAAGAGAGAGAAGAAGAGAAAGAAGAGAAGCGGGCTGTAGACTTGCAGCCGGCTGTAACACGAGCTCCAAGAAGGTTCGAGAGAGTGGAAGGTGGGTCATATGTTCATAAAGTAGTACTTGTTATAGCTAACTATTATACGTATTGGCCATTAGATTGGCTATAAATGACATGACAACTTACTATAGGAACTGTCTATATTATTAACCAGCCTCTAATAGTCCACTGGACAGTGAAAACATGCATACATCCGTTTCGTTCCATACGAGGTGCAGCATAGTTCGTTTCCGATCGATCAGAGCGGCACGCAGGCAGGCGATATCATCAAGAGCGTCAGGTGCTTGTCAGCACGCATGGAGCCACACATACAAAATCAAGCACAGGAATCACTAAACAAAACGATCTCGTCAGAACCAAACAACGTAACGGTACTACTATACGTGCATCTTCAACGTACGTCTGCTAGGAAGTACACATCCCAAGGCATGCGTGCATGACCGATGGAGAAGAGAAGTGAAGGCACAACCACTCCCTCCTCCCTCTGTCGTCTCGAGGAGAAGTGAACGTACACACCAGGATTCAGAAGTTTTACAGTGGTACGTGCATCAGAATACATGCTCTGTGTCGCCGTTTACTTCTACCGTTCTTTTATATGATTATTATTATTTACATGGGCGTGGCCTCCAAGTTCCAACGCTTGACGAGTAGACGACCACCATTAATGGAGTCACCGAGTCATGCACGGATGGGCATGCCGGCCGGCGCGTACGCTGACATGCATGCATGCATGACAAGGTTGACATTCTGACAAGCACCATATACAACGGTGCCTTAGCTCCGTTGAGTGCAACACAAGTCAAGCCTGCCGGCCGGCGCCGCATCCGTCGTTCGGCCCAGTCCACCGTCGATGCAGTGCCGGTGCCATGCATGCGACTACGCGCGCTGATCTATATCTATCCCACGCCGTAGCCCACATCGATCGCCATCTCGGCGGGCCGGGCGGGGTGGCTCTGGCTCCGTGCAGCGGCGCAGGAACACGGCCATGTGCATGGACGCTGCCTGCCCTCCTCCTGTCGAGGCTCAGTCGCGCTCTGGCGTCGCCGGAAAGCGACGGCGTGTCCGTCGCGAACGCACGACAGCAACGCGTGCCAGGTCCGGCCATCGGCCATGCATGCATGCATGGTGGGTCCACGGTACCGGCGCGGCGCCACTGCATGCACTAAACATGCGCCCATTACGCAGCTGTGACAGCGTTAACCACCGGGCTGCATGCACAGACAACAGTACAGTCGCACACACTGCATGTGCCGAACCTCTCCTTACCGTGTCTCTCACCGACCAGCTCTTAACTAATCGGACAAATGGACTAGCTCGTTAAGTGGAACACACTCCATTACCATTAATCAATCTGTTCGATGTGTCACATGCACATAAATGAAATCGGCCGGCGTCGATCTCACATTCTCACAGCGAAGCTATATAGTATAACCAGTGGTCAAAACGGCGGTGCTATTTTACATACACGGGCATGCATGCATGCATGTTACTACTACAAATCGCGGGAAACTCGAGAGGGAAACGCCAAGTTTTGGTGTGTACTGCCAGTAGGACGATCGTCTTGAGTCTTCACAAAAGGCGCAGCGATTCCGGCGACGCTGTCTCTGTCCCGTAGCATCATACGAGTAATATATATCAGTCACCACACTTGATCAATTAGCTGTACCGCACTATTCTATTCCATGAGGATCCATAAGCTAATAGTAGCTCCACAAAACTAATAAACCAGTAGCCGCGTACTGGTAATCTACTATAATAATAAACTAGGTACTTCAGCTCCAATATATCGATCGATCCGTGTGCCCTCGTTAGATTCAGTTGTGGATGGGAGGCTTTCTGGCGGCCGGCGAGTAGTCCATCCCGGCGATGTCGATCAGGTCCGGGTACGTCCTCGTCTCCTGCTGTTTTGGCCGCCGCGGCAGCGTCCGGCGCGACCATGTCTTCTGCTGCGGTTGCCGTGGCAACGGCGCTTCCTCCTGCTCGCCGTGGCTGGTCACCTGAGCGTGACCGTCCTTCCTCTTCGGGGGTATCTGAAAACAGACGCATTAGCCATTCCGGTCAGAGCCCGAAAATCCGGGGGGAAAAGAAAGGAATGCGTGCGCTGCGACCTGCGACTGCACTGACCTGATGCTTGGCTGATGCCTCTTCCGGTTCGGCGTGAGTGTGCGGCGACGGTGGCTTTTTCGCCTTTCCTGCACGCACCAAAGAGACCCTCCCTGTTAGATTTAGATTAAGGCTGCTAGCTGCCACAACTCAAGGAAGCTAAAATATGCTACGTGCTTTTAACCTTTAAACGCTGCAACGTGCTTTTAACGTGGTATTATACGAAATCTAGCTACGATCTACAGCGCCGTGTCTACTGTACATGGTCCGAAAACCGAATTGTTCCCCTCAAAACAAAAAAATACGAATTGTCAATGCGTGGCCGGTGACTAGAGTGGTTATGAGTTTCTTCTATTACTACAAAAAGACTTTTACTGTGCCTTTTTTTTAACTCACTGCATTTGTTTTACTATATCCTGACATGCATGTGACATGTGTGTGCTATAGTAGTACCGTTGCTGCTCAGAACCAGAAATGGAACTATGGGCCACGCACAAACGCCACTGCATGCAAATGCATCCACAGAAAGAGAGGAACATGCTGGGAACTTGGGATCACAACGGTAGCGCGCGGGTGAAAACCAAACCGACGATGCATGCAGAGAGCTAAAAACTCAGGTTTTCAGGTACACAACATTAGCTAATGCTTCTCCTTTTACATCACCCAAGCTCCAAACCAAGACGTACGCAGCAGCATTAGGATAGTGTTTAGGACAGCTGAACTGGTACTGCTACCACACGAAGGTAATTAGGCTCAGTAAGCTGCTGCGCCCTGCAAAGGGAGGTGGGGGTGGATATTCAATTCAGCGAGCGAGCGGCTTAGTGGTGATTAGGTTCATGGCCGCCCGGCCCGTAGTAATCTTCGTGGAACTTTGGTACGGCGGGCCGCGCGAACGCACTAGCCACCACTTGGTTGTGGTCTCTATCCTTCACAACAATGGCAGTATGAGGCGTCTGCTCCATTGCTGTACCTGAGCAATTCCCATCCGACGTGCAGGGCTTGCTGCTGCCGGTAGAATCAGCGGCGTCATTGGATTTTTGTGGCTGCCCGGCCAGTTGTTCCTGCTGGATACACAAGAGAAGCGGAGAAGAGATGAGCAAAATTTGCCAAAAATCGTTTCAGATTCAGTTTCATGCAGGAAGAACTGCCTGGATCAGGAATCAGGATCACTGATCCTATACAGGGTACATGGTACTGACCTTGTTGCCGAGTGCCTCATGCAGGTGCCTGTCCAGCCGAATCCCTGCATTTCCAAAGAAAGGAGTTTCATTCCAGTGAGCACTGATCCAGAATATGCGGCACCCCCAAAAGAGCCACCAAATGCAAGAGCGAAATAGACAAGAGTGGGCAGCCAGCCATGCATGGAGCATACCATGTGCTGTTGTAGCCAGAACCAGGAGAAGGAGAAGAGAAGCCAGGACCATCAGTGAAGACCTCATGATCTGTATGTTGATCCAAATGAGCTGGGTTTCCTGAGGTAGTACAAGTGATGGCCCGGTGGGAGATGCTAGTGCTGGTGCTAAATATATGGGTGGTGGAGCAGGTGAAGGAGAATGGAAGCAATGCCTAAGAAGAACTGGCCTCAGGAGCATGTATTTATAGACAGGCAGGGGCCTGAGGGTCTCCTCTCCCAGATCCACTCACTGACCACACTGTACTGGCATGTCAAACTCACAAATTAATTAAAGTGATCTTATGAAAAAACAATTAGAAATGCCGCGAACCTTGGTGTTGGTGATTGTTCTTTAAGCCATTTCTGTATCCTGTGCTTTGGTTGGGCTGTCACTTTTTAAGGAAGGTGTGTTCCCCAAAACTTTGGTACCTGTTTTAATTTACCTCTTTGCGTTTGTCCTAACCTGATTCGGTTATAATTTATACAGGATTGCCCTTTTTAAGTGCTTCAAGCCTTCAAACTCAATCTGGAACTGCTGAGGCTTACCAGGAGTGGCAGCATGGTCCCAACCTCTTGCAAGTTTGGTTGTAGTATCATCTGTTAATAATTGTGCTAAGAAGCAGCCAAGGTGCTACTGCTCATATCATCTTTCAACTTTTGGCTTTTCTCTTCATAAGATTGTGACTTTCTCCTCCTTTTACTCTAGATTTACTCATATCAAAACAGATTTACTATATGAATTGTTCAGCTGTGATTACTTGATTACCACAGAGGGCATAAACTTTAATACAGTTCAAATTATATGCACATCAATCTGATCAAGACACAATTAATATGAAAATTGAAGCAGATGGATCTTGTTGATGTAGCATAAATTATGACAAAGTATTGTAGAACAAAATGAAAACAAGACAATCACAACTATAGAAGAGTAAAAGATTTTGCCAAGTGGCCTATTTTCTAGTATATAGGCGAAGCTTTGCCTATTTATTACCCCATCCTTCTGTGTTTAGGGTGCTCTCAATGCAATGGCTCTTAACGCATCATCCTAGGTGGTGGAAACAATTTAGAGACAACTACCCCAATGCATTATCTCTTAGATGTTGTATGTAAGTGATAATACATTTAACCGATTTAGATATCATGTTTGCATCTAAATATTATAGCCTAATTGTGGACGGAAGGGAAAGACAGAAACATAGGGAGAGAGGTCACACGGTAATTGTATTGCATGGTGAAAAGAGGTAAGAGTTGTATCTGCACATGAGTTACATACAACTCTCCTTCCGAATATTCATTTCTGATCCGAGGCTCATCTGCTCCAAGTGAACAGTAAATTAAAGAAAATACTAGAAAAGTTCAAAAAAAAATTGAATTCTTTTGTCATGGAAGATGTTCGAGTGCGTGATGTCCGGGAAAAATTTCATTGTGTTCGTACATCCGAGGAGCTCGTGGCAAAAAAGAGAGAAAATCGGTCCGAACAGTGCGTGAACAATAAACTTTCTCACAGACCCTAATTTTTGTTAAAAAAAAATTTGTTGAGAGCTACTTAGGCCCTGTTTGGTTGGGTTTTTTACTTCTGCTTTTGCAGCTTTTTACACTTTGACAAAAAAGCCAAAAAAAGCTCCTAAATAGGTGCTTTTTACTTTGGCTTTTGGATTATACCATCATATAACAATATTGATTCATAAGCCAAAAGCCGAAGAAGAAGCCCTTATTTAGAAGCTTTTGTGGCTTTTTTTGTCAAAGTAAAAGCGTTGCAAAAGTAGAAGCAACAGCCCAAACAAACAGGGCCTTACATGTACAAATATCACTAAATTTGGCACGGAAATCACGCTCTCGAACATCTTCTATGCCCAAAAAACAGATTTTCTGAAGAAAAAAAATCTAGTATTTTTTTTTTGAATTACTGTTCTCCCAAGGGAGCAGATGAGCTCGAGAGCCGAATCGCCCTACCCCACTCCCTTCTTTAAATATTGTGGCACATCAATATTTTACCTATGAAATTGTGCTAAGAGACAATCATTGTGAGTGCCCTTACAAGGTCCCTAACTAAATCTTTACAAAATAAAATGTAATACAAGGCCCTCATACGGCCTGCTTTCCAGAAACTTCATTTATTTCTTGTTAATTGTCTTTAATTAGCACATTCAGCTCAATGCATGCAACACCGAATCAATTTTTTCGACAAACGGTGAATTTTATTGACTCAAAATGAAGCATTAAGAGGATACAGACAGAATGAGCACATAAATCATCCTCTGCATAGTTAGGATGCACACAACCAACATCAACATGCATACACACAAAAACACGCTGACAAATAGCAAAGTCATATAAGACCAAAGCTATGCCTAATTGCGGAAAAAGAAAAAAATTGAAGCGATCAAATCCGTGGTCAACAAGCTACATATATGGTCATATCCACACCAACCATCTCATGACAGCACAAGGACAACGACATTCTTCAACAACAATGCCCTCAGGAAGGGAGCGACAATCAAGCACCGTCGTCCCTGGATCCAACCTCCAAAGACAAGATTATAGGTTTTCACCATCAAGAACCAGCCCAAGCATATCCGAGGAATGCCCTATACCGGTTCCTAACTATTTTATTACAAAGCAAAATGCAAATACAAGGCCTTCATACGACCTTGCTTTCCCAAAACTTCATATTTTTTTTGTTAAATTGTGTTTAATTAGCACAGTGTCATCTCAATGTATGCAACACTAAATCAATTAGAGCATGGGCCTCAACGTAACTAAATAAAGTCAAATTTGTGTGGTTATATTGAAAATCAAGGATGGCTTGGTGTATTTTTTATACAGAAGTTGTAAACCCAAAGGGAGGAAGTAATAACTCAGAAGTTTGGCATATTGTCATGGATAGCAAATAGGCCGTCCAAAAAAGACCCAATCCCTGCAAGATTTTTGTAAGTTTAGGTTTGATGGTGCTAGCCATTTGGTCTAATCTTGATTCACTACAACCATAAGAAAATCTCAGTGCAGAGCACCATTGGCTTAGACATAAGAACATCTCAGACGACTTTTTTTTCTTCGAAAGGAGGTTATCCCCCGGGCTCTGCATCAGATCGATGCATGCGGCCAATTTATTAATAAGCAAACAGTTCAACAAAGTCTCCAGGTCTCAAAAAGCAAAAATGCTCACATAGAGCTAAAAACATGGAAACGGGATAGCCACAACCGGCGGAATAAAGATAGACAGGAAACTAAACACCTATCCTATTACATGACCGCCATCCAAACCGGTTAAAGATAGCTCGCGCTACCGTCTCCCAACAGATAGACCCAGTAGCCATACGCTCCCTGGAATCCATCGAAGTGAGTAGCGACCTCATACGGATCAATGTAGTGGCCCGGATAACCTGCAAGAAATAAATATGTGTTGTTCTGTTAAATACCAAATCGTTCCTGTAGTTTCATATAGCCCATAATAAAGCACATACTCCTACACGGATATGTTTCGTTGTTTCTGTCTCAACTCCATTTAGCCACGTCCCAAATAACGTGTGAATGCTATTTGGAGGAGAAATGTTAAACGTTGTATGGACAGACCGCCATAAAATTTTGGCCATTGGGCAATCAAGAAAGAGGTGTTTGATAGATCCATCATGATCATAGAAGCTACATCTTCGAGATCCTGTCCAATTGCGTTTTGCCAAATTGTCCTTAGATCTACATCTCAGACGACTTAGATCTAGAAAAACCATAGGTAGTTCAAAAAATCTCATTAGTTAACTTGTTGGCCAAAAATTTAATTAACTCAAATTGTTATTGAAGTATATACTCCCCATTGTACTGCGCTCTTCAAGTGTGCTTCTTCCTCCTTCTCCCTTTTCCATGGCGAGTCCTTTGGCGGTAGTGCCGAAAATGGTTAATTATCAATACCCTTTGGTTTGTAGAGGAAGTGAGAAAGAAAAATATGTCTTGTGTGTAACTAATCTTTGTTATTTACGGTTGCAACCCCCTCCCCCCCCCCCCCCCCCCCCCCCCCTCCCCCTTTTTTTGTTTCAAAAGTCTCTAAAAATTATATTGCCAATTCCATTTTAGTTATATTCTTTTTTCTTAATGTTAATAAAAAAAGATGGGTCGATGCCCGAGTGGCATGTGGAGGCCTCTAAATTTTGATCGGCTCCCCGGTCAATAAGAATCGGATCGAACTACTTGCCATGATAGTTCCACGCTTCCCTCCATGCATTTGCCCCCCATGGTCGATGGACAAGTGGTGTTTGTCCACACAAACCGCAACAGCATGCCGATCCTATGGTACGGCATTGTACTGCACGCACCCGAAGAAGCTGAAAAAATTTGCGAGCGGCGAACGTACGTAGGTTTGAACGAGTTTGTCTTGTCCCCGGGAGAAATCTCCCGAGTTCCAACGGAGTCAATGCCGTGGATACGCCGAACATATGCCTGCTACGTACTACCCCCGCCACTGTACGTACCGCCCGGCCCGTGATTACCCGTCGGCACCACCCCATGTCTCTCGGGCAAGAGCATCCATGCATGCATGCAAGGGATCAATTTTTCTTTTGTTTTTGATGAAGGTAGGGATCAATTTCCACTACGTGCTAACCTAGGAGCACCAATTTAAAACCAGCTAAACCCACCTAGTAGTGCATCAAAAGCTTTCACCAGTGTAGAATATTGCGCACACTAGATCTTGTTCCTGTGGCCGGGCATACATCGGAGATCATGTATCCTTTTGAGGCCAGGCTTAGTTGTTCGGCCGCCGTAACGCACAAGGAGGAGGAGGGAATAATGTTGGGCCTGAACTGTACAAGGCCGTACGAGCAGTGGCTAGCTTGCACTAGTTTTGCTAGCTCTTGGCGTGTGCAAGGCCCCCCTGTCCCCTCCCTGATGATGATGATCATATCGCGCTGCTTATCTTAAGACATGTTGGGCGTACTGTAAGAGTAGAAGCCAGTCCAGATAATTGGGAGGTAGGGTAGGTGCATGGCCAGCCAGGTGCCCGGGCGCAGGTGGGCGTGGGAGTTTGGGGGGCGTTGGAACTTGGCCACGGGGCCGGCCGGGCCATGCATCATGTACGTAGGCGTAGTGTATCATATAGCTAGGCTCATCAAAGCTCTCCTGCGCCAGGGGGGCGCGGCTGAGTGGAGGATCTCGCCGCGCGGCGCCAGCTTTGACCAGATGCCCTGTGTTCAAAGCCAGGCCCCAGGCACGAAAGGTGGCGCAGTACGCGTAAACTCAGACGGAGCACGCACGTACTACAACATGCCGTCGCTTTTTTTCTCAAAAAAGATTACAATCTGTTATAAAAGTTCATCAGAGATACAAAGCATCTTATAAATGTACTAATAGAAATTACATCAAGCTTCCTAGACCATCGAACGGCCACTACAATTCTGATATTTTTGGTAGATGTTCATGTTAGCAGTGCTTCGTTGGTGACAATGAACATATTTTATTTTTTTTGCATATTAAGTGTACCATTTGAAGGTAACATTTGGGTTTCACAAAAAAAGGTAACATTTGGCGTTTTACTTTTGTTTTTTGCATAGGCCAAAATGCTTCAATTTTACAGGTACCATTTGGGGGTGACAATGAACATATATTTTTTTCAATGTTTTTTGACATTTGTACAATCCATTTGGCACGCAGGAGCATGTGCCAAAATGGGTTTCCTAATGAGTAAAATACTTTATTTGTTACTGTCCATGCATGCAGTCAAAAAGGTCCATCCATCAAATCTGAAGGGAGAATATATATCTTTCTTCCCATGTCGACAGGGCTAGTTTTAGCTTCCATGCCGAAAAGGAATGATGCATGCATAGATCGTGCAACGCCGGACGAGGGAGGAAGAAAGCGTCATTGCTTTTCACGGTCGTTGCACTGTGCCACTTGGCTCAAGGCGTCGGGACACGTACGACCCGCGCCGCTCGTCTTTTTGACGCGCGCCGGATTGGACGTCAGATCAAGGGGCAGCACATGATCGATGCTGCACTATACCAATTATATCCAAACTTCATATCAAAAAAGTTTATCCAACTTGACTAATCAACGTGACATCAAAGCAGACAAGCAACAGTCGCAGATAAGAAACAGTTTAGGGCATCTTTAAAGCTGACCCGCAAATGTCTCTGGTGTATGTCCGTTTTTATGCCCGGACGTGATCTGTGGACATGATGCAGAAGGAAGCCATTCAAAGTTATTCACAAATTAATCAGGTTGAGAGGCGAGAGAATAGAGGGGGAACATGCATACGATGGGATTTGTGGTGTGGTGTCCTGTTGGGAGCAGAGAGAAAGAGGAGAGGAGGGGTCATGCATGTGCATAGAGAGAAAAGAGAGGAAATCATACGGAGTCTTTGTGTTGGTCAAGTGCATGTCTAGACTCAGGCAAAATTTCCCTACGTTTGTTTCTAGGATACCGAAATCCGTATGTCCGAACTGCTAAGCGGACATATATATAGGTCCCCACTGGATAGCAAAAGTGGTTCAGACACCGTGTTTCGGGCATATAGCGATGGTTTGAGGGTTCGCTTTGAAGATGCCCATACTATTTCACATGAACTAAGAAATTATAGCTTCTGAGTCTTACGCTTCGTCGCAGAAAAAAAAAGTCTTGCGCTGAAAGTCATTGAAATTTCTGAAAGTATGAAGTGGCGTGAGGATGACCATCATATAGCTATGAATATTGATTGAGAAATACTATAGACATTTTTAATTAAGTTAGTCACCCCTATACAAAATCATATATCAAATAAAATAATCTGCTTGACAGGTTGATATAGCTCTTTTTTCGTGGTTGAATATAGGACTTATATAAAGGAAAGAAGGGAAGGACATAGAGTATCTACTCCCGAGTTCAAATGCTCCTTTATGAACAGTAAAATAAAAAAATAATTGTAAAAAAATAAAATTTCTTTTTTATGGTAACCTTTGACAAATCTTATGTGTGCTTGCAAAATTTCAGCACGAAATGACATTCATGGAAGTCATAACAAAAAAATCGTTGTTCCAAAAGTGCTAGTTTTGAAAATATTTTGGAGTGCTGATTTTTTTTGCCACACCTTCAATGAATGACATTTTGTACTGAAATTTTTCAAGCATACAAAACATTTTTCAAAGTTTACAATATTTTTTACTATTTTGTTTGATTTTACTGTTTATAAGGGAGCATTTGAGCTTGGGAACAGAATATGACTTTTGCGGAGGGAGTATGTTCCTTCGGAAAACAAACTATGTTGTCTTTCTTTTTCTTCCTAAAATCAAAGTCAACTTTTTATCATCATCTTTTGCTCGGTCAATCTATCCCCTTACCTTGTCTTTCTCAGTTATCTCACTCGCCCACAGTCTACAATGGTTCCGCCTCGCCCCTCGTGCCTTACTCAACCAGCATTTTTGTCGGTCCTACTATTGCCTCAAGTCATCGATCCCTCCACCCCGCCCCCTAGAGTCACAAGTTTCTTCTCCGATGTAGTTTCGCACCCCAACCCCATTCCACACCACGGACACGAAACTACATCATTGCCACTGCTGCCTGTCCTCGCAGTCTCAGACTCAACACAAGCCCTCTGGCATCACATTATTGTTGCTCATGCTTCAAGCCATGGCTACCCGCCCGCCCGTTGTCGCTGCCCCCCTCATCGCCTTATTCACCCTGATACTCATGTGTTGCTTCAAGCTTATCGCGCTTTAGAAGAAAAAAAAAAGTGCCTACCGCCTAGAAAATGCACATAAAAAATTGGAAGTATATATTATGGAGGTGGTTAATCATATCGTGTACTCCATTTCAAATAAGTTTGTCCAAGTTCATAGAGAAAAAATCTACATCTACAATGTCAAACACACATCATTACTTCATTAGACGCATCATTATGCGTATTTCATATTACATTCATTTAGTAATGTAGATAAGGATAATTTTTCTATGCATTTAGAAAAAAAAAATATGAAGCCTGACTTTTGGGAAAATATTTGCAACTGAGATTTTGTTGCGGTTTTTATTTTGGCAACAGAGGCTTTGTTGCAGGATTTGTTTTTTCGTCTTTATCTTTTGCAACATAGCTAATGTTACAGCTGTAAACTTGTGCAACATTGGTGATGTTGCAGAAAAAAAATCATCGGGAGCCCGCGGCATGTCACGTGGGCCACGTGTTGTGCGAGCGGGACAGTGGATGGATCCAAGAAATCAGCCGGTTGAGGGGAATCATTTCCCTTATAATTTGCCGACATGGAATTTTTGGGCACGAAGTCCCTCCACAGTCTCCCTTCTTTTTCTTGACGATTCCTCTGTTGACAATTCAAACGTGACACGATCACCGGATCATATGAGAACGTGAGAAGTACGACCCAATTAAATCGGCCGAACATTGACGGATGACGTTAGTGAAGCGGTTGGCTCTCGATGGGTCGCCAGCTCGGGGAGCCCAGGTGTCGGACCCTGTTGCGGCAGCGGCACGTACGTACGCACAAGGCGTCGTGGTCGAGCGCGTGACCCTTGTCGACCGGTCGCCACGCGCGCGATCCAACCGGAACAGCGACCGATCGCAACGCAGCTCGATCGATCCGTTGCGATCCCCGGCGGGTCCCCGTTGCCGGCCGGCCGCGACCGATCTGTTCGAGGACTTGGGCATGCACGGCGCAACAAACGACCCACGGCGATGGATGGATGGATGCGCGGCGCTGATCGGTAACGATCGCTCACCGGCCGGCGGCTAAGCTCCGGCCCCTTTCGGCGGGCCGGAGGCGTCGCCACCACGTCTGCCGCCGCGCCGACCGCCAGAGAGAAGGTGTCGGGAGGGAGGGCGTGCGTAGGGCCGTGCCGGGCACCGTTCCGTTGGGTGTCGACGCGGGCTTTCACATCTGTCCGTGTGCCGCCCCGGCCCCGGGGTGCCTGCCTGGAAATGGCACGCCTGGACCGTACGTACGGGCGGCGACGGCGACGGCGACGTACGTACGGCCTCGGTCGCGCGGCGCGCCCCTCTCGATCGCGGCCGGCCCACGGCGCTGGCGCACGCCGTCCTGTCCACGGCGCTGGCCGCGGCCGCGTCCGTCCGCGCCCCGCGGTTGCCATCGGCAGCGACGGGCCGTGCTCGGCCTGTCGTCGACATGTCCCCGGCCTGCGACGTGCCGCCATTACCTTCTTGCTCGCTCCACCTCCACATCAGTACGTACGTACGGTCCCCGATCGACTCCACCACGGACGTCCCAGCTGGAGCGATGGGCCGAGGCGGACGGCACGGCACGTACGGCTCCAGACGCCGCAATCACGCACGTACGCACGCCCCGCGGCCGCCCGGCCTGACGTGCCGTACGTGCATGCAGCTGGGTCCGGGAGGCCATGGCTCTAGCTGATGATCTGAATCTTCAAAGGCTGCACGTCGCGTCGGACTGCGAGGTTGTGGTAGTCGATGACATAAAACTACGAAGCCCAGCTGGCTATCGTTTATGAAATCATAGAGCACTCTAGAAGTTTTAACATTTGTATTCGTGCACGAGTTTACTAGCGAAGCATGCTTTACATTTAAGGGTTGATCATCAAGTTTGGCTAGGCCAAGCCGATGATCTTACATGTCTGCGTATAACGACTTAATAAAGCTTCATATGATTGTCTAAAAGAAAGCTGGGGTCTGACCGGTTTGGCTTTCCTTGCACCACACCCACCGCTTGCACGACGCGGTCAGGCCGACCGTGCCCATCACCCACCGGTGCTACTGCTAGCTGCCGCGTACAGTATGCATGCAGTAGCACCCACGTATACATCGGTGCGTACATGCGTGCACGTCGTCCGTAGATATCTCATATCTGTCCCGTCCCGTCGCGGCAAGCAATGTCGCTGTACCACGCCGGCCAAATGAGAGAAGGCGCCAATTAGCTAGCGGAGACGAAAAGCCGGCCGGTGTGTACGCGTCTGCAGACACGTAGGTACACGCCATGTACTCATGTAGCGTACGGGGGACGTGGGAGACGGCAGGAATAGCCATGCAGGTGAGGCTGTCGGCAGTCGGCTACCGCCACCAGCCTCTCCTGTAGCTGTGTGGATGGATAAGCAACACGGCGAATCGCATTAGTCTCACATGGAACATACGGGACGGTGCATGGTCTACAGGTGAGCAGGTTGTCTACCAAGATCAACGACACTTATTAATTGTCACGGCCCGGCCTGATCATCCATCAATTCGTATGGATCATTGTCTGCCGTTGATGATCATATGGATTATCATTGTCTCAGGTTCACATAGAAAGGTAGGTACAGCCGTACATGCATCACAGTTTGAGAGCAGACATGTAAACAAACAAGAGCTATAGACAGGTCATCCAAGGCCCCGTTCACATGTTTTCTTCTTTGTTTCAGGATTTTGAACAGGTAGGTGGAAAACATGCACATATCATCTTGTCACGAAGGCTGCAGCTTCGTATTACTCCTGTCTGCAGGTGCAACTTCAGTGACTCACTGACCCCTCTCCAACACAGGGAATTGCCACATAAGATATGAAGCATTTTTTTCTGTTGTACACAAGTATAAAAAAATCGTGAAATTGTAACCCGCACTGAGAAAAAAATGTTGCAGGTGATACCAAACTCCAGTCACAGGTTTTCCAAGGTTTAAATAAGTATAGTTTTTTTTTCTTCTGAAAACCTAAAGGGCCAAGACGCCAAGTGCTCTGGCAATTCATAAGAGAATTGATCGAGTTCATAAGAAAAACGGGTCGAAAATCTCGCAAACAACGGCGAGAGCCTGCCGCCCACACGACACAAGATCAAGGTCCAAGGCAAGACAAACAACAATTCCGGGGCCGCCGCCCCGACATTCACCCCTAGTTAAACATGCATATATCTTCTCATGAAAGCTGCCGCTAGCCCAGAATAATATCGACCCCAATCCCCATCGCAGGGAATTATCGGTGTACAGTACCCTCTTTGTGCAGTCATCATCTCGGCCCCTTATACTAAATCGGCAGACACCCTTCACCCAGGCACCTGTTGCCTATATTTGCTTAGTCTCAACGCTGCACCAAAATACGACCTGACTCAAGTGATATTTTGCTTGATTACAACAAGGGACATTGGCATTCATGACCCTGTCCAGATGGGCCAAATATGCTCACATATATCCATTGGTAAGTACTCGACTCTCAGGCCATCCCAAAACTGTAATCAAGGTGATAAATTACTGGGCAACAGTTTTATTAAACCTGAGGGCTGAGGCCAACAGCATGTACAATACATAATTTGTCAAAAATGATTAACAAATTCTTTCTTGCACGAGCTTGTGCCATTTAATATAGTGCAGTAAAAACAATTACAAATCAATGCTTTGGGTTTGATGCTACAGATCAAGATGAAAAATTAGTTCAAGGTACCTTCAAAATCTATAAGTCCACATCATACCGAATAACAAGTCAGTGGTGCTTGTACAATTCATGTGACATTTTGAACTTACACTAAGGTTGCACGGACAATCCTGGCTGAATCACTCATACCTGTGGTTCCATACAAAATTTAACTGGGAGTAGCAAGCTCTGACACCAGGGTCAAATACTCAAATTCCACTGGCTCTATGATGGTCACAAAGTGCAAACATGTTTGAGCACATGCTGAACTATGGATCCATAAGGACTCCTGCTTCGAGAAATTTAGCTGTCAACTTCACAGTTCATTTCTATCATGTTGAGGAAGAACATCTAGTATGCGATGTTCAACTGTTTGCTACGCAAAGAATATTAATCTGTGCTTTTATACAACAGTTGTCCCTTGCCCACACTGAGGAAATTCCCAATACACAACCACTGGTACCTAGACCCCCTCAGGACTAGTTTCATCTAACTAGTTTGAGGCAAACTCCCCTCAGATTGGGACAGTTACACCTGGTACAAGTTACATCATATTAGCACCGATTCCAACAGTTTGAAGATTGTTTTAGAGTAAGCATAAAGTTTCTAAATACCCGAGAACAAGTTGACAGCTTCTTTTGTTACCTAGCTGATTTGTCCAAGTTCTAGGGAAGTTCATGCAACATGGTGCTGTTGGCCACAGCCCATATGAGAAATAAATAAGAAACTGGTAACAGTGGCCCTGAGATGTGGGTACAACACAGGGTTTTAAGCTACTGACCATATACAAGTAAATTCAGAGGCAAGAGATAATGCATTCGAATTCCAATGGATGTCAGCAGTAAAATATGGCGACGGAGAAGATTGCCCTGAATTGAGATATACTCACAGGGAACACAGATATATATGACCCTCTCAAGCTGAGTTCCATACTACCCTTTATCAAATAAAATTTGGTCAGCTACAGCCTGTTGAGACCTGAAAGCTATATTGCACGGATACAGCGATGCGGATATGGACACGGACACCGCGATACATCAATTATTCAAAAACACAGATACGGGGATACGTTTGTATATATATATATATAGGAAATATTAGAAACATATAGAAATTCATGATTTCCATACGGGAATTCGGGAAAGTGACAATTTCAGACTGCATTCAGAGGAATCACACAAGCAGCATTCAGCAACTCGACTGCATTGACTCCTCCACTGCGTGCATATGAGTTTAAGCTTTCACTTCTGATTCAAGAACCAGAAGATCCAGAACCAGAACCACCGATGCTAGCCATTGCTGACCTTAAGAGAAGAAGAATAAATAAGCTAGTGCAGCTTGGAAAGAGATTGAGCAGGGCCGGCCGGCAGAGGGAGCTGTGTTAGCGCTCAGATTGGTTGACGGAACAGCAGCATCCTGGAGCTCTCCTCCGGTGTGGCCACGCTGAGAACAGGGAAGAGAGAAGTGTCTGACTGGCGGTGGCTGGCCTTCCCCACCTGTGTACCGGTGGCGTGGAGCCCAGGTCCGGATGGAGGAAGAATAAGGACAGACAGAGGGCATGGATAGAGGGATTTAAGGTTTTCCCGTGTCCGGCAGGTATCTCACAGGTATCCAAATTAATTTAATTTTTTGAAAAAGGGAAAATAGAGGGATACATATCGGATATGTTTCTGCGGGTATCCAGACGTATTCGAGTATCCGATACGCCCGATACAGCAGTTTCCAGAAGTATCTGCGTAATCTAGCCTTAAAGTGAAATACAGAAAAGCGTAAGATTATTTTCTATTACAAGTTAAAATTAAGAGCAGAACCATTTTTTCCAAGCTTGGTCTCACAATAGTTTTAACTATGCTTAAGGAAGATAAGTACAAGAACTCTAGATAAAGTGCAACCTGCACTAGAGAAAAGATGTTTAAGAAGCAATATATATGACCATTTCATTCTGTATTAAGCTGGGTGAGAAATCAACTTGAAAATAATTGCCACATCAAGGATCAGTAGAAAGGACAGTGAATGAATAAAGAACTGGATGTGTTGTCTGTAATACAACAATAAAACAATATAAGCATAGCATAGCACTGGAATTAAGATTTGAAGGAATCGAAACTTCACTGCAATACCAGAACTGTTGAATACATTTACCTGTAATTTGTATAAACAATTCATAAATCTTCCAGGCATGGTATGCTGCTATTCTAAGTATTCATCGTGACATTAGATGTCCTGCGCATACTTCCATGGTTTCCTCAGAGAACAAGCCAGTGAGAATATGAGAAAGACCACTATCACTGGTTTCATTTCACTTCAATTTAGAATGCATGATTGAATGCGAACTCAAGGCAATGTGGTTTGCATTGAAACTTGAAAGGCATCAATGCTTTCAGGTAGTCAAAATGAGCATATGATAAAACGACGGAGCAAAGGGACTCATCTAAACCTGTACCATTAATCTTTCCCAGCTCTCAGAGTACACCATACAGAGTACCAAACATTGAAGCAGGCTAACAGCGCAACTCAGCGCTCAGGTCCTTCATCAACTTAGGCAACAACCCAACAGGCTTTCGAGCAACACACCAGCAAGCACATTGTGTGAGAACCTCTGACCCAATTCCCTCCACTTCCGCATGTTTGTTCCAGGGAACAGCTGCTTCAAAGTTGACAGGAAATGCAACATTACCCATTCTATGTTTCCTTCAGTGTCAAACGCACAAACTCACATTAGATCTCCATCAACACAAAGCCTCACCGTGACATCATTGTTTCAGTCACACTCTGATCCAATGACAACCAGTGGATAGATGAACATTCTAATATCTGTTTTGCTGCCTAGTTGCCAGAATTCAGATCACACCACTCAAGGCATTATCACTGTCAGACTCTGCTCCCGGCAATTGAGTACCTAGTTCTTTCCTTGGCTTGGGTGAGAGGCCCTTCGCAAGCATCTCCTCGTCGTACTTCCTAGCCAAATCTACCATTCCCTTCTCCAGCAATGCATCAATGAGTGTGTTGTATGCAAATGCATCTGGGGTGAGCCCTTGCTCTTCCATTGTCTTCCAGACAAAGAACACGGGGCGAAGGAAACCCCAGCGCCCAAACCTCTTGATGAGCATGACATATGTGTCCATCCTTGGCCGGCAGCCCCTCTGGAGCATTTTCTCAAACAGCGCAAGGACCTCCTGCGGGCGGCTCAAGTACTGGAAGAAGCAATGATAAGTGAGCTCATTGGGCTCGCACCCGGCCTTGTGCATCTGCTGCACAAACGCATAGCCTTCCTTGAACCTCCCTTCCTTGCACAACAGCTTGACGATCGTGTTGAAAGTGGCGGTATTCGGCCTGCAACCGGCCTCAACCATCTGCCTGTACATCCGAACGGCGAAATCGACGCCCTCCGCGAGCCCGACGGCGTGGATCGCGGTGTTGTACGCGACGATGTCCACCGGGAGGCGCTTCTGCTTCATCTCCTTGAACAGCTTGACGGCCTTCCAGGGCTTCCCTGACTTGGCGAGGGCGTCCATGTAGATGGAGTAGGAGTGGAGGTCCTTGGCGACGCCGCGGGCGTCCATGTCGAGCCAGTGCTGGCGGAGGCGCGCCCAGGCGCGCGCCTTGGCCCAGCCGCGGAGAAGCAGGTTGTGGGTCTTGGTCCCCGGCGGGAAGGGCGGCGGGGCGGCCGCCCTGCCGCCGAGGCAGAGGTGGTGGGCTTCGTCGACGCGGCGGTGGTCGCAGAGCGCGTCGATGAGGAGGTGGAAGGAGGCCTCGTCCCGCAGGCCGACGGAGGCGGCGGTGGACTCGAAGGCCCGCACGGCGTCGTCGACGAGGTTGGCGGCGGCGAGGCGGTTGAGGAGCGCGCGGAGGGCGGGGCGGAGGAAGGCGGGGTCCGTGGGGTCGTGGTGGGCGAGGAGCAGGGCGGTGGCCTGCGGGAACTCGAAGTGCTTGCCGAGGATGTCGACGGCGCGGGAGAGGGTCGACGGGGTCGGCCGCAGGTTGCCGCCGCCCGGGGAGGCGGACCAGTGGAAGAAGTCGAGCGCGCGGCGCCAGTCGTTGGTGTAGAGCGTGAGCGTCTCCTGGACCGCCGCCGCGTCGAGAGGGGTGGGCGGCGCGGCCTCCGGCAGCGTGGAGAAGCGGGCGGCGAGGAGCCGGCGGCGCGCCAGGGAGAGCATCCCGCAATCGAGCAGAGAGATGAGTGTGGTGCGAGTGCGACCGACGGCGCCTGAATCCTGAAACCACTTTCCCCCGTGCCCTGACCTGAAACTTCTCCAAATCTCAGCCCATCTGAGTCAAATCGATTAAATTCAAACCACATTTCCAAATTTTCAACAAACATCTAACAATTTCATCTTTGCGGCAATATTTCGATGTAGATGAAGTCTTGCAGATTTTTGGCACTGCAATTTTTACAAGATCAGTGATGTGCAACTTTAGGTCACACAGAGGCATCAAAAGTTTCAGGCAACCGGCAAGTAGCAAAACTGAAACATTATACATTTGCATCTTCTATACTCCTTGGAGCAGTAAAACTTTTACAATCATCATCACAATGTTGTGTGCGGCTGCTGTCTTTTGAATTTTGTACACAATCTACACGCCTGAAGTATCAGCTTAATTAATTAGCACAGGTAGTTTCCAGTATGGTCTGTCGTTAGTCTGCGTCGTCGGCGTCGACGCCAAAATCTGGCTCCGAGGGCTTCGGCACTCTCACAATGGGGAGAGCAGCAGCCTTGCTCCGAAGCCGGTGGACTCCCCGGAGCGCGTTGGCCGCGAACCGGGACGCGTAGATGGTCGCTCCCAGGCTCGGGCCGCTGCTGCTGCTGCTCTGGCGGTTCGCGGCCTCCTCTTCCCTCCGGCGCTGCTCGGCCATCTTCCGCTTGTAGTAGCGGCGCCAGGCCGCCTGGATGAAGCAGGCTCCCCAGGTCCTCCATTGCTGGGAGTAGAACCGGAATGTGTGCTGAACTTGCCTGCTGTGCAGCCTCCTGAACTGACTGGCCACGAATTTCAGCTCGTCGGCACGCAGGGAGAATGCCTCGACCTCGCTAAGAGCCTTCACTGTCCTGGACGAAACCGGGAAGTTAGCACCAGACTTGGGGTCCAATGCCCAAGTGAGCAGCTCGTCGCCACAGAAAGAACCCTCCTTTAGCTGGACCTTGTTGAAGAACCCACTTCGGCCTCCATCAGTAGTCACACTCTCCAAGGAACCATGGAGAATAAATTGCATCTCATCCACTGGATCACCTTCCCTCAAAATGTATTCATGTTCAGTGTAGAGTGCAGGTCTTAATCGCTCGCATATTGCATCTAGTAGTCTTTCATCCATATTCTCAAACAAAGGCACCTATTCAGCAGCAAAACAGGAGGAAATCAGTGTAGTTCGCTACAAGAATTTCAAAGATACCTGACCAAATATATATCCTACCCTTTTCACTAAACCCAAACAGAGATGGCGTTTGATGTCCCTCCTAAGGTCTTTTGGAAGGGTTTGAACCAAATTTTCTTCATCTACTCCTCTGGTCTCCAACCACCTATACCGTTCATACCGCCTTACTCGTTCTCTGATATCCGGCGGCAGTGATCGGTGATGCATCCACTGCTCAGCATCACGCTTCTTAACTCTCATCTCTTCAAGGCGTATAGCAACTGATTGAAGGTAGGTCTGAAAAGACAATGTTACAACTTAGAATCCGGCAAAACAGGGTGAAAAGATAGTTTGCGATGCATTATCATTCTACCTGCATGTTACCGATGAGGAGCGCAAAGAGAATCAGTCCAAGGATGCATATTGCAATGGAGAATAACACCTCCCAGGGATATGTACTTGTTACAAACCCTTGGCCAAGGGTACTGTTAAATGGAAAGGAAGTTAAACATATCAAGCACAATGAACCACAAATATAAGATATGGAAAAGTAATGTACTCTCTAGTCACAAAAAATAGTCATTGTGAAGACAAACGATTACCACATTGGCTGCTATTTTTTATCATCATATTTTTGAAGGTCGCAAAAAACAATCTATCATGGAAGTAAAACTCACAAAAGGTCTAGTAAAACGAACTCCATGCTGCCAATATAAAAATTATATACACTGAAGGTCCATTAGTCTTCAAAATGTTTGACCAATACAGTCTCTAGGACACTACATCTGAAATCGGAGGAAGTACGCAAACAATGATAGCTGCTCATATAAACCTGCAACAATTAGAATGCAAAGTTGACACCCCAAGCAGAAGGACCCAGGTCCAAATTAGGATCAGGGTTCACAAAATAGCTTTTGCTAGATTTCATGACCTAAGCCAGGAAAATGTGAACAGGCTGGTTTTTGCCTCTTTCCTGGTATGCCATTTTTGCTGCAAGGAACTTAAGATCTTGTGTTCTCTTCATCTTGGATGACTAGTACTCCCTCCGTTCCTAAATACAAGCCTTTTTAGAGATTCCAATACGGACTACATACGGAGCAAAATGGGTGTGTCCACACTATAAAATATGTCTATATACATCCGTATGTACTCCGTATTGAAATATCTAAAAGGGCTTATATTTAGAAACGGAAATAGTAGTATATGCATTCTGTTAAAGGCAGCATATGAAATACAACCACCCTATTTTCAAGTGTGTTGAGCTAGAACAACAGGAAACCCAGAACCGGCAGCGGCTAGTTCCCTTTAGTTCTCTATAAACCCCGATAATCAAAAAGTGTACTGCTGGAAAGAAGGCCAGCTTAAGGGGCTGTTTGGTTCTACGCCTTGCATTGCCACACTTTGCCATACATTTTTTGCCAAGCTTGCCTAAGGTTAGTTCAACAAAATAAGAGCCACAAGTTGGCAATCCTAAGGGAATCATGCCACACTTTTTGTGTGTATGTAATGCGGGGCACTAGTGTGACTTGCCTAAGGTGTGGCTTGAACCAAACACCCACCTAAGTTGGTCAAACTTGCCTAACCTTAGGTGTGACACCTTTGGCAAACTTAGTCTCAAACCAAACAAACCTTAAATAGCTAGAAAGTTGGGCAACTTTTTGACACCACGGCAATCATATTTGAATTGGTAAGTTATGTTATAATATTGCTATTTCCAAACAAAATCTAATATAACACCAGTAAGTCCAGGTTATACTAACAGGATAACACATCATATACAATATCTTATATTCTCACTAGCAATTTGGCGCACATTGGCTTTTCAGACCATTAGTGTAACCAATATTAACTGGCATGCTCTTTCAAATCATACAAAAATAATCTCTACAAGTTATATGTATGCCACAGCATACAAAGTTAGGAAAGTAGGTAGTTCCTTTACGGGTCTCTAAGATCCACTCCATTTGTTGCTTCCAAGCTCCAGTAGTCCAGTTTGTCTGGAGTGGTCATCATGCAGATCCAAGTATCTAACAAAATCTATTTTCCAAGACAGGGAGTGAAATGGACTTTACAAACTCCTACCATGAGAGAAATTCCGTTTCGGTAAGAAATGACTCATTTTGTGGGAACTGTTTAAATCAGAGTTTTTCAAATATATTTTCTTGTGCACAATGAAAGCCTTCGAAGAATAATGAACAGATGTACGGAGTATTGTTTTTTTCTATTACCTTAAATTTTGTAATCCCCACCAGAAGCAATAACAACTTTTAGAGACAAAATTTCCTGGACCAAGTATTCCAGACACCAATGCTTGCTGATAGATACCAAAATTGAAAGATTCATCAGTGCCATTGCACTGATTAAATATTGGGGTACTCGTACTCCAATTTTTGTACCTCTCACTGCCACCATGATTCTCACTACAATACAAGTAGGTGGGTTCACAACCATCTGTGGCATGACAGTTGGCAAGCCAGCAGCTATCTTTGCGCTCTATGGATAAGAAGTACCACAGAGTACCAACATTCTGCAACAAACAGCGTATAGAAAAATTACAGGGTAAGTCAAGGAAAACATGATCACCTACGACAAACTATGTTCAGAGAATTATGCTCAACATGACGTAAGACAATAACTATATGTGAGGAGAGAAGGATACCATCAAATGTTAACTACCAAAAATCATCTAACCATAAATGTAGTCAATTAGTTGACATATTAGCAATGCCTACAATGTAGAGTATTATGCACAATCTCCAAGTGCTACGAAATCTTTAAACTATCATATCTGACAGGATAACTGAAGAGTTCAGATAGCAAAGATGGTAAGTTTTGAAAAGCTACCAGGTATGCAAGGAACCTCAATGTATCAACAATGTTTCTACTCGAGGCACTCATCATAGTGTAAAATGCAGAGATAATTGTGATAATGCTCTCTAGATGAAGATGCACATGTCATGGATAAACAATACATAGCATAGCAATCACTTACATGGCCAGCAAGCATAAACCAGAGAAGATAGTAACCAGCACCAGCCCATGCAGTCTCAATAAAAACACCAGCTGTCCTTTTCAAATCTTTGGTCACAGGGAATATCCTTAGCAACCTTGGAATGTATTGGCACAGGACAACCCAAACCAGTGCATCTTTTGTAGCCAGCACATCTGGACCATCAGAACTGTGGAGATATCTCCAAACAACAATCTGTCGATAACCAACGAGATCATCAAGGAAAATATGAAAAATGTCTTGAAGTATGCAGTAATCATAGTTCAGGATAGTCGAATGTGAATATCAAATTAATGGGATAAATTTAATGTAGCAAATCTGTGCATAGAGCCAGGCTATTGAAATGATAAATAAAAATATCTAACGCTAAAGTGTAAAAGCACTTAAAAGGTTTATTGTTTTCACGTAAAAGAAAAGGCTTACTGTTTCAGATAAAGACCAAGTGACAGTAAAATAACCTTCATACTATAGAAGAGCATGAATGCAAAGAAGTACCTGTGGAAGTGGTAACAGTGCAAAGAAGTCCATTAGGAAGTAACTTTTAATGTAACGCATCGCAATTAGCGTTGGATCAATCACAAGCTCGCCACTTCCAAACACTCGAGAAGATGGAGCAACATAAGCAGTGCGGAATTGAAGAAACACACGGATAAGATAGACAGAGTCAATAATAGTCCGTACTACTGTTGATGTCACTGCCAATTTCTTATCTATACCGATGCAATTTGAGTTGTCGATGACGGGTAGGAAGAAGAAGAGTGGATCAACTGCAACAGCGAAAATACATGACAGGAAGAAAAATCTATTCATTCGCAGCAGGAACTTTTGCTGGGGATCAAATATATTCTTCTTAAAAGATTTAAGATCTTCTGCAAAAGCTGTCTTAGGAGCACCAGATGGATTGGGGTGCCTAAGTGATTTGAGTCTTCCAGAACTCTTTCTCAGCCCTGACATGAATGATCTTAGTGGATTAAACGAATCATAACCGAACCCAGGCATGCTGAACCTCAGGCTGCTCCTCCCACCAATTTCAGATTGTACAGATGATCTAGGGCTAAACTCATCCAGCCTGCATAGAGTATTGATAAATAATTAAAACAAATTCAAAACAGCCCACGGTTAAACAAAAGCAACATAAATATGTGTACGTACAGTGCGCAGTGATAAGTTAAATCATATAACGCGTCTGATAGAGTGCTATGATTGAGATTTCTCCCTTATATTTTCTACATCATCACTCCAGCATGAAGGAAAATGTAAAAACTAATACTGGCTGCTTCTCTGTTTATACAGCAAAATGGGTAAAACCCAGTTTATTTGTTCAACATGAAGGAAAAATGTAAAACAAATGACTGGCTTTGTCGTTTTCTTCCAAAAATAAACATGACATAACTCTTACAGGTAATACCGGAAGGTCAAACAAAGAGCCAAAGACCTGTTTTAAGTTATAAAAGACGGCGAGAAAGGATGCCATGTGCTTGACGAGAAAGGATGCCATGTGCTTGACGAGGGGGTACCATGGGAAGAACTCGTGAATATTTGATGTGGACATGGACTATACAGCAAAAGTGTGTGCTTTTTCAATAGAATTACCACTATATGCAGGAGAGATGCAAGGCTACAGCCTACAGGAAGGTGTCCAGAGAGAAATTGGTACTACAATGTCCAGGCTTAAGAATTGACAGTCATGACATGCGAAAAGGAAAACATTGTCACTTTTAAGTAAATGACCTTTAATAAGAGTTATGAAAGCGCATGACAGGAGTGCCCTTTTAAGTAAAAATGACCAACCTCTTAAAGTCCTCTCTGTATCTGTCCATGTATTGAGCTTTCTAACCACAATCAAACATACGGCTATGTCAAAGGAAGAGCAGAGCTGGCGAGAGATCCTCCACGGCCCCAATAACTGCCATCAATCTACCGACCCTTTAGCTGATGGTACCAAAAGCAACCCGCAGTCCGTCCTTCCACAAAATGCTCTGATCTGTTTGATCAATCACACCGAATGAACACAAAAAGCAAGCGTAAGAACAAAAGGAAGTTGCAAGGTAAGCGTCACACATAAAGATGTAGCACAAATGCAGTAGTGACTAGTGAGACACCAAAAAGGAACGGGAGCACTCAAATTGGGAAGCCTGATACATTTAAGGAACGAGTAGGGTAGAATCCTAGTAATACAGACATACAGTAAAGTGGAGCAGTCTACTATTATTAGCAAGCAAAAAGGCTCAGCGCTGAAGTACTGCGGCCTCCGCCCGAATTAGGCGCCGCGACAGCGGAGACCACGCCTCCATTTTCCCGATAGGGTACTATGCTGGCAGAAGAACGGAAGCAGTACCCCCCGTGCTGTCTAACTGAATCCGTCCACCGGCCTTCGTCCCTCGCGTCCCGCGCTGGCTGATCCAGATCTACGAGCCCGGGCAGGGAGCTCCCGGAACGCGGCGATCGAATCGAGGGGACGGCCATGGCAGCATCAAATTCTACGCGGCGGCAGCAGCAACAGCCAAAATAAGAGCAGCGAGGAACCGAGGGAGGAGGAGGAGACGGTTGCGGCTCACCTGCGGGCCGCGCGGGGGAGGGAGGCGAGGGGGCCGGCGGCGAGGTCTGGAGGGGAGCGTAGGGGAGTTGGGGGAGGGGAAGGGGAAGCAGCGGGCGGAAGCACGGGTTCGGGGAAGGAAGGCGAGGAGGGAGGGTGGTAGGCAAGACGAGGCGAAGCGGTCAACGAGGCTTCGCTTCGCTGCGGCTTGGGTTGCTGGTCTGGGTCTGGCTGCTGCTGGGTCCGGGTGGGGAGAAAGGAGGAAACGGACGGGGCGGAGGGACAAGGGCAGCAGGCGCGCACGCGGATTGGCCGCGGGGGCCGGCTTGGCGGTTGGCCCGAGTGAGCGAGTGGGGTGACGGGTTGGCGGAGAGCGAGCGAGCGATGGGCCCATAACCGTGGTGCCGCAGAGGGCGACGACGTGCTGTGCCCAAACATCCTATTGCGCACATAGAACGTCCGTGAATTCAAAAAAATGTTCGCTAATTCAAAATATATAATCGTGAATTTAAAAACTATTTACAGATTTAGAAATATGTTCCTGAATTTAAAAACGGGAAAAGGAAAACGAAAATGGCCAGCCCATGTAGGTCAGGGGAGTGGCATTGTCGCATACCGATAATTCCTATTTAACGCATTTTGCATGAAATTGTCGGGGGCTCGCACAGCCGAATGACCGAGCGTCCAAGAGATACGCCGGCCATTTAGCATCTACGTGCTCTATAGAATCCCGGTTCTAGGAACTCTTCAGTAGGTTCTTGTCCGTTTTTATCAGTTTCTGAACTTTCAGTCTAGTTTTATGCTGTTTTCCTTTTCTGGATGTTTATTTTCTTTTCCTTTTTAAAAATGTTTAGAAATTTCTAAAATGCTAAAAGATTTTAAAATTATTTAACTTTTTTAAATCCCATTTAAAAATAATGTTTAGGATTTGTTTTAGAAACATGTTTGAAACAATGTTCGGATTTTCAAAAGACGTTCATGTTTCTTTTTAAATCCTGTTTTCCAAAAAAAGTGTTTGGATTTTAGAAGAAAAAAAAACTTGTTGTAAAAAAATTACACATTAAATTTCATGATTTTTTTAAAAAAATTCATATTGTTCATGATTTTTATAAAAATGTTCACTTTTCAAATAATGTATTTTTTGAAAAAAACTACTGTTCTTTTGGAAACCGGTCGTTGATTTTTTTTCTGTAGTGCTCGCTTGTTATGATTCTGCATCACTGGGTCGGCCTAGTCGAGGGGCACGACAAGTTGAAGCACATAACATTCTATGCGACCCCCCCCCCCCCTCTCCAGTGCAATAGGAGATTAGGGAATCGTTGTGCGACGCCATGCAAACGCGTACGCCTTTGAGTTTAGCGACACTAGTTGGGCTAGCCCATTTTCCATTTGTTAGAGTTTCACTATTTTCAATATTTCATGTACGTTCTTGAATTTAAAAATATGTTTGAGAATTTTTGAAAATGTCCACAAATAGAAAAAATATTCGTGAAGAAGAAGGAACCAGGGGAGGAGAAGGAGGAGAAACGAGAAGGGGTAGCGGCCAAGATGATCGCGAGGTTCGAGGACACCATGGCGAAGAAGGAGAGACATGCGTCGGGCCAATAATATGAAGGAGGAAAAGAAGACCAAGAGGTTTGAAAACTTCATCGTGGTTCAAGAGAATATGATCAAGCTTCAAGAGAAGATGGTTGAGCTCGCGGCCCGTTCGAAGGAGATCAATATGTTGACCATGAAGATGTTGGACTTGGATCCCGATGCGACGAAGATCATGCAAGCCTACCATGCTAAGATATTGAAGCGCTTCGTGGCCAATTTGGAGGAGCTGGCTGGTGCGGAGGACATGGCCGCACAGTGAAGAACTTGGCATGGACAGCTGGTCTAGGCGGCAAAAAAGTAAGTTGTGTTTTTGCATGAATAATATGATTGGCACCTTTTGGGATCGCTGCATATAAAAACCTTATAAACATCCGACTTTTTTTGTTTGTGGTTGCATATGTTTGCACTATATTTACATATGCTTAAATTGCTATTGATCTACATATGCATGTCAAATGGACGTGGCCGGACCCTAGGCAGACATTTGATGTATACGGTTAGATGTCAGCCCCTATCTGCTATCTGTGGACATGTCCGAACATGTCCACGAATGTATTACGCGTTTCAAGACATTGAAATGGGGGGAGGCGTCAAACGCCAACATTGGTCACAGTCCTCACGATCCGTGCCATGCGACTTCAACTTCCAATAAGCAATAATTCAACGAAAGATCCACCCAATGCCGTCGCCCTGGCTTTTAGAGCCCTTCACACCAGCGCGAGGCAGCAGATCCTCATCGTCACCTTCACCGAAAGACGCGCAAAAGCCGGTGGCCTCATTGGGTGGCGGCGGCTAGGATTTGGGGCCGCTCCCGTGTCGCCCGAGAGGGGCGACGCGAGAGGGGGGGGGGATTTAACGAGTACTACTCTACTTCGACTTCTCAAGCTTTCTTTCCTTTGGTAATGGTCATTTTTCATCTTTCGATCTTTCTTGATGACTCTACTTCGGCTTCTCAAGCTTTCTTCCTTTTTCAGTTTTGCTTGGGACTGTAGTAGTATGTAGTACAAAAGACATTGAAATGTGGGAGGCATGTTCGTGGTATTACCTCGGTTTGTTTGTTGCTGTGGAGTCGAAGTTGCGGCGGCGAGTCCCTATGGTATATGATGACTGGCTACAAGTGGCCCGTTCGGCGATCTCCCGTGGCTCCAGTCGTGCCTGGTTCTGTCCTTCAGAGTTCTCCACCAGAGTCGGAGTTACGCTGTCTAGCCGCAAATGGCTGAGTTTTGGCACATATCTTCATGCAGCTTCACGTGTCCACTACGGTGTGCACTGGCGGAGCTCTCCGGTGGGCAGGGTATGGCGCCTGCCGTACCTTAAGTTTGAGCAAAAAAATATAACTACTATGCATCGATCGCTAGCAGAATAGGCTGTGTTGTCGTTGTTAATACGTGATGGGCCGACGCAGCTAGCGGCTTGATGGTCCAACAGCCGAGGCCCGAGGCAGCCAGCCAGGTTCGAGCGTCCACGCGAGCAGAGACGCAACACACTCGACCACTCTGTTCTCTCCACACGACGCCACACAACAACCCTAATAGCTAAGCTAGCCGCCGCTGGCCAGGTCGCCAGGAGCGAGCGGGGCAGGCAACGGCAAGGACAGTCTGGGGGGCTAGAGGGCAGTGGCGTCGCGGCAGCAAGCGGCAGCCACTACAAAAAAAAGACACATCCGTGACATTTTGGGCCGAACGAATTTTTTTCTGTCATACTTATGACACTTCTATGACGATAATTATGACAAAACCCGATATCATCATATATGTGGTGGGCTCCTACTTCTATGACAAAAAATCATGACAGAAAATGGGCTTTTCGTTCTGGGCGGGCCGAAGACGCAGCTGCATGACATTCTTTGGGCAGTCCATGACGGAAAAAACTATGGTAGAAGCGAGGGCGAGGAAAATATCGGGGTGTTCCCGGTTACGATGGGTGGTCGGGCTGAGCGATGCGCGTTTCTCTCGTACACGTACGCGCGTGTGTGCGAGGCGTTGGGCTCTAACTGAACCCGAGCGATTGCACTAGCTACGTTACTGAACCCGATCGAGCGATTCCTTCGCTACTGCTGCTAACTGAAGCCGGTCGATGCTGCCTCTGCATGAACAGTGAGCGTTACTGGGGGGGTTTGGATGAATAGTTCCCGGTGGGGGTGGATGAACAGGACCCCGTGGTGTTGCCTCTGGATGAACAGGACCCCGATCGATCGAGCCGGTTGGGGCTGGATGAACAGGACCTCGTGGAGGGCTGGATGAACAGGACGGCCCCGTGGAGGGCTGGATGAACAGTAGACGGTGGAGGGCTGGATGAACAGTAGCCCGTGGAGGGGTGGTTGAACAGGAGCCCGTGGAGAGGGCTGGTTGAATAGTAGCCGGTGGAGTAGCGCGCGGTGGAGGCTGGATGAACAGGAGCCCGTGGATGAACAGTCGCAGGTGGAGGCTGGAGGAGGTCGACGGTGGATGAACAGTAGCCCGTGGAGGCTGGAGGGGGTCGACGGTGGAGATGAACAGTATCCCGTGGAGTCCCGCTTTGCGGTACGCCACACCCCTCCCGATGAACAGGACCCCCGTTTCGCCCGTAGCGCTCCAACATAAGTCCGTTTCCTCCGTTTTGCGGTACGCCACACCCCTCCCGATCAACAGGACCCCGTTTCGACCGTAGGAGGTCCAACACAAGTCTGTTTCCTTCGTTTTGCGGTACGCCAGACCCCTCCCGATGAACATGATCCTGTTTCGACCGTGGCCGGTCGAACACAAGGCCGTTTCCTCCGTTCTGCGGTACGCCAAGCCTCGTTTCCATCGGCTGTTCCGTCCAAGCCGGTTGGCTCCCACGCGTTCCGTTGCCTCCCGATGAACACGACGCATTCCGTTGGCTTCCCATGAACACGACAACGACGCTGTTTCTCCGTTCCGACCCAGCCATGTACACAAGCCCTGGTCGTACGTATGCGTGAGTAGGCGTTCGAGACCTCGCCCGTATGTACGTACATGGCCATATTTTCTTTCTTGCACACTGGCCGTTGTACGTATGTGTACATGCTACGTGCGCGCCTCTACTACGACACGTGCGCGCCTCTACATCGACCAGTATGTACGTACACGTTCGCGACCAGGATGACAACGCTACGTACGCTTCGACCAGGTGGGTCCCGACTATCAGGCACTTCCTTGCGTGTGAAGATGTAGTTGGTGGGTCACAACAGTCAGGGGGGCGAATCGTTTTTTTTCGCCCGGACGCACTTCCTTGCGTGCGAAGATGTAGCTGGTGGGTCCCGGCAGTCAGCGGGGAAATATTTTTTCACGAAATACGGTGGCCCGTCCGGTGTGTCCCTGCTGTCAGGTGGAGGAATAATTATTTTGTGCGTAATAAGGAGGCACTTCCTTGCGGCTGCCGTGGACCCAGCTGTCAGCCTCTCCATGTACAGTACTCTTCCGATGGAAGTCGGTCGTTGACCACATTGACCACGCCGTGCCGAGAGCACCACGGCGGTGGACACGGCGAGGCCTAGGAAGGGGACGACATGGAGCCGGGGAAGACGCGGCAGTGGATACCCACGCGGAGAGGAGTACGAGGGTTCACTGGTTCGGCTGCGATGTGAGGCTGCCGTCGCCGCAGAATAACAGGGGGTGTGGGTGAGTGGAGGGATGGCCTGGCCAACGTTGGGAGTAGTAGGGGGCGGTGAGGCCTCCGCAGCAGCATAGCTGGCCACAAAAGGCAGGAGCAGGCGGCACGACCGGCGCTGCTTTGGGCGGCTGGAGCAAGAAGACCAGAGGTTGAAGAAGCACGACGGCCGTTGGATGGACATTGTACGGTCACTACAGCTAGAATCGTTTATATTGACTAAGTTGACAAAGCCCTTGGTACGCATCAACTTAGTAGGCCCACAGGTCAGCTTCCGAAACGGTGCACCCCAGATGTCAGGGGAGGAATCATTTTTTGGGCAAGTGAAGCTAGAATATCCGAGATTGAAGAAGAAGCACGGCATTCGTTGGATGGACATCCAACGGCCACTGCTGCTAGAACCGTGTGTTGACTATAAGTTGACAAAGCCTTGCATACGCGTCAACTCTTTTTTTTGAGGGGACGCGTCAACTTAGTAAGGCCACAAGTGTGTGGCAGAGAACTTATAGCCCATTTGAGATTTGTAAGAATGTGCAGCCAATTTTTGAATTCTAATGGAATTTACTACAACCCATTTACAGTTTGTGAAAAGTACAACCCATTTCAACCAACCGTTCAAAACAGAATTCAATAAAATTTCCCACATTTTGATGGGATCAGAAATATTTTTATCCCGAAATTTCTAGTCATATTAAATACAATTTCAATATACATTTATATTACGTAAAAATTCAACGAAACTTTGCGCTCGCAAAAATTAATGAAATTAAAATTTTCAATATCCAAAATAATATTTTATAAAGTAATTACGTGTTTGGTGCATTTTTTATAATTACTGCCCAGTTTTTATAATTACATCACATTTATTATTTCTTAAAGCCCATTTTCTTGTTAATGAAGGAAATATGCCCTAGAGGCAATAATAAAGTATTATATATTTCCTTATATCATGATAAATGTTTATTATTCATGCTAAAATTGTATTAACCAGGAAACATAATACATGTGTGAATACATAGACAAACAGAGTGTCACTAGTATGCCTCTACTTGACTAGCTCGTTAATCAAAGATGGTTATGTTTCCTAGCCATAGACATAAGTTGTCATTTGATTAACGAGATCACCTAATTAGGAGAATGACGTGATTGACTTGACCCATTCCGTTAGCTTAGCACTCGATCGTTTAGTATGTTGCTATTGCTTTCTTCATGACTTATACATGTTCCTATGACTATGAGATTATGCAACTCCCGTTTACCGGAGGAACACTTTGTGTGCTACCAAACGTCACAACGTAAATGGGTGATTATAAAGGTGCTCTACAGGTGTCTCCAAAGGTACTTGTTGGGTTGGCGTATTTCGAGATTAGGATTTGTCACTCCAATTGTTGGAGAGGTATCTCTGGGCCCACTCGGTAATGCACATCACTATAAGCCTTGCAAGCATTGTGACTAATGAGTTAGTTGCAGGATGATGTGTTACGGAACGAGTAAAGAGACTTGTCGGTAACGAGATTGAACTAGGTATCGAGATACCGACGATCAAATCTCGGGCAAGTAACATACCGGTGACAAAGGGAACAACGTATGTTGTTATGCGGTCTGACCGATAAAGATCTTCGTAGAATATGTGGGAGCCAATATGGGCATCCAGGTCCCGCTATTGGTTATTGACCGGAGACGTGTCTCGGTCATGTCTACATAGTTCTCGAACCCGTAGGGTCCGCACGCTTAACGTTACGATGACAGTTTTATTGAGTTTTGATGTACCGAAGGAGTTCGGAGTCCCGGATGAGATCGGGGACATGACGAGGAGTCTCAAAATGGCCGAGACGTAAAAGATCGATATATTGGACGACTATATTCGGACTTCGGAAAGGTTCCGAGTGATTCGGGTATTTTTCGGAGTACCGGAGAGTTACGGGAATACGTATTGGGCCTTATTGGGCCATACGGGAAAGAAGGAAAAGGGCCTCAAGGGTGACCGCACCCCTCCCCTTGGTCTGGTCCGAATTGGACAAGGGAAGGGGGGCGCCCCCTTCCTTCCTTCTCTTTTTCCCTTCCTCTTTTCCTATTCCATATGGGAGGTGGAATCCTACTAGGACTAGGGAGTCCTAGTAGGACTCCACACTTGGTGCGCCCCCTCCTAGGGCCGGCCTCCTCCTCCCTTGCTCCTTTATATACGGGGACAGGGGGGCACCCCAGAGACACAACAATTGATCCTTGAGATCTCTTAGCCGTGTGCGGTGCCCCCCTCCACCATATTACACCTCGATAATACCGTCGCGGAGCTTAGGCGAAGCCCTGCGTCGGTGGAACATCATCATCGTCACCACGCAGTCGTGCTGACGAAACTCTCCCTCAACACTCGGCTGGATCGGAGTTCAAGGGACGTCATCGAGCTGAACGTGTGTAGAACTCGGAGGTGCCGTGCGTTCGGTACTTGATCGGTCGGATCGTGAAGACGTACGACTACATCAACCGCGTTGTGATAACGCTTCCGCTGTCGGTCTACGAGGGTACGTGGACAACACTCTCCCCTCTCGTTGCTATGCATCACCATGATCTTGCGTGTGCGTAGGAAATTTGTTGAAATTACTACGTTCCCCAACAGTGGCATCCGAGCCTGGTTTTATGCGTTGATGCTATGCACGAGTAGAACACAAGTGAGTTGTGGGCGATATAAGTCATACTGCTTACCAGCATGTCATACTTTGGTTCAGCGGTATTGTGAGATGAAGCGGCCCGGACCGACATTACGCGTACGCTTACGCGAGACTGGTTTCACCGTTGCGAGCACTCGGTGCTTAAAGGTGACCGGCGGGTGTCTGTCTCTCTCACTTTAGTTGAACCGAGTGTGGCTACGCCCGGTCCTTGCGAAGGTTAAAACAACACCAACTTGACAAACTATCGTTGTGGTTTTGATGTGTAGGTAAGAACGGTTCTTGCTAAGCCCGTAGTAGCCACGTAAAACTTGCAAACAACAAAGTAGAGGACGTCTAACTTGTTTTTGCAGGGCATGTTGTGATGTGATATGGTCAAGACATGATGTGATATAATTTGTTGTATGAGATGATCATGTTTTGTAACCGAGTTATCGGCAACTGGCAGGAGCCATATGGTTGTCGCTTTATTGTATGAGATGCTATCACCATGTAATAGTTTTACTTTATCACTAAGCGGTAGCGATAGTCGTAAAAGCAATTATTTGGCGAGACGACAACGATACTACGATGGAGATCAAGGTGTCGCGCCGGTGACGATGGTGATCATGATGGTGCTTCGGAGATGGAGATCACGAGCACGGTGCTTCGGGGATGGAGATCACAAGCACAAGATGATGATGGCCATATCATATCACTTATATTGATTGCATGTGATGTTAATCCTTTATGCATCTTATCTTGCTTTGATTGACGGTAGCATTATAAGATGATCTCTCACTAAAATTTCAAGATAAAAGTGTTCTCCCTAAGTATGCACCGTTGCAAAAGTTCTTCGTGCTGAGACACCACGTGTTAATCGGGTGTGATAGGCTCTACGTTCAAATACAACGGGTGCAAAACAGTTGCACACGCGGAATACTCAGGTTAAACTTGACGAGCCTAGCATATACAGATATGGCCTCGGAACACAGTGACCGAAAGGTCGAGCGTGAATCATATAGTAGATATGATCAACATAGTGATGTTCACCATTGAAACTACTCCATCTCACGTGTTAATCGGACATGGTTTAGTTGCTTTGGATCACGTAATCACTTAGATGATTAGAGGGATGTCTATCTAAGTGGGAGTTCTTAAGTAATATGATTAATTGAACTTAAATTTATCATGAACTTAGTCCTGATAGTATTTTGCAAATTATGTTATAGATCAATAGCTCGCGTTGTTGCTTCCCTGTGTTTATTTTTGATATGTTCCTAGAGAAAAATTATGTTGAAAGATGTTAGTAGCAAAGATGCGGATTGGATCCGTGATCTGAGGATTATCCTCATTGCTGCACAGAAAAATTATGTCCTTGATGCACCGCTAGGTGACAGACCTATTGCAGGAGCAGATGCAGACGTTATGAACGTTTGGCTAGCTCAATATGATGACTACTTGATAGTTTAGTGCACCATGCTTAACGGCTTAGAATCGGGACTTCAAAGACGTTTTGAACGTCATGGACCATATGAGATGTTCCAGGAGTTGAAGTTAATATTTCAAGCAAATACCCGAGTTGAGAGATATGAAGTCTCCAACAAGTTCTATAGCTAAAAGATGGAGGAGAATCGCTCAACTAGTGAGCATGTGCTCAGATTGTCTGGGTACTACAATCGCTTGAATCAAGTGGGAGTTAATCTTCCAGATAAAATAGTGATTGACAGAATTCTCTAGTCACCATCACCAAGTTAGTAGAACTTCGTGATGAACTATAGTATGTAAGGGATGACGAAAGTAATTCCCGAGCTCTTCGCGATGCTGAAATCGACGAAGGTAGAAATCAAGAAAGAGCATCAAGTGTTGATGTTTAACAAGGCCACTAGTTTCAAGAAAAGGGCAAAGGGATAGAAGGGGAACTTCAAAAGAACGGCAAGCAAGTTGCTACTCAAGTGAAGAAGCCCAAGTCTGTACCTAAGCCTGAGACTAAGTGCTTCTACTGCAAAGGGACTGGTCAACTGGAAGCGGAACTACCCCAACTATTTGGTGGATAAGAAGGATGACAAAGTGAACAAAGGTATATTGGATATACATGTTATTGATGTGTACTTTACTAGTGTTTATAGCAACCCCTCGGTATTTGATACTGGTTCAGTTGCTAAGAGTAGTAACTCGAAACGGGAGTTGCAGAATAAACAGAGACTAGTAAAAGGCGAGGTGACGATGTTTGTTGGAAGTAGTTCCAAGATTGATATGATCATCATCGCACACTCCCTGTACTTTCGGGATTAGTGTTGAAACTAAATAAGTGTTATTTGGTGTTTGCGTTGAGCATGAATATGATTTGATCATGTTTATTGCAATACGGTTATTCATTTAAGTTAGAGAACAATTATTGTTCTGTTTACATGAATAAAAACCTTCTTGGTCATACACACCAACGAAAATGGTTTGTTGGATCTCGATCGTAGTGATACACATAATCATAATATTGAAGCCAAAAGATGCAAAGTTAATAATGATAGTGCAACTTATTTGTGGCACTGCCGTTTAGGTCATATTGGTGTAAAGCGCATGAAGAAACTCCATACTGATGGGATTTTGGAATCACTTGATTATGAATCACTTGATGCTTGCGAACCATGCCTCGTGGGCAAGATGACTAAAACGCCGTTCTCCAGTACTATGGAGAGAGCAACAGATTTGTTGGAAATCATACATACAGATGTATGTGGCCCGATGAATATTGAGGCTCGTGGCGGATATCATTATTTTCTCACCTTCATAGATGTTTTGAGCAGATATGGGTATATCTACTTGATGAAACATAAGTCTGAAACATTTGAAAAGTTCAAAGAATTCCAGAGTGAAGTGGAAAATCATCGTGACAAGAAAATAAAGTCTCTATGATCTGATCGTAGAGAAGAGTATTTGAGTTACGAGTTTGGCCTTCAGTTAAAACAATGTGAAATAGTTTCACTACTCACGCCACCTGGAACACCACAGTGTAATGGTGTGTCCGAACGTCATAACCGTACTTTATTGGATATAGTGCAATCTATGATGTCTCTTACCAATTTACCACTATCGTTTTGGGGTTATACATTAGAGACAGCTACATTCACGTTAAATAGGGCACCATCAAAATCCGTTGATACGACGCCTTATGAACTGAGGTTTGGCAAGAAACCAAAGTTGTCGTTTCTTAGAGTTTGGGGTTGCGATGCTTATGTGAAAAAGTTTCATCCTAATAAGCTCAAACCCAAATCGGAGAAATGTGTCTTCATAGGATACCCAAAGGAGACAGTTGGGTACACCTTCTATCACAGATCCGAAGGCAAGACATTTGTCGCTAAGAATGGATCCTTTCTAGAGAAGGAGTTTCTCTCGAAAGATGTGAGTGGGAGGAAAGTAGAACTTGATGAGGTAACTGTACCTGCTCCCTTATTGGATCACAGAAATCTGTTCCTGTGACTTCTACACCAATTAGTGAGGAAGTTAATGATGATGATCATGTAACTTCAGATCAAGTTACTACCAAACCTAGTAGGTAAACCAGAGTAAGATCCGCACCAGAGTGGTACGGTAATCCTGTTCTGGAGGTTATGTTACTTGGCCATGACGAACCTACGAACTATGAGGAAGCAATGGTGAGCCCAGATTCCGCAAAATGGCTTGAGGCCATGAAATCTGAGATGGGATCCATGTATGAGAACAAAGTATGGACTTTGGTTGACTTGCCCAATGATCGGCAAGCCATTGAAAATAAATGGATCTTCAAGAAGAAGACTGACGCTGATGGTAGTGTTACTGTCTACAAAGCTAGAATTGTCGCAAAAAGGTTTTCGACAAGTTCAAGGTGTTGACTACGATGAGAGTTTCTCACTCGTATCTATGCTTAAAGTCTGTCCGAATCATGTTAGCAATTGCCACATTTTATGAAATCTGGCAAATGGATAAACAAAAGTACATTCCTTAATGGATTTATTAAAAAAGAGTTGTATATGATGCAACCAGGAGGTTTTGTCAATCCTAAAAGTGCTAACAAAATATGCAAGCTCCAGCGATCCATCTATGGACTGGTGCAAGCATCTCGGAGTTGGAATATACGCTTTGATAAGTTGATCAAAGGATATAGTTTTATACAGACATGCGGTGAAGTCTGTATTTACAAGAAAGTGAGTGGGAGCACTACAGCATTTCTGATAAGTATATGTGAATGACATATTGTTGATCGGAAATAATGTAGAATTATTCTGCAAAGCATAAATGAGTGTTTGAAAGGAGTTTTTCAAAGATAGACCTCGGTGAAGCTGCTTACATATTGAGCATCAAGATCTATAGAGATAGATCAAGACGCTTGATAAGTTTTGCAATGAGTACATACCTTAACAAGATTTTGAAGTAGTTCAAAATAGAACAGTCAAAGAAAAGGTTCTTGCCTGTGTTACAAGGTGTGAAATTGAGTAAGACTCAAAACCCGACCACGGCAGATGATAGAAAAAGAATGAAAGTCATTCCCTATGCCTCGGCCATAGGTTCTATAAAGTATGCCATGCTGTGTACCAGATCTATTGTATACCCTACACTGATTTTGGCAAGGGAGTACAATAGTGATCTAGGAGTAGATCACTGGACAGTGGTCAAAATTATCCTTAGTGGAATAAGGATATGTTTCTCGATTATGGAAGTGACAAAAGGTTCGTCATAAAGGGTTACGTCGATGCAAGTTTTTACACTAAATCTAGATGACTCTAAGTCTAGGTCTAGATACATATTGAAAGTGGGAGCAATTAGCTAGAGTAGCTCAGTGCAGAGCATTGTATACATAGAAATTTGCAAAATACTTACGGATCTGAGTGACAGACCCGTTGACTAAAATTATCTCACAATCAAAACATGATCACACCTTAGTACTCTTTGGGTGTTAATCACATAGCGATGTGAACTAGATTATTGACTCTAGTAAACCCTTTAAGTGTTGGTCACATGACAATGTGAACTTTGGGTGTTAATCACATGGTGATGTGAATTATTGATGTTAATCACATGGCGATGTGAACTAGATTATTGACTCTAGTGCAAGTGGGAGACTGAAGGAAATATGCCCTAGAGGCAATAATAAAGTATTATATATTTCCTTATATCATGATAAATGTTTATTATTCATGCTAGAATTGTATTAACCAGGAAACATAATACATGTGTGAATACATAGACAAACAGAGTGTCACTAGTATGCCTCTACTTGACTAGCTCGTTAATCAAAGATGGTTATGTTTCCTAGCCATAGACATAAGTTGTCATTTGATTAACGAGATCACCTCATTAGGAGAATGACGTGATTGACTTGACCCATTCCGTTAGCTTAGCACTCGATCGTTTAGTATGTTGCTATTGCTTTCTTCATGACTTATACATGTTCCTATGACTATGAGATTAGGCAACTCCCGTTTACCGGAGGAACACTTTGTGTGCTACCAAACGTCACAACATAAATGGGTGATTATAAAGGTGCTCTACAGGTGTCTCCAAAGGTACTTGTTGGGTTGGCGTATTTCGAGATTAGGATTTGTCACTCCAATTGTTGGAGAGGTATCTCTGGGCCCACTCGGTAATGCACATCACTATAAGCCTTGCAAGCATTGTGACTAATGAGTTAGTTGCAGGATGATGTGTTACGGAACGAGTAAAGAGACTTGCCGGTAACGAGATTGAACTAGGTATCGAGATACCGACGATCAAATCTCGGGCAAGTAACATACCGGTGACAAAGGGAACAACGTATGCTGTTATGCGGTCTGACCGATAAAGATCTTCGTAGAATATGTGGGAGCCAATATGGGCATCCAGGTCCCGCTATTGGTTATTGACCGGAGACGTGTCTCGGTCATGTCTACATAGTTCTCGAACCCGTAGGGTCCGCACGCTTAACGTTACGATGACAGTTTTATTGAGTTTTGATGTACCGAAGGAGTTCGGAGTCCCGGATGAGATCGGGGACATGACGAGGAGTCTCGAAATGGCCGAGACGTAAAAGATCGATATATTGGACGACTATATTCGGACTTCGGAAAGGTTCCGAGTGATTCGGGTATTTTTCGGAGTACCGGAGAGTTACGGGAATACGTATTGGGCCTGATTGGGCCATACGGGAAAGAAGGAAAAGGGCCTCAAGGGTGGCCGCACCCCTCCCCTTGGTCTGGTCCGAATTGGAATAGGGAAGGGGGGCGCCCCCGTCCTTCCTTCTCTTTTTCCCTTCCTCTTTTCCTATTCCATATGGGAGGTGGAATCCTACTAGACTAGGGAGTCCTAGTAGGACTCCACACTTGGTGCGCCCCCTCCTAGGGCCGGCCTCCTCCTCCCTTGCTCCTTTATATACGGGGGCAGGGGGGCACCCCAGAGACACAACAATTGATCCTTGAGATCTCTTAGCCGTGTGCGGTGCCCCCTCCACCATATTACACCTCGATAATACCGTCGCGGAGCTTAGGCGAAGCCCTGCGTCGGTGGAACATCATCATCGTCACCACGCCGTCGTGCTGACGAAACTCTCCCTCAACACTCGGCTGGATCGGAGTTCGAGGGACGTCATCGAGCTGAACGTGTGTAGAACTCGGAGGTGCCGTGCGTTCGGTACTTGATCGGTCGGATCGTGAAGACGTACGACTACATCAACCGCGTTGTGATAACGCTTCCGCTGTCGGTCTACGAGGGTACGTGGACAACACTCTCCCCTCTCGTTGCTATGCATCACCATGATCTTGCGTGTGCGTAGGAATTTTTTTGAAATTACTACGTTCCCCAACAGTTAAGCCTAATGCATCCCTCCTAGGAAAGATTTGCAGCCCAGCGGGGCGGAGAATAACAACTTGACCTTGCCTGGGTATTCCTAAAAAAGTATAGCTGGGCTAGCCATTTTCAGCTTGAAAAAAAATAATATCTGGGCTGGATATCTGGCCTGGGCTAGACGGGCCACAGCCCGCCCAGTTAATACCTGCAGCAATGTTTTCGTTGTTGTGCAGAGGAGAAAAATTAATATCTGGGCTAAACATCGCTCAAGAAAAACTCTGTAGTGCTCACACCTCAAAAACACAAATACTACTCGAGCTGCTTGGTCCCAGCTGTCGGCCGCTTCTTGTTCAATTCTCTCGTTTATTGACTACATAGGTTGACAATGGTGTGAGACCGTGATTCAGGAAACCACGAGGAAGCAAAAAAAATATAGTTTTATATACTAATAAGGAGGCACTTGCGTACATGCGGCTATGGCCCTGGTGGGTCCCCACCGTCATTCTCTCCAAGTAAAGTCATCTCCTCATCCTCATGTCCGTTGACCATGTTGACAACGCGAGACGGTGGCGCCACGGCGAGCGCAACAACTCGAAGGACGACGGAGAGGACCTCGCGGGCCCTACGGATGGTCTGATACAGCGCCCGCTGCTCATTCGGCAAGCCAGGATCATAGGGCCACATGTCCGCGACGGCATTGTCGTTCGCTTGTTCACCGGTGCTCGTTGAGGAGACGGAGGTTGCAGCACAGGTCCTCCTGCGCTGGTAGCTCTTCCGCCATTAGGGTGTCGAAGTGCGGCCGCACCTGCTCTATGGCGAACACGGCATGAACCGGCTTGGACAGTGGCGCCGGCTCCTGGTCGGAAGCTACGTTCATCGTCTGATTGTCGTCGCTCAGCTTGGCGAGCTAGCTGGCAAGCCAGCATGTCTGGCTGCTGGACCGACCCACTGCCAAGCACGAGTCTGACTGCCCTGGCCCACCCAGACCGCCTCCCTCGCCCGCGCGCTTTCCGCCCGAAACGGTCAGCGCCGCCCGCCCCGCTTCTCGGTGCAGGCGATTGCTCCGCCTTCAAATGACACAAGTGTCATCCGTCCGTCCTTCTGCCGCCCACATTAATGATACGTGGTTGCCGAGGCGGCTACTCCGGCGCCACATGTCCGTCCCTCCGCCGCCCACCATGCTATATAAACTGCTGCGCCGGCCATAGCCGCAGTCATCCGCATCCGTTCCCTTTCTCCTGTCCACACCACTACTGTCCGCCATGGCTTCCTCGCGCTCCAGCGCTCTTGGGACGGGCGGACGACGGACCACAAGGAGATGGCAGCCATTGTTGCCGACTGGCTGGCCGGCAGGCAGCCGGAGGATGACGACGTCCCAATGGAGAACATGGTAGTCGACGATCCGGCGCCAACCCCCTCCTCCGCGCCATCCTCACCGGTGCATTGCACCATGTGTTGGAAATATGCCCTAGAGGCAATAATAAAATGGTTATTATTATATTTCCTTGTTCATGATAATTGTCTATTGTTCATGCTTTAATTGTGTTATCCGGAAATCGTAATACATGTGTGAATACATAGACCATAACATGTCCCTAGTGGGCCTCTAGTTGACTAGCTCGTTGATCAATAGATGGTTACGGTTTCCTGACCATGGACATTGGATGTCATTGATAATGGGATCACATCATTAGGAGAATGATGTGATGGACCAGACCCAATCCCAAGCATAGCACTAGATCGTGTAGTTCGTTTGCTAAATCTTTTCTAATGTCAAGTATCATTTCCTTAGACCATGAGATCGTGCAACTCCCGGATACCGTAGGAATGCTTTGGGTGTACCAAACGTCACAACGTAACTGGGTGGCTATAAAGGTGCACTACAGGTATCTCCAAAAGTGTCTGTTGGGTTGGCTCGGATCGAGACTGGGATTTGTCACTCTGTATGACGAAGAGGTATCTCTAGGCCCACTCGGTATTGCATCATCATAATGAGCTCAATGTGACTAAGTAGTTAGTCACGGGATCATGCATTACGGAACGAGTAAAGTGACTTGCCGGTAACAAGATTGAACGAGGTAGTGGGATACCGACGATCGAATATCGGGCAAGTAAAGTACCGATTGACAAAGGGAATTGTATACGGGATTGCTTGAATCCTCGACATCGTGGTTCATCCGATGAGATCATCGTGGAACATGTGGGAGCCAACATGGGTATCCAGATCCCGCTGTTGGTTATTGGCTAGTGAGGTGTCTCGGTCATGTCTGCATGATTCCCGAACCCGTATGGTCTACACACTTAAGGTTCGATGACGCTAGGGTTATAAGGAAGGTTTGTATGTGATTACCGAATGTTGTTCGGAGTCCCGAATGAGATCCCGGACGTCACGAGGAGTTCCGGAATGGTCCGGAGGTAAAGATTTATACATGGGAAGTCACCATACGGTCACCGGAAATATTCGGGGGTATACCGGTATTGTGGGATGAAGCGGCCCGGACCGACCTTACACGTACGCTTACGTGAGACAGGTTCCACCGACTAACATGCACTAGTTGCATAAGGTGGCTAGCGAGTGTCTGTCTCTCCCACTTTAGTCAGATCGGATTCGATGAAAAGGGTCCTTATGAAGGGTAAATAGAAATTGGCATACCATGTTGTGGTTTTGGCGTAGGTAAGAAACGTTCTTGCTAGAAACCTATAGCAGCCACGTAAAAATTGCAACAACAATTAGAGGACGTCTAACTTGTTTTTGCAGCAAGTGTCATGTGATGTGATATGGCCAGATGGTTGTGATGAATGATATATGTGATGTATGATATTGATCATGTTCTTGTAATAGGAATCACGACTTGCATGTCGATGAGTATGACAACCGGCAGGAGCCATAGGAGTTGTCTTAATTTATTTATGACCTGTGTGTCAACTGAAACGTCATGTAATTACTTTACTTTATTGCTAACCGTTAGCCATAGTCGTAGAAGTAATAGTTGGCGAGACAAGTTCATGAAGACACGATGATGGAGATCATGAAGATGGAGATCATGGTGTCATGCCGGTGACAATGATGAACATGGCGCCCCGAAGATGGAGATCAAAAGGAGCAAAATGATATTGGCCATATCATGTCACTATTTGATTGCATGTGATGTTTATCATGTTTTACATCTTATTTGCTTAGAACGACGGTAGCATAAATAAGATGATCCCGCGCTAAAATTTCAAGAAAGTGTTCCCCCTAACTGTGCACCGTTGTGAAGGTTCGTTGTTCCGAAGCACCACGTGATGATCGGGTGTGATAGGTTCTAACATTCGCATACAACGGGTGTAAGCCAGATTTACACACGCAATACACTTATGTTGACTTGACGAGCCTAGCATGTACAGACATGGCCTCGGAAAACAAGAGACCGAAAGGTCGAGCATGAGTCGTATAGCAGATACGATCAACATGAAGATGTTCACCGATGATGACTAGTCCGTCTCACGTGATGATCGGACACGACCTAGTTGACTTGGATCATGTATCACTTAGATGACTAGAGGGATGTCTGTCTGAGTGGGAGTTCATTAATAATTTGATTAGAGGAACTTAATTATCATGAACTTAGTCTAAAATCTTTACAATATGTCTTGTAGATCAAATGGCCCACGCTAATGTCAACCTCAACTTCAACGCGTTCCTAGAGAAAACCAAGCTGAAAGACGATGGTAGCAACTATACGGACTGGGTCCGAAACTTGAGGATCATCCTCGTAGCTGCCAAGAAAGCATATGTCCTTGAAGCACCGCTAGGTGAAGCACCCGTCCCAGCAAACCAAGATGTTATGAACGCCTGGCAAACACGTGTTGATGATTACTCCCTGTTTCAGTGCGGCATGCTTTACAGCTTAGAACCGGGGCTCCAAAAGCGTTTCGAGCAGCACAGAGCATATGAGATGTTCCAAGAGCTGAAAATGGTTTTCCAAGCTCATGCCCGGGTCGAGAGTGGTGAAGTCTCCGACAATTTCTACAGTTGTAAGATGGAGGAGAATAGTTCCGTCAGCGAACACATACTCAAAATGTCTGGGTTGCACAACCGCTTGTCTCAGCTGGGAGTTAATCTCCCGGATGACGCGGTCGTTGACAGAATCCTTCAGTCGCTCCCACCTAGCTACAAGAGCTTTGTGATGAACTTCAATATGCAGGGGATGGAAAAGACCATTCCTGAGGTATATTCAATGCTGAAATCAGCGGAGGTGGAGATCAAAAAGGAACATCAAGTGTTGATGGTGAATAAGACCACTAAGTTCAAGAAAGGCAAGGGTAAGAAGAACTTCAAGAAAGACGGCAAGGGAGTTGCCGCGCCCGGTAAGCAAGCTGCCGGGAAGAAGACAAAGAATGGACCCAAGCCTGAGACTGAGTGCTTTTATTGCAAGGGAAACGGTCACTGGAAGCGGAACTGCCCCAAGTACTTAGCGGATAAGAAGGCCGGCAATACCAAAGGTATATGTGATATACATGTTATTGATGTGCACCTAACCAGCGCTCGTAGTAGCTCCTGGGTATTTGATACCGGTGCAGTTGCTCATATTTGTAACTCAAAGCAGGAGCTGCGGAATAAGCGGAGACTGGCGAAGGACGAGGTGACGATGCGCGTCGGGAATGGTTCCAAGGTCGATGTGATCGCCGTCGGCACGCTACCTCTACATTTACCTACAGGATTAGTTTTAAACCTCAATAATTGTTATTTAGTGCCAGCTTTGAGCATGAACATTGTATCTGGATCTCGTTTAATGCGAGATGGCTACTCATTTAAATCCGAGAATAATGGTTGTTCTATTTATATGAGAGATATGTTTTATGGTCATGCCCCGTTGGTCAATGGTTTATTCTTAATGAACCTCGAACGTGATGTTACACATATTCATAGTGTGAATGCCAAGAAATGTAAGGTTGATAATGATAGTCCCACATACTTGTGGCACTGCCGCCTTGGTCACATTGGTGTCAAACGCATGAAGAAACTCCATGCAGATGGACTTTTGGAGTCTCTTGATTATGAATCATTTGACACGTGCGAACCATGCCTCATGGGCAAAATGACCAAGACTCCGTTCTCCGGAACAATGGAGCGAGCAACCAACTTATTGGAAATCATACATACTGATGTGTGCGGTCCAATGAGCATTGAGGCTCGCGGTGGCTATCGTTATGTTCTCACCCTCACTGATGACTTGAGTAGATATGGGTATGTCTACTTAATGAAACACAAGTCTGAGACCTTTGAAAAGTTCAAGGAATTTCAGAGTGAGGTTGAGAATCAACGTGCCAGGAAAATAAAGTTCTTACGATCAGATCGTGGAGGGGAATATTTGAGTCATGAATTTGGCACACACTTAAGGAAATGTGGAATTGTTTCGCAACTCACGCCGCCTGGAACACCTCAGCGTATTGGTGTGTCCGAACGTCGTAATCGCACTCTATTGGATATAGTGCGATCTATGATGTCTCTTACCGATCTACCGCTATCATTCTGGGGTTATGCTTTAGAGACTGCCGCATTCACATTAAATAGGGCTCCGTCAAAATCCGTTGAGACGACACCGTATGAATTATGGTTTGGAAAGAAACCTAAGCTGTCGTTTCTTAAAGTTTGGGGATGCGATGCTTATGTCAAGAAACTTCAACCTGAAAAGCTCGAACCCAAGTCGGAAAAATGCGTCTTCATAGGATACCCTAAGGAAACCATTGGGTATACCTTCTACCTCAGATCCGAAGGCAAGATCTTCGTTGCCAAGAATGGGTCCTTTCTGGAGAAAGAGTTTCTCTTGAAAGAAGTAAGTGGGAGGAAAGTGGAACTTGATGAGATGACCCCTCTCGAACCAGAAAGTAGCGCAGCACAAGAAAATGTTTCTGTGGTGCCTGCATCGACTAGAGAGGAAGTTAATGATGATGATCATGATCAAGTTACCACTGAACTTCGTAGGTCCACAAGGACACATTCCGCACCAGAGTGGTACGGCAACCCTGTCCTGGAAATCATGTTGTTGGACAACGGTGAACCTTCGAACTATGAAGAAGCAATGGCGGGCCCAGATTCCAACAAATGGCTTGAAGCCATGCAATCCGAGATAGGATCCATGTATGAAAACAAAGTATGGACTTTGATAGACTTGCCCGATGATCGGCGAGCGATAGAAAATAAATGGATCTTTAAGAAGAAGACGGACGCGGATGGAAATGTTACCATCTATAAAGCTCGACTTGTCGCTAAGGGTTATCGACAAGTTCAAGGAGTTGACTACGATGAGACCTTCTCACCCGTAGCGAAGCTGAAGTCCGTCTGAATCATGTTAGCAATTGCCGCATTCTACGATTATGAAATATGGCAAATGGACGTCAAAACGGCATTCCTTAACGGCTTCCTTAAGGAAGAATTGTATATGATGCAGCCGGAAGGTTTTGTCGATCCTAAGAATGCTGACAAAGTATGCAAGCTCCAGCGCTCAATCTATGGGCTGGTGCAGGCATCTCGGAGTTGGAACATTCGCTTTGATGAGATGATCAAAGCATTTGGGTTTACACAGACTTATGGAGAAGCCTGTGTTTACAAGAAAGTGAGTGGGAGCTCTGTAGCATTTCTCATATTATATGTGGATGACATACTATTGATGGGAAATGATATAGAATTCTTGGAAAGTATAAAGGCCTACTTGAATAAGTGTTTTTCAATGAAGGACCTTGGAGAAGATGCGTACATATTAGGCATCAAGATCTATAGAGATAGATCGAGACGCCTCATAGGTCTTTCACAAAGCACATACCTTCACAAGATATTGAAGAAGTTCAATATGGATCAGTCCAAGAAGGGGTTCTTGCCTGTATTACAAGGTGTGAGATTGAGCACCGCTCAATGCCCGACCACGGCAGAAGATAGAGAAAAGATGAGTGTCGTCCCCTATGCCTCGGCCATAGGGTCTATTATGTATGCCATGCTGTGTACCAGACCTGATGTAAACCTTGCCGTAAGTTTGGTAGGAAGGTACCAAAGTAATCCCGACATGGAACACTGGTCAGCGGTCAAGAACATCCTGAAGTACCTGAAAAGGACTAAGGATATGTTTCTCGTTTATGGAGGTGACGATGAGCTCGTCGTAAAGGGTTACGTCGATGCTAGCTTCGACACAGATCTGGATGACTCTAAGTCACAAACCGGATACGTGTATATTTTGAATGGTGGGGCAGTCAGCTGGTGCAGTTGCAAGCAAAGCGTCGTGGCAGGATCTACATGTGAAGCAGAGTACATGGCAGCCTCGGAGGCAGCACATGAAGCAATCTGGATGAAGGAGTTCATTGCCAACCTAGGAGTTATTCCCAATGCATCGGGGCCGATGACTCTCTTCTGTGACAACACTGGAGCTATTGCCCTTGCCAAGGAGCCCAGGTTTCACAAGAAGACCAGGCACATCAAGCGTCGCTTCAACTCCATTCGTGAAAATGTTCAAAATGGAGACATAGATATTTGTAAAGTGCATACGGATTTGAATGCCGCAGATCCGTTGACTAAACCTCTTCCACGAGCGAAACATGATCAACACCAGAACTCTATGGGTGTACGATTCATCACAATGTAACTAGATTATTGACTCTAGTGCAAGTGGGAGACTGTTGGAAATATGCCCTAGAGGCAATAATAAAATGGTTATTATTATATTTCCTTGTTCATGATAATTGTCTATTGTTCATGCTTTAATTGTGTTATTCGGAAATCGTAATACATGTGTGAATACATAGACCATAACATGTCCCTAGTGAGCCTCTAGTTGACTAGCTCGTTGATCAATAGATGGTCACGGTTTCCTGACCATGGACATTGGATGTCATTGATAACGGGATCACATCATTAGGAGAATGATGTGATGGACAAGACCCAATCCCAAGCATAGCACTAGATCGGGTAGTTCGTTTGCTAAAGCTTTTCTAATGTCAAGTATCATTTCCTTAGACCATGAGATCGTGCAACTCCCGGATACCGTAGGAATGCTTTGGGTGTACCAAACGTCACAACGTAACTGGGTGGCTATAAAGGTGCACTACATGTATCTCCGAAAGTGTCTGTTGGGTTGGCTCGGATCGAGACTGGGATTTGTCACTCCATATGACGGAGAGGTATCTCTAGGCCCACTCGCTATTGCATCATCATAATGATCTCAATGTGACTAAGTAGTTAGTCACGGGATCATGCATTACGGAACGAGTAAAGTGACTTGCCGGTAACGAGATTGAACGAGGTATTGGGATACCGACGATCGAATATCGGGCAAGTAAAGTACCGATTGACAAAGGGAATTGTATACGGGATTGCTTGAATCCTCGACATCGTGGTTCATCCGATGAGATCATCGTGGAACATGTGGGAGCCAACATGGGTATCCAGATCCCGCTGCTGGTTATTGGCTAGTGAGGTGTCTCGGTCATGTCTGCATGATTCCCAAACCCGTAGGGTCTACACACTTAAGGTTCAATGACGCTAGGGTTATAAGGAAGGTTTGTATGTGATTACCGCCGCCGCCCCCTCTAGATCTCATCTAGAGGGGCCGGCCCCCTTCCCCCTTCTCCCTATAAATAGAGGGGTGAGGGGAGGGCTTCAGCACCGCATCCAAGGCACAGCCCCTCCCCTCCCCAACACCTCTCGTCCTCCGCGTGTGCTTGGCGAAGCCCTGCCGGAGTACTGTCACTCCACCACCACCACCACGCCGTCGTGCTGCTGTTGGAGCCTTCTTCCTCAACCTCTCCCTCCTCCTTGCTGGACCAAGGCGTGGGAGACGTCACCGCTTCGTACGTGTGTTGAACGCGGAGGTGCCGTCCGTTCGGCGCTTGGATCATCGGTGATTTGGATCACGATGAGTATGACTCCATCAACCCCATTCTCTTGAACGCTTCAGCTCGTGATCTACAAGGGTATGTAGATGCACTCCTCCCCTCTTGTTGCTAGTAAACTCCATAGATTGATCTTGGTGATGCGTAGAAAATTTTAATTTCTGCTATGATCCCCAACACCATGACCATCGGCGAGGCCCGTGCCCAATATATGGACACGGTGAGGCAGAAGCGTGAGGAGCAGTTCCGGGAGGCGCAGCCCGACGCCGCCTACAACCACCATCTCCTCCAGGAACACCTGCAGGCGGAGGAGCACATCGCCGCGGAGCGGGCAGAGCAGGAGGCGCTGCTCGACTCGTACCGCTCCGCCCGCGAGGGCTGCCTCGAGCGTTGGCGGTACCGCATGCGGGTGGCGGAGGCTGCGACTGCCTACAAAGAGGGCGATGAAGCGGGCGAGGCGCTGTTTGGCGAGACCGAGGACGAGGCAGAGGACAATGCCGGCTCCGACGAGTCCCAGCTCCGCTGGCGTCAACGAGGCCCTGCTCCGCCGAGGCCCCACGGCGCCAACAACGAGGCAGAGGACACCGCCGGCTCCACCGAGGCCCCACCCTGCCGGCAACGAGGGAGAGGAACCCCCTCCACCGAGGCGCCGCCTGTCGACAATGAGACAGAGGACATCGCCGGCTCCGCCGAGGCCCCGCCCCGCTGCCAACGAGGCCGCGCCACACAGAAAACGAGGAAGAGTAGAACACGGTAGGTCGCCGCTGCTCGGGTCCAAGTAAGGCCACCGCTGCTACCCTCCGGTTGAAGCCAAGCTAGGCGGGTTGACCACTGACGGCCGGTTAGCTTCTTGGCGGCGACGTGGAGTCGGAGAGCTATGTTGGAGAAGGACGTTGCTTCTACTTAACTGCTGGTGCAGTTGGCTGACTGACACGTGGGCCCAACAGGCATCTGGGCCACATTTCAGTTACGCATCTGCACCTGCAGTTAAGTCACTGAAGCTTCTGTTCGGCTCAGCCGGACACAGGTGGGTAGCTTCGGTTAATTAATTATACCTCCAGCGCACCCCTTTTTAGTTGAAGAATGTATGAAATGTAATGAAATCCGACATGTTTATATGAAATCCGACCGTGTATGAATGAATTTATTTCGATTATTTCGAATTCTTGTATCACTGGCATTGGATGAACATGCAAAACAGTACTAGCATTATTCCCAGGGTGATCACCTCGTTTGCAGCAGTTTCACATGTACTCCCTCCGGTCCTTTCTAGTCTGCATACAAGTTTTGTCTACAGTCAAAGTATCTCTACTTTGACCAATCTTATAGAAAAAAGTATGCACTTTCACAATGTGCGAAGTAAAAAGGAACAGAGGGAGTACAAAGAGTTTGAGCAGCTTTTTAGCGTTCCTGTACATTGCAATCAAACACACAGGCCTGGCAATTCATAGAGAACATTCAAAACAATCGATGATTATGCATCTCAGCGATTCACATGTCAGAGCCAATATTTACTTCACAACTAAAGAATAAAGAAAAAATGGATCGACGCTGCTGACAGCAAAGGGCGTCCCATTCAAAAATATCAAACGCATGTCTTCTTGCTAAAATCAATGAGCAAAATTTGACAAGGTTGTCCCATTCCAAAATATCAAATGCCTACGATTGTGGAATGGGCAGGGTTTGCCATCAGTTTGGACATTGACATGGCACCTCGTGCTAAATAAACCAGCTGTTCTTTTTGTGCAGTTCCACCAAAATCAACCAAATTCGCGCGTAGCTTGTATGATTTCGCCCTTATATGTTGCAACGCCTTGAACTTATCGGCACCTCCTTTCTTGTGGTGGAAATGAATGATTCGATGTATTCATGAACATTTTGTGCAGTTCCCATTGAAATCAAGCTGAGCACCCCTGTTTGCATAAATACAAAAAAAGTGATTAGTATAAAGCAAACTGTACTATGAATTGACAGTTTAAACATGCACCTACATGGTCCATGTAGAGCACACTTTTAGAAAAATGGAACACACCGGAAAGAATCCTAGAACAACATTGTACTCGTGCATCACAACAAGAAAATGGAGATTTGTCAGTCCTTCTGAGCTGAAGTTAGTTTGGTCTTGTGGGGAGTAATGTAACCATCCTTCAATTGCTCCTTCTGACGAGAAGATAGACAGGGCTTCTTCATCCTGGCATAATCGGAACTAGTCACTTCACGTACTCCATATTCTTCTTCAGAGGAGGATGATCCTATTGTGCAAAGACAAGAGGACAACTAAATGCTAGCATCCCTGTTTGCTCGAAAAAAAGGAAAGGAAATATTTAAAACAACACAGATGAAGCACTTCTCAAGGACAATACCACTTTTTCATGACAATATCTAAACAGTAGCACAACACCAATAGAGATGACAAAGCTCAATCATATGGATGAAATCAGTGGGCGAGTACCAACCTTTGTCAGGAGGCTTATTGTGTAGAGCATACAGATGAAGCACTTCTCAGGAATCATCTGTTGCTATCTACTGTGGTGGCCATGCTTACTATATACTCCTCGATTAGTTTAATGTTTTCAACATCTTCTTTTGCAGTTCCACTAAAATATATGGTATCTTCAAAGAAGATCCCTGTTTGCACAAGTAGAGATAATTACGTATTACATTAAGAGTGGCAACAAATCAGTGGCAAAACAATTGGTCGTTCCAGCCATAGCAATAAATTAAGATGCAAAACTATATCATTACTTGTGTCATCACAGTTCCAGTACTTCATTACAGCACCGGGAGTTGATTTTTGTTTTTCTTCCGCTTGTTCTTCCCCTTCATCACTTGGTTCAATAACAGACAAGCTTCGCCTTCAATGTAAGATTTGGCATGTCAATTAGGTTGCACAAGTATAGCACTAAACAATGACATTAATTTTCTAATGAAAGTGGCAAAATACAGGCCAACAGTTGTGAAATATCCTTATCTTACCTCAATGGGATATTACGGTGCACATACAGATTGGAAGTCTTGTCTCCATTTGTGCAGTTCACTAAAAATCAAGCAACATTACAGTACAAGTAGCACAACATATGAAAGCACACTACAGAATCATGTGAAAGAAGGCTAGTACTGACCTCTCATGACGCGGAATTCAAACAACTCACAAGAAGAAGATCTGAACAAAATTTGCCCACACGGATAGGAAGTAAGATCTCCTCTTGTGCAGTTCCACTAAGATCAAGCAATCAAGCAACATTGTCGGTGTGACATTTTGGTTGAACTGCACAAAACACTCTTAAAACAAAAGTGTTTTATGCAGTGCAACAAAAGATCACAATGGCAATGAGATGAAGTAGATAACCCTGTTTACACAGAGGTGCAAAGGAAACAACTAGTGGTCAATAACGGTGGATGACACAGAAGCCAATAAAAAGAAGCATCTACCTTATCTAAATGGGAAAGAAAGCAAGACAGTAGCATTTCTCAAACGATGGCATTGATTAATATTAACATAGAGATTATATTAACAATAAAATTTGTTAAACATGTAATTTGCTTTTAACTGTGGCATTGCATCAATTTTCCAGCGGCATTATTAGAGGGTGTTTGTTTACAGGGACATTTTGGTGGAGGGACTAAAAAAACTCCGTGTCAGTCCCATCTAAACCAAACAGGAGGGACTTTTAGGGACTAAAAGTGGGCATTTGGGACTAAAGAAAGAAGACCACGAGGGAGAGTCTTTTTGGGACTTTTTCCAACAGTTACCCCTACCACGCATCGCACCTTGTCTCTATTCGTTCATTACTAGGGGTAACGTAGTCTTTTAGCATGTCATTTAATAACCTCTAGTCCATGTTTAGTCCCTGGAACCAAGCAGGTAGGGACTAGGGAGTTTTTAACCAAACAGGGCCTTAGATTAACAACAGCTAAAAAGTTGCACGGGATAGTGGACGCACCAGCACCATGTGCATCTACCGATGTACTGGGGTGATGCACAGTCTGTTGCAACAAAGAACAAACAACCAAGGAGCATATTTGTGTTGGTCCCAGTTTTGTTATCTTTAGACACCTTTCCCTATGTGAGCGCAGCAAATCTAGTCCTGCTCAAACTCTACAACCTTGTCCCCCAAAACAAAAGATCAGTTCATTACAGATGTGCGTACTGCGTTTGTCATGGTTTCCCCTTTTCGACCAACGTAGGTGCTGGATAGCCAATCTGTACTAGTACTTTCCCCCCTTCCTTTCCTCTTTGAACCACGTCCTAGATTTATGCTATACAACTTTCCCCACTACTTTCCCCCATTCCTTTCCTCTGTGAACCACGTCTTAGATTCATGCGATACAACTTTTCCCACTACTTTCCCCCTTCCTTTCCTTTTTGAACCACATCCTAGATTCATGCTATACAACTTTTCCCACTACTTTCCCCCATTCCTTTCCTCTTTGAACCACGTCCTAGATTCATGGTATACAACTTTCCCCACTACTTTCCTGTTTGATCCAACACCTAGATTCGAGTGCAGAAGTGGAAAAAGCCCACATGCAGCTAGAGCAATGCATGTGGAATAAGTAAATTATACCTTAAGCTTCTTGGGGTGTGGTTCGGTGGGCAACCGGAGGCCGTTCGGCCCACACTATGTACGACGGCGAAGAAGAAGGGGTCAGAGGCCCTCCTGCGCCGCCACCGGGTGAAAGTGAATAGCTGCGCCGGTAGTGGATTCCCTCCCTCGCCGACAGCGACAGCGTTAAGCCTCCTTCCCTTCCCGGCGGACGGATCCTGCCGGATCTTTGACCAGTAGTGAGGGGAGAGAGAGAGAGGCCAATGAAGTCTTGTTTAGATCTGGAGAGGGTGAGAGAGTGTGAAAAGAGCAACTACAAGCAGACCAGCAGTGAGGGGAGAGAGAGAGGCCAACGAAGTCTTGTTTAGATCTGGAGAGGGTGAGAGAGTGTGAAGAGAGCAACTACAAGCGGTGAGGCTCCAGTGTGTATATATATATACTGGAGAGTGTGTGAAGAGTGCAAACCCTAGAAAACAGGCGCCGAGGCTGCAGCTGATCGTATAGCTCCGTATCCATCCATTTTGACCAGTCAAAGAATCCTCCTGGCACGAATTATGCTCAAGTGTAGCTATCGAACCCGAGACCTCAAGTTTGATGAGCGAACAGGCTAACCAGCTACACAACCCTCCCGTTATGTTCAACGAGAGGAAAATGACCTTTTATACATTCCTGTATTCGTGTGACAAGCATGCCGTGTTTTTTTGTGTGGGAGTCATTGGGATTTAAATCATAATTGTGTTATGTGGCTTTGGTGGTAAGACTATCCACAGTGGTGCAGAAATAATGCAGCCTTAGTCACCTTACCTCTGTCCACGTAGTACGTTGGGTCCCACCAATCAGAGGGTGAAATAAACAAATTTATAAGAAAAATTAAAAGCGCCAGCGGTGTATCTTACCTCACACATCTCGCTACTACTTGGGAACACTGTCCAATTGATCCCTCTGTTCGCTCACGTACTATTTTAAGTGAATCCTTATTATAACATGCACACAATTTTGGGCACTTGTATTCGACCTAAGTCAGTGTGCCACCATATCTCGTACGACTCCCTCCGTCTAGGTGTAATAAGTCACGTTAGAAGGTGTAGCGGGATCAAGGTGCAAGCAGATTGGAGGAGAAGGAGAAACTTGACCGGTTATTCCTCCAATCAAAGCCCTGATTTCTGTCTCTAAACGCAACAATTAATCCAAACAACTCAAAGATGCCGTTTTAGCTACCATGCAGGGCCACGTATTAATTCGCATGCAAGCCGACTTTGATTTCTTGACTGATCAACGCATAGTTGCGCTCCATGCATTGGTTTTCCGGGGGAGATAACAAGGCAGAGTAAGGAGCGTTTGGTTACATTGCTTAGGCTGGTCATAGTGGTGAGTAACTTGGACTAGTAACATGCATATGTTACTAGTCTATGTTACTACTACGTGAAGTTTGCCGTCGGAAGTGAGCCGATCTGGCTCTCCTGAGCTAGCAAGGTTTTTCTAGCCCACCCAAGCTAGCTGGCCCACAAAATCTAACATACTTTAACTGTTCCAAACGCCTAACCTTGCCCGGCTATGCTATAAGTTGTTCTTGCTAAGGATCCAAACGCTCCCTAAGTAACAACGCTCGCTAGCAACGAGGCCAGGAGGGGATTGAGATGCGAAGTTAATGGACGACGCCTAAACATTTTGGGAATATCTGATTTCCGTAAGATGACTTAACACCTAGACGGAGGGAGTACTACTCCTCAGTCCAGGTTTGATGGAATATTCGTCACCTCTTCTCTTCTTGTATGTACTCCATTTGTATCTCACTTCTTGTGGCTTCGCACTCGCATGATTTTCCTATTCTATGAACCTGTGTGTGTGTGTGTGTGTGTGTTTAACAGCATGTGTGTGTTAGAGAGAGCGATAGCTCGACCTACTCCTACAGAGAGATGGTGTGTAGTGTACGATTTTAGCCGCGAGAGTCGGTGCATCCTCTCGCTTCCGGGCGTCCGGTAGGGACAGGCGGAGAGCTGCTACACCCGCTCCTGACCAGCATGGCCCACCCAAAGCCCCTCCACCGCCCGTGCGCGCTTGCCGCCCGAAACGGTCAGCGCCGCTCCAATGAATCGGTGCCGCATTCATGCCCGGGCAGAGCGGATGCGACCTCTCACTGGTGCCTGCGTTGAAGGGAGAAGCGGATTCAAGGGTGATGGTTGCTTCATCCGTCCAACTTACTGCTAGGTCTATGTGATTTGACGGCTCATTGGTCATTATTACTGAGGTGGTCGGACTGCTGGATGTCCCACGCTTTCGGCGAAAGGAGGTACTACTAGATTATAATTTTTCTCCATTCTTACGGCGGAGGAGCGCAAGAGCAGTGAAAACACGCAGGCTCAGTGATTACATGGCCCACCTCACACTATCACCATATTTTCTGGACACCGTGCGACACCTAACTCTTTACATAGTACTCCCTCCGTTCCTAAATATAAGTCTTTGTAGAGATTCCACTAGGTGGACTACACACGGAACAAAATGAATGAATCTACACTTAAAATCCATCTATGTACATCCGTATGTGGTTCATGGTGAAATCTCTACAAAGACTTATATTTAGGAACGGAGGAAGTACTAGTATAGTACGTACTGTAATTTATCAGCGAGATAGTACAATGGTATGAAGCTTCCAGCTTCTGTTACATGTATCTTGCGTCCAAGGTTGCCCATTGCAACATTTCATCAAATACAAAGGAGACTAACATGCATGCTATTGCATCTCAATGATTGACAGATCATAGCAAATATGTACTCCCTCCGTTCCAAAATAAGTGTCTCAACTTTATGCAGGGGGTGTTTGTTTCCAGGGACATTTTAGTGTAGGAACTAGAAAAAGTCCCTCTTAGAGACTTTTTAACCAAACAAGAGGGACTACTAGGGACTAAAACTTGCTTTTTGGGACTTAATGAAGAAGACTCTCACGGAGAGTCTTTTTTGGGACTTTTCCAACAATGCCCCTCCCTGCACCCTTTGCCTCGCCGCCCCATGGTGTTGTTTGGTTGTTATTTTTCTGTATACTGGGGGTAACATGGTCATTCAATAACCTCTAGGGAGGGACTAGGGACTTTTTAGTCCCTGAAAACAAACAGGGAGGGACTTTTTAAGGAGTAGGGACTTTTTAGTTGGGACTAGAAAAAGTCCTAGGACATATGAACCAAACTGGGCCTCAATATGGACTACATACAGAGCAAAATGAGTGAATCTACACTCTAAAATACGTCTATATACATCAGTGTTTGGAGTATGTACTAGTAGTTCATATTGAAATCTACTAAAGGACATATATATTCCAAACAATATGATAATCTCTCTAACCAAGGTAGTAGGGACGCGGAGTAAACGGAGGGAGTAGTAAAATTTTCTCCTCATCCTGCGAGCCACCGCGCGCGTGGGCGAGGGAGCGGGCGTAAGGCGTATAGTACTACTACTAGTAAGCAAGCTTCACCTCATCCTGCGAGCCACCGCGCCCGTGGGCGGGGGAGACGGCATACTAACCAAGCTTCTCCTCGTTCTGCGAGTTGACGGGACACATCAAAAGTACTCCAGTGTATAGAGCCTTGCCTCTAAGGTAGGCCCCACATGGTTTGCCTCTTTTTTAACATAACGCGTCAAGTCGCAATTTGTTTGTTCACCCGTGGTAGACAATCCTCCCTCCATCAAGTGGACAACCAGTACACGTGTCAAATTACCACATGGGCTGCCTTTTCGTACAGAAATGAGCTCCACCGTGTACCCGCGCGGGTGTGGTCGAGAAAGAGACGGGAGTACGTGCGCCGTGCGTGCACCTCTTCTCTTCGTGCACGTCCCCACCTACGTGGGTGTGTGTGAGAGAGATACAAACCTAGACAAATGGCTTGTGCGTTCATGAGTTTTTTTTTGGGGGGGGGGATTGATTTCGTGAATGCATTTGTGGGAATATGTGTCGATGACATCTCAAACAAAATTTTGCATGCAATGTGTGTGAAATGGAGGCCTATCCATATCATATATAGAGGGCCGGGTGATCCACGAGAAGAGAGGGAGGGGTCATAGATATCGATGGAGTCGAAGAGAGGATCAAGTGGGTGGGTGCGAGATCGATGAAGAGAGCCATCGAAATTGTGTGTGTGTGTGTGCAAGTCAAAGATATAGGGCGACTGACCTACCGGAACGTCAGAGGGCACATGTCAAGTTTGTGTGTGGCAGGGAGACATGACTAGAGTGCTCGATGTATCGGTGTATGTGTGTGGGAGGGGGTGGGGGGGGGGGTAGGCAGAGGCCTAACTATAGAGGTAGAAAGACTCGTATATGTGTTGAGAAGGAGAGACCCATCTATGTCTTGAGGGAGATCGGTCGACATCCATACATAACTGAAGGACGAGAAATAGGATGGGACAGAGAGAGAGAGGAGAGAGAAAGGGAGGGAGAGGGGTAGAGTGCTGGATGGGTGATGGAGTTGCTTCTCGAAGATGGTTGGAGAGGCCTACTAGACAAACTGAGGGTGGAACTGCAATATTATCAATAAGAGTGGGGATGTGTTTCTGTGTGTGCCTGTGCGTGATAGATTTGTCGGGACGCATCCATGGATGATGAAGGGGAACCATGTGTTTGGTAAGCAAACCTAACTAGATCAGTAGATCAATTTTTGTTTGTCGGAGGAAGGCAGAGACATAACTAATGAGGTAGATCGATCGACGCGTGGGAAAAAATGAGTTATAAAGACCTAGCTAGCTATATGTATAGCGGGAGATCGGTCGGTGTATGTCCATTTGTTAGAGGCAAATAAGGCCCGGTGAGACGGATAGATAGAGAGAATGGAGCTAGGAGGTGGTGCGAGAGGCCCAGCTACTAGCTAGATAGGGGGAGGAGTGTGCGGTTGTGAGATCGATGAAAAGAGGGGTGAGAGTTTACACGTGTGTGGGACCGTATGAGAGACATGAGGTAAGGACACAAAAAGGAGGAGATTGAATGTGCGTGTGTATGTTGTAGGCAGACATCGCTGGAGAGGTTTATCGATCGGTGTGTGTCGGAAAGGAGTTGTGGAGACTGTGGGAGAACGACCTAAAGAAAAAAAAAATGAATGTGCGCGATGGATAGAATGCCGATGGAGGGGGAGGGCGAGGAGGGCGTGTGCATGCACGAGAGAAAGTTAGTGGTAGCTACAAAGGTTAGAGGATTGTGTGGATGTAAGAGACTAACAAAGATCATAATTTGATATGAAAGTGGATTCATATATTTGAATAGGAGATCATAGTGTTTTAAACATATGCATGCATGAATATAGCGGTGATACGCATGTTGTGGTTTTGCACATGTTATACCATAATGTGATAATGCATGGCGTTTGCAACTCACAGCTAAATGTCGAACAATCTAAACCATACTATACATCGAACAATCTCACATTTTATTTGAATTTGTGATAATGTGTGGCGTTTGCAGCTTACAACTAAATATCGAACAATCTAAACAATACTATATATCAGACATTCTCACATTTTTTTGAATTTGTGGTAATGTGTGGTGTTTGCAACTCACATCTAAATACTTGTAGGCGTAGGGGGCGGGGCACCATACATAATGTGGTAAACACATTATACATATGAGACATGGTTTAGATTATGAAGATCTAGCTAGAGCTTGAAATGTACTGTGATTTGAAATCAACATAAAGTGGATTCAAAAAATCGAGTTCGAGTTCATATAGTACACATAGTTCATATGTAACTCGAGACTAATCATGTGGTGTGCTGTGAAGATAATACACAAATGATGGTTTAACTTGACAATAATGATGATTGTAGATCTTATTAAAACAGAGAAACGAATTCAAATGCTTTGACTTCACAACAATCACTATTGTAGATCTTATTCAAATAGAGAAACGAATTCAAATTTAGTTCATATTGAAGCGGTAGTATATACGTTTGGCATGCCTAAAATGTTCATTTGAGTAGTAGGTTGCATGCATTATACACGTAGCAAAATATTTTAATTGAACATAAAATGAATTCAAAGTTTTGAATGACATTTGTAGTGCGAATTGATTTGGTACAGTACACGTTAGGTTTGTCCGGAAATTTCAACCCGCGCCTTCACTACTAGGGAAAAGCTTATAGGCAGACGCTTACTAGTAGCCGCGGGTTTATAACCCTCGCTACTGCTACTTACTAGTAGCGCGGGTTTTTATCCCTCGCTACTACTAAGTTGATACTAGTAGCGCGGGTTTTTAACCCGCGCTACTACTAAGCGGTCTTTACCGTGCCCTACCGGGACATGCCATAGTAGTAGCAAGGGGTACAAACCCGCGCTACTACTAAGTTGATAGTAGTAGCGCGGTTTTATACCCCTCGCTACTACTAAGTACGAGGTAGGTGAAAACCCCATATCCTTGGCCGAATCCCTCCTCGCTCCCTCACTTTCCCCCTCTCTCCATGGTGCTCCTGCCCAAGAACATCTCCTCGTCCATGGTACCCCGCGTCTTCCTACTTGCATCGCTGGCGTCAAGGAGCTCGCCCGTCTTCCCCCTCGCCTCCATGCCACCACGGCGGAGCACGTCACCACCAGTGAGCAGCCCCGATGTGCCCTCCATCTCCACTACAAAAAAATACACTTCTGTGATGATACGTGTTTTTCACAGTAGGTCGCATTTTTTGTCATGCATGTACATCCATGACAATTTTATGACAGAATCAAGATAGTCATACCTGTGCTGTCGTAGAAGTGTTCCATGACATTACCAAAATTATCATCACGGAAGTGTCCACTTCCATGACGATAAATCGCGCGTCACAGAAGTGCTTTCGTCAAGGGTGACCGACACGTGGCATCCACCGTAACGGAACGCCGTTAAGCTATCGGGTCCGGTTTTGAATCCGATAACCCGCTAACAGCCCCGACCAATGGGGATTTTCCACGTGTAAAATCATCATTGGCTGGAGGAAACACGTGTCGGCTCACCGTTGGGACAGATGTCATCCACTCATTGGACAGAAGGCGCCTATGATACGTCGACATGTGGCACGGCCCAACAGAGGCCCATTCCTGTGAAAAGGCCGGCCCGTTTGACTTGGTCAAAAGGTGGCGGGCCGGCCCACGGAAAGCCTATTAACGGCATGTTCACATATAGGCCATTTACAGCCTGCTAACCCAGGGCCCGTTACGACCTATCCGAATTAGGCCCATTAGCGTCATCTGGGCCGTCCAATATGACTCCAGCCCATTTTAAGTTCCGGCCCATGAATGGCCCATGACGTCTTTCGGCCCAGACGAGGCCCTTTGTAACTCTTGGCCCATTAACGGCCCGTGGTGAAACTGGCCCGTAATGAACAGTGTATCACTTTATACCCATTAACGGCCCATTAATCCATTGGGCCGTTTGCAGCCCATGTTATCTTTCGGCCTTCTCAGGGCCCATTTATTCTTGGGCTCATTTCCAGCATTCGGTTACTTACGGCCCGTTACTGCCATTTTCTGCTTGTGGGCCAAATTCAGCACGTGGTTACAGTCGACCCGTTTGTGGCCCGTTAATACGTTGGGCCGTTTTCATAGCGTCATCAAATACGGCCTATTAACGACGGCCCGTTATGGTCGGCCCATGAACGGACGACTCCAACTCTAGCCCGTTTACGGCCATAATGCGGTCTGTTTTTGGCCCATGTTTGGCCAATCGATCATACGGCCCGTCTAAGGCCCATTGATGATACGGCCCGTAGAAGGCCCATTGTTTCTACGGCCCGTAGAAGGCCCATTGTTTCTACGGCCCGTAGGAAGCCCAGTGTCACTACAGTAAATATGTAGCCCATGGCCTGTTAAAGGCGGGAAACTACTATAGGTTTAGACCTGCTAATGGCCCAAGCTGATTATAGGCCCACGTTTTGGCCCATATGAGTAACGAGCCGGCCTGAAGACCGACAACACTGAGATCCACTGAACCTTCCGGCCTAAATTACAGCATACCGACCAAAGAATAAACCTAGACTATACAACAAAGAAATTACGGCATATTAGGAATCAAAGTTCGCTACCCGTGATAATAAAGCGCAACATGACCGCGGATTACATACACTGGGCATCAAAGGTCGCCACCAGTGCATATAAACGCGCCGACAAAAGAATATACAAAACTGAGAGCACTTCAGAAGGCACTAGACCTGGCAAGCTCGGGCCCCCGCAAGCAGCCGAACAAGCTGATGAGACCTCAGTTGTGTCAACGATAGATGCTTCATCCCTAGCTGTATGGCACCATAGTGCGCAAGGCAGTCCCCTGACATCTTCATTACATCTTTGACTTCAAGTCGGAGCTGAGCTGAAGCAAGCCTTTCCGCTTTAAGTTGAGACTGAAGAAGTCGAACTGATTGAGGCAGCGACTGCACAGAGGTTGTCTCACACCTGCTGGTGAGTAGCTTCAACTCACTGTCTTCATCAAGACAGGACCTTGGGGTCATCTCGCTGTCCTCAAGATGGTTTGGCTCACTATCTTTCCTAAAGTTCTGCCTGGCATAAGAGATACGACTCTGAAAGAGAAACAAGGAGACACGTAACAGGTTTCACAATTATATAAGCAAATAAATGGATCTGTTCTGCATAAGGAACATGTTTTTACAACTACAATTTAAAACTGGTAGTTGTTGCAAACATCCAATCAGATGTAAACAGCAGTGGAGGAAATGATGCCTATCCAAATCTATACTAGAACAAAGTTTGAAGGCTTGAGAAGGATGAACTTACATTACATGTTAACACGGGCTGGACAAAGCCCTTCTCCATGTTGATGGAAAGATAATTCAATAAATTCCCCAAAGAAAATTCTTTATAAGCGTTGCCATTATTCTACATTTTGCAAAGAGTAAATATAGATCAAATAATATTGGAAGAAATAGAGGATAATGAAGCTCAGGTGCAGACTGATGATACATAATCAAATAGCAATTAATTAAGTACAGCGTTACAAGGCAAAAGGTACTGACAAGAGGAATGCAGACATCAACGTGTGCAGTGGCATTGGCTTTATTCAACATTTTGGTAAGAGTAAATGTAGATATGATAATTTGGAGAAAGTGGAGGGCAGGGCAGATAAGATGCAGACTAATGCTAGACAATCAACTATCTCGCGATGCATGTACAGTAATACCACCACCGTCCGTTATTAGTTGTCGCTCAAATGGATGTATCTAGCACTATTAAGTTCTAAATACATCCAATTGATCAACAATTAATTCGATACAGAGGGAGTACATGACAACAGGTACTTACATGAGCAATCCAAAACTTCATAACCATTGTGTTAATTCTACATTTATCTAAGAGTAAATATAGATCTTATAATTTCAAGCAAAGGAAGGATAAAGAAGCGAACATTTACAGTGATGCTACATAATCAAACAGCAATGAGTGTAAGTATGCTGACAAAGGGCAAGAGGTACTGACAAGAGCAATGCAGAGCCCAGTATTGTCGTGAGATCCTATGATCCTTTGAGCAAGGAGATTCATCTGAAATTAGTTTTCATACAAGAGAGAAGGTAAGGCACATGCAGAAATTTAGGAGTTCAAATTTTGAATTGATATCATAGACAGTACCTGACGCTGGGCTGTCAGCAGTTCTAATAGGGGTTTGGCCACTGGAGTAGGGGTAAAGTCTGTTACAGTTGGGCCTGTGTTTTCTGTGGCTGCTGATCTATCTGATTTAACAGGTATCACTACCTTTTCCAAATACCTAGTTTGTACTCCTTGAGGATCTGCAATCACCCTCTTCCTTTTGGACATCTATTACGAAAGAACAACATTTGACTGGAAAAACATAGTATGACGACACATGGAATAGGTACAGAAAATGGATAGGTATGGCATATACTCATATATGATGCTTAAACTAAGCAGATGGTGTAACAAAGTAGAAGTAATGCAAGAGGTCAGATGCAAAATATGTGCGACCAATACAACCTTGCCAAGTTAGAGCATGCACCTTGATGGGTGAATAAGATAGGTCATCCTCCACCATGCCAAGTTTGTTAGCCAGTGGATCGTTCCGCAATATTCCTCTCGTGCGCCCATTCTCATATTCATTTTGATAATGTTCAATACCTGACATGCATGAAAACATAAAAACAAGTGAGATTATCTTTGTAATGCAGAAGTGATTCTAATCCAATACTTCCTCCCTGTAAACCCCTTTGTGCTATCTCTGCAACTTCTAAGAGGTGCCATGCATGCTGTAATTTGGTGTGTGCATTAATATAATGTGGCCTACTACTCAAAATATGAGAGCTCCAGAAGTGATGATACTTCGCAGATGACAGCTTCAACATATAGTAAAGAAGAACAAGTCGACCTGACCTGACAGATTCAAAATATACTAAGGGAGAATAACTCGACCTGACCAGTCGACCGCAAGAGAAGAGGATCATCTTAAAGAAGAGCAGAAGAGCAAGCAGATTGAAGATATTACAAGTCTTTCTATACAATGTCGGTTGGCCACCCATGATGAACCAGAGCGCACAGAGAAATACTATTCCTTCCGGTCTCTCCATATGTGGCTCACATGCATTTCGAAACTAAAGTAGGAACATTTAGCTGACCAATTAAACATCTCTCAGTTTTACTAATATCAGCATAATATCAGATTTGAATTTGTACAACTAAGCTTGTTTAGCTCGATGGGTGGAGCAGTGCTATTACGACACGAACCACGTAGGCTGATCGTGGTCATCATAAAATGGGGAAACCGTAAGCATGATGAGTATAGTGTTGACCGTGGCAGTGGGATGGCAGATCTGAAGCTGCAAACCGCGCAAAGGGTAGTTAGCAACCGATATTTGCTTTGAAATAACAACTAAGATTTGGTATGAACAAGAAAGTACAGTCAACAAGTGACAAAGAAATGCAATTCTGCTGTCTCTCTATATGTCACGACATGCATTTGGAAACTCAAGTGGGACCTTTAGCTAACCAATTAAATGTGTCTGTTAACTAATATCAGTATCATATCACAATCATATTTGAACAACTAAGCTTTGGAATTTTGAGTGTTGTGTTGTTTAGCTTGAAGGGTGGAGTAATGCTAGTATGACAGAAAGCACCTACGCAGATCATAGTAGAGTAGATAAAAGGGGAAAACCCTAAGCATCAAGAGTAAAATCAGGAAAGTGGAACTAGCTGGACCAGTGGGTGGCGCACATGCTTTTCGAAATGAATATAGGAACATTAGGTGACCAATTAAACGTTCTCTGTTTTAGTAATGAGCATCATATCAGATTCGTATTTCAACACGTAAGCTTTGGAATTATGAGTGGCATGTTGTTTCGCTTGATGGGTTGAGGTCTTGAGGAGCAGTGCTAGCATGACACGAAGCAGGGAAGCACCTACGATGATGGTAGTGAATATAAAGGGGGGAAACCATAAGCTTTACGAGTATAGTGACCGTGACATGGCGGATCTGAAGGTGCAAACCGGACAAAGCTACTTCGCAACCAATGTTTGCATTCAACTAGCCACTACGATTTGGTACGGACAAGAAAAGTACAGTAAACAATTTAAGATCTATTTTCCGGGTGAGATCAATAACTTAAGCACATATGGAAGAATACCACCTCTCTTGTGATGCTGTGTAGGCCCCTGCTGATACGTTGAGGGTGCTGCGGGTGCGATGGCTGTCGGCGGTGGGGAAGAAGACTTTAGATGGCAGACGGCCGGGTTGGGGGATAAATCATGTTGCCGTGGATGAGGTGGTCGTAGGAGCGGCAACGGCAAAGTGGACGACGGCGCCGATGAAGCGAGACGACGCGATGAAAGGATCCTGGTCCGGCGCCGTGGATGAGAGACGTCCATCTCTAGCAGTGGACGACGGGGTAGGGGTAGCGGCTCCAGCAAGGTGGAGGATGGGGTGGCGGACGGAGGAGGCTGGCCGCAGTGGGGAGGTTGTCGTGGCACCGACGGTGTATGAATGGGGAAATGGAGGGGGAGGGGGGATCTCAAACTTTGGGACGCGCTTGTCTGAAATGTGGGAAAGTTACGAACTTATCCCCCGTTTAAAATTTCGGACATCACGTCGGTTGGGCATAGGACGGTAATCTCACATCTCCCAAATATTTGCCGGTAACGATTTCGGGCGAGGAGAGGGTGTTTTGCCGCCCACGGTTGGCGCCCACGGTGTATGAATGGGGCTGACAGGTAGGGCGGTTGTGTCACGTTTGAGGGAAGTTACACATCTGCCCCTATTTAAAATATTAGCCTACATCGATTTCGGACGAGGAGAGTTTGTTTTGCCGCCCACCGTGGATGAATGGGAAATGGAGGGAGAGACACATGTCTTTCGGATGAGCTTGAATCAAATGTGTTTTGCCGCCCACATTGGGCACCCACCATGTCTGAATGGGCTCAGAAGCTGTCGTGTCACGTCTGATTGAAGTTACTAGTCTACCCCTATCGACAGCAGTGTAAATCCGGTCGATAAGGATGTCAAGTGTCAGGGGTAGACAGTAATTTCCATCTCGCAAACACTTGGTTCGGGCAGCCCACAAATGATAGTGGGTGTTTAGTGCTACCTCTTGAGCACTATGTTGGTTTTCCCTTGAAGAGGAAAGGGTGATGCAGTAAAGCAGCGTAAGTATTTCCCTCAGTTTTTGAGAACCAAGGTATCAATCTAGTAGGAGGCCACGCACGAGTCCCTCGCACCTACACAAACAAATAAATCCTCGCAACCAACGCAATAAAGGGGTTGTCAATCCCTTCACGGTCACTTACGAGAGTGAGATCTGATAGATATGATAAGATAATATTTTTTGTGTTTTTATGATAAAGATGCAAAGTAAAATAAAAGGCAATAAAAATAGCTAAGTGTTGGAAGATTAATATGATGGAAGATAGACCCCGGGGCCATAGGTTTCACTAGTGGCTTCTCTCGAGAGCATAAGTATTACCGTGGGTGAACAAATTACTTTTGAGCAATTGACAGAATTGAGCATAGTTATGAGAATATCTAGGTATGATCATGTATATAGGCATCACGTCCGAGACAAGTAGACCGACTCCTGCCTGCATCTACTACTATTACTCCACACATCGACCGCTATCCAGCATGCATCTAGAGTATTAAGTTCAAAAGAACAGAGTAACACTTTAAGTAAGATGACATGATGTAGCGGGATAAATTCATGCAATATGATATAAACCCCATCTTGTTATCCTTGATGGCAACAATACAATACGTGCCTTGCTGCCCCCACTGTCACTGGGAAAGGACACCGCAAGATTGAACCCAAAGCTAAGCACTTCTCCCATTGCAAGAAAGATCAATCTAGTAGGCCAAACCAAACTGATAATTCGAAGAGACTTGCAAAGATAACCAATCATACATAAAAGAATTCAGAGAAGTTTCAAATATTCTTCATAGATAAACTTGATCATAAACCCACAATTCATCGGTCTCAACAAGCACACCGCAAAATAAGATTACATCGAATAGATCTCCACAAGAGAGGGGGAGAACATTGTATTGAGATCCAAAAAGAGAGAAGAAGCCATCTAGCTAATAACTATGGACCCAAAGGTCTGAAGTAAACTACTCACACATCATCGGAGAGGCTATGGTGTTGATGTAGAAACCCTCCGTGATCGATGCCCCCTTCGGCGGAGCTCCGGAAAAGGCCCCAAGATGGGATCTCACGGGTACAAAAGGTTGCGGCGGTGGAATTAGGTTTTTGGCTCCGTATCTGGTAGTTTGGGGGTACGTAGGTATATATAGGAGGAAGAAGTACGTCGGTGGAGCAACGTGGGGCCCACGAGGGTGGAGGGCGCGCCCAGGGGGTAGGCGCGCCCCCTACCTCGTGCCCTCCTGGTTGATGTCTTGACGTAAGGTCCAAGTTCTCTGGATCACGTTCGTTCTGAAAATCACGTTCCCGAAGGTTTCATTCCGTTTGGACTCCGTTTGATATTCTTTTTCTGCGAAACTGTGAATAGGCAAAAATCAGCAATTCTGGGCTGGGCCTCCGGTTAATAGGTTAGTCCCAAAAATAATATAAAAGTGTATAATAAAGCCCAATAATGTCCAAAACAGAATATAATATAGCATGGAATAATCAAAAATTATAGATACGTTGGAGACGTTTCAAGCATCCCCAAGCTTAATTCCTGCTCGTCCTCGAGTAGGTAAATGATAAAAACAGAATTTTTGATGTGGAATGCTACTTGGCATAATTTCAATGTAATTCTCTTAATTGTGGTATGAATATTCAGATCCGAAAGATTCAAGACAAAAGTTTAATATTGACATAAAAATAATAATACTTCAAGCATACTAACTAAGCAATTATGTCTTCTCAAAATAACATGGTCAAAGAAAGTTATCCCTACAAAATCATATAGTCTGGCTATGCTCTATCTTCACCACACAAAGTATTTAAATCATGCACAACCCCGATGACAAGCCAAGCAATTGTTTCATACTTTTGATGTTCTCAAACTTTTTCAATCTTCACGCAATACATGAGCGTGAGCCATGGACATAGCACTATATGTGGAATAGAATGGTGGTTGTGGAGAAGATAGTCTCACATCAACTAGGCGTATCAACGGGCTATGGAGATGCCCATTAATAGATATCAATGTGAGTGAGTAGGGATTGCCATGCAATGGATGCACTAGAGCTATAAGTATATGAAAGCTCAACAAAAGAAACTAAGTGGGTGTGCATCCAACTCGCTTGCTCACGAAGACCTAGGGCATTTTGAGGAATCCCATCATTGGAATATACAAGCCAAGTTCTATAATGAAAATTTCCCACTAGTATATGAAAGTGATATCATAGGAGACTCTCTATCATGAAGATCATGGTGCTACTTTGAAGCACAAGTGTGGTAAAAGGATAGTAACATTGTCCCTTCTCTCTTTTTCTCTCATTTTTTCTTTTTTTATTTGGGCCTTTTCTCTTTTTTATGGCCTCTTTTTTTTAGTCTGGAGTCTCATCCCGACTTGTGGGGGAATCATAGTCTCCATCATCCTTTCCTCACTTGGGACAATGCTCTAAAAATGATGATCATCACACTTTTAGTTACTGACAACTCAATACTTAGAACAAAATATGACTCTATGTGAATGCCTCCGGTGGTGTACCGGGATATGCAATGAATCAAGAGTGACATGTATGAAAGAATTATGAACGGTGGCTTTGCCACAAATACAATGTCAACTACATGATCATGCAAAGCAATATGACAATGATGGAGCGTGTCATAGTAAACGGAACGGTGGAAAGTTGCATGGCAACATATCTTGGAATGGCTATGGAAATGCCATGATAGGTAGGTATGGTGGCTGTTTTGAGGGAGGTATATGGTGGTTGTATGATACCGGCGAAAAGTGCGTGGTATTAGAGAGGATAGCAATGGTGGAAGGAAGAAAAGTGCGTATAATCCATGGACTCAACATTAGTCATAAAGAACTCATATACTTATTGCAAATACCTACAAGTTATCAAAGCAAAGTATTACACGCATGCTCCTAGGGGGATAGATTGGTAGGAAAAGACCATCGCTCGTCCCCGACTGCCACTCATAAGGAAGACAATCAATAAATAAATCATGCTCCGACTTCATCACATAACGGTTCACCATACGTGCATGCTACGGGAATCACAAACTTTAACACAAGTATTTCTCAAATTCACAACTACTCAACTAGCATGACTCTAATATCATCATCTCCATATCTCAAAACAATTATCAAGCATCAAACTTCTCATAGTATTCAACACACTCATAAGAATTTTTTTACTAGTCTTGGATGCCTATTACTTTAGGACTAATTCTCAATTTAAGCAAATTACCATGCTGTTTTGTAGGAGTCTCAAAATAATATAAGTGAAGCATTAGAGAACAATAGTTTCTATAAAACAAATCCACCACCGTGCTCTAAAAGATATAAGTGAAGCACTAGAGCAAAAACTATATAACTCAAAAGATATAAGTGAAGCACATAGAGTATTCTAATGATTTCCGAATAATGTGTGTCTCTCTCAAAAGGTCTGTACAGCAAGGATGATTGTGGCAAACTAACAAACAAAGACTCAGATAATACAAGACGCTCCAAGCAAAACACATATCATGTGGTGAATAAAAATATAGTTCCAAGTAAAGTTAGGAAGTAGACGAAAAGAGGGGATGCCTTCCGGGGCATCCCCAAGCTTTGGATTTTAGGTGTCCTTAGATTATCTTGGGGTGCCATGCGCATCCCCAAGCTTAGGCTCTTGACACTCCTTGTTCCATAATCCATCAAATCTTTTACCCAAAACTTGAAAACTTCACAACACAAAACTCAGCAGAAAATCTCGTGAGCTCCGTTAGCGAAAGAAAACAAAACACCACTTCAAGGTACTGTAATGAACTCATTCTTTATTTATATTGGTGTTAAACCTACTGTATTCCAACTTCTCTATGGTTTATAAACTATTTTACTAGCCATAGATTCATCAAAATAAGCAAATAACACACGGAAATTCAGCCAAAATAGGACGACCTAGAATTTTTTTATGTATCAGCAACAATTGGAATCAATATTTTATCACATTCTGGTGATTTTTAACAATTATTTTCGTGAACAGAAAGTTTTTGGAATTTTCAGCAAGATCAAATAACTAGCATCCAAGAAGATCCTATAGGTTAAACTTGGCATAAACACTAATTAAAGCATAAAAACACATCTAACCAGAGGCTAGATCAAATATTTATTCCTAAACAGAAGCAAAAAGCAAAAAAAAACTAAAAATAAAATTGGGTTGCCTCCCAACAAGCGCTATCGTTTAACGCCCCTAGCTAGGCATTGATAATTTCGATGATACTCACATGAAAGACAAGAATTGAAGCACAAAGAGAGCATCATATAGCATGTGAAAAACACATCTAAGTCTAACATACTTCCTATGCATAGGCATCTTATAGGCAAACAAATTATCAAGGAAAGCAAAAACTAGCATATGCAAGGAAGCGGAAAGAAACAATAGTAATCTCAACATAACGAGAGGTAATTTAGTAACACGAAAATTTCTAAGACCATATTTTCCTCTCTCATAATAATTACATGTGGGATCATAAGCAAATTCAACAAAATAGCTATCACATAAAATATTTTCAACACGATCCACATGCATGCGAAGTTGACACTCTTCCAAAATAGTGGGATTAACATTAACTAAAGTCATGACCTCTCCAAACCCACTTTATCAAAAACTTCATAAGATCGAACATTCTCCAAATATGTGGGATCTAAAGTTGACACGCTTCCAAATCCACTTTCAATATTATTGCAAACACTATTATCAATCTCATATTCATCATGGGGCTTAAACAAATTTTTAAGATCACAAGAAGAATCACCCCAATCATGATCATTGCAACAAGTAGTAGACATAGCAAAATTAGCATCCCCAAGCTTAGGGTTTTGCATATTATTAGCACAATTGACATCAAGAGAATTTATAGTAAAATCATTGCAATCATGCTTTTTATCGAAGGAACTATCAAGTATGGGTGCAATAGCAACGATCTCATGTTTAACATACGGAACTATAGCAAATTCATCTTCATAAATATTGGCATCATGGTCACAAGAATAGCAAGCATCATGTTCATCAAGGGATATTTCAATCAAATCATCGGAATCACAATTGTCTATAGATTCATGCATAACATTATTTTCTTTAGAAGCAACGGTCATTCTTTCAATAAATTCTTTGACATAGACATTATGAGCATAGTTTTCATAGCAATATTCAAGTATGTCAAGATTTTCATATTCGTAAAGAGTAGTATCATACTCTTCAAGCAAAGAAGCAACTTCAAAAGAACCCTTAAAAGCAACAAATTCTTCAATTTGTTCAATATCATAGTAGCTATAAACACCCTTTGCATAAGAAGATAAGATTTCATTTTCATTAAACTCACATAGGTAGGGGAGGTGATTTTTAGGGTTCTTAGAGCAACAAGTAATATCACAAATTTCACAAAGATTCCAAGCATAACACAACAATTTGTATATTTGATTCCATAAGAGTCTCCCTTTTTCAGACAAATGGTGACGCACAAAATGAGCATGCTCATCTAAAGATTTCCCATCAACTAGGCTAGTTGGGGTTTCAGCACGAGCGCATAAGGATCGAAGATGATCCAAGTAGAACACTTTAAGTGGATCCATATCAATAGATTCTTAGCAAGCAAAGATGCAAGCAAATAGAAGGCACATGGAGACACAAACAAAAAGGCATACGGGAAGAAGGCGAATAAAACGGCAAGGGTAAAGTGGGGGGGGGGGGGGGAAACGAGAGGCAAATGGAAAATAATGTAATGCGGGAGATAAGGGTTTGTGATGGGTACTTGGTATGTTGACTTTTGCGTAGACTCCCCGGCAACGGCGCCAGAAATCCTTCTTGCTACCTCTTGAGCACTGCGTTGGTTTTCCCTTGAAGAGGAAAGGGTGATGCAGTAAAGCAGCATAAGTATTTCCCTCAGTTTTTGAGAACCAAGGTATCAATCCAGTAGGAGGCCACGCACGAGTCCCTCGCACCTACACAAACAAATAAATCCTCGCAACCAATGCAATAAAGGGGTTGTCAATCCCTTCACGGTCACTTACGAGAGTGAGATCTGATAGATATGATAAGATAATATTTTTGGTATTTTTATGATAAAGATGCAAAGTAAAATAAAAGGCAATAAAAATAGCTAAGTGTTGGAAGATTAATATGATGGAAGATAGACCCGGGGGCCATAGGTTTCACTAGTGGCTTCTCTCGAGAGCATAAGTATTACCGTGGGTGAACAAATTACTGTTGAGCAATTGACAGAATTGAGCATAGTTATGAGAATATCTAGGTATGATCATGTATATAGGCATCACGTCCGAGACAAGTAGACCGACTCCTGCCTGCATCTACTACTATTACTCCACACATCGACCGCTATCCAGCATGCATCTAGAGTATTAAGTTCAAAAGAACAGAGTAACCCTTTAAGTAAGATGACATGATGTAGAGGGATAAATTCATGCAATATGATATAAACCCAATCTTGTTATCCTCGATGCCAACAATACAATACGTGCCTTGCTGCCCCTACTGTCACTGGGAAAGGACACCGCAAGATTGAACCCAAAGCTAAGCACTTCTCCCATTACAAGAAAGATCAATCTAGTAGGCCAAACCAAACTGATAATTCGAAGAGACTTGCAAAGATAACCAATCATACATAAAAGAATTCAGAGAAGATTCAAATATTGTTCATAGATAAACTTGATCATAAACCCACAATTCATCGGTCTCAACAAACACACCGCAAAAGAAGATTAAATCGAATAGATCTCCACAAGAGAGGGGGAGAACATTGTATTGAGATCCAAAAAGAGAGAAGAAGCCATCTAGCTAATAACCATGGACCCGAAGGTCTGAAGTAAACTACTCACACATCATCGGAGAGGCTATGGTGTTGATGTAGAAGCCCTCCGTGATCGATGCCCCCTCCGGCGGAGCTCCAGAAGAGGCCCCAAGATGGGATCTCATGGGTACAGAAGGTTGCGGCGGTGGAATTGGGTTTTTGGCTCCGTATCTGGTAGTTTGGGGGTACGTAGGTATATATAGGAGGAAGAAGTACATCGGTGGAGCAACATGGGGCCCACGAGGGTGGAGGGCGCGCCCAGGGGGGTAGGCGCGCCCCCTACCTCGTGCCATCCTGGTTGATGTCTTGACGTAGTGTGACACCCATGTTTTTATTTGGATTTTTTCAAATGATTTTATTTGACTTGAGGGGAGTGATTTAAATTTTTCTTCAAGACAACTCTCACTCTCAAATAATTTTCTTTATGGCAAAAGTTTTATTTGGATTCAACCAAGATCTGTCTCTGGTCTTGGAGGTTCTTGCTTTTCACTTGGACTCAAGACAAAATATTTTCACTTGGGAAATGACTTTTGAAAATCTCCTTGAAATTTGCACTATGGCTTTTGGAAAATCCTTTGCCACTTTCAACAAATTCCTTCTTGCCATGGCCCTAGTGCAAATCCTCTCCCCTAACCCTTCCCTCACCTTTGGATCATATTTTACACCTAATCCAGCAAGTTGAACCTCCCCATGTATCTATTTCCATTTAAATCTTATTCAAACAAATTTCTGCCTTCTCTTCTAGCACTTGGAGATTTGCAAAGGAACTCCACTTTCTGTCTTGATTTTTGCCCCCAAACCTTTTTCCCCTCTTAGTCCTTTGAACCCTCAACCTAGAACCATGAAGATCCACTGGTCTTCAGTTCAAAATTTTCAAACTACACCTGCTGCAAGTTTGGACCAGATTTGTCAAATTTGGTGAAATTCGTTCAAAACCTTCTCCAAAAATTCCAAGTAAAATCAGGCAGCCTCTGGGTGCATTGAGTGGTCACCTCACCAAGTTACAGCTCCAGAAAAATTTATCTCATTGCAAAATCCTCCTGTCGAACACCTGCAGTGCACTGTCTATGTCAAGTTCAGAAAGTTCAGAGAACACTGCAGTGGCCTGCTGTCGTTTTCTTCAGAGAAGGACGTCGATCTCGCCAGTGCCACCGCGTCGCCTTGCTCCTCGTCCCCGCCCTCTTGTTCCTGCACCGCACGAACGCCTGGCGCCTTGCGGGCGTCGGCGACGAGCAGCAGAAGGTGCGCCGCCCCGTGACCAACGCCGGCGGCGGCTTTGCGGACGCCAGCGGGAGACACGGCGCCGACGACGCCACCCAGCGCCGCCCAAACCACCGGAGCTCGCCGCGTGGCCTTCCACTCCCCCGAATGTGCTGCCGCTCTCGTCGTGAACCGCAGGGCGCGGAGCGCGCTCTCTGCCGCCGTTGAGCCCGTGCGGTCAGCTCACCATGGACCGACGCCATTACGCCAAGACCGACCCCGTTTAGCTGTGAAACGACTCCAGTAACCTCCACTAATGCTGCCTGGCCGCTCAAACCACTTGCCAATCCACTGCTCCGCCGTAATCGCTCGCCGGAGATTCTCCGTTCACGGCCACCCCGTCGATCTGCCTATAAATAGAGGCCCCGAGCTTCAACTCGAGCACCCACCATCCCTGCACTCCCCCTAGAGCAAGCCTAGCCACCGGTAGAGCCCCGAGGAGGTCCCCTTCCTCGACTCCGGCCGCCGCGACCCGCCACGGGATCCAGCCCGATTCGCCCCCGTGTGCGCTCCTCCGCCTCCATTCTCTTGCCAGTAGCTTCACCTTGCATCCCTCGTTCTGACCCGCGCCTCAATTCGTAGTTTGCAGCCCTCCACCGGAGTACCCATCCTCACCCGAGCCACCGTCCGCCGGAGATAGTGTCGCCGTCGACGTGGTGCTCCCCGTTGGACGAGTCCTCCACCCACCGACGCGGAAGAAGACGCTGAAGCTCTTGGTACCCTCCGTTTCTCCTAACTCGCCGTGGTTCGACGCCGGCGTCCACCGCAGTCTTCGGGCGCCGGCGAGCTTTTTAAACCTGACAGGTGGACCCCGCCTGTCAGCCTCTATTCTATTCTCCTCCGAACCGTTTTCTGTTGGCGCCTTTGGGCAAATACGTTTTCTCCTTTGCGCTTGCGCATTCCCAACCGAAGCGTTTTCTGTTTTCTTAGTTAAAACCCTGGAACTTTTCTGTTTCATTACTGATAAGTCCCTGGACAGAAACCTTTATAACTTTTTAATAAAAAGGTATTTTTGAGTGATTCTTTTTCTGACAATCTTCAAATTTTGTCTAGTTTTTTATGGGATTTATTTGAAAAATATTTGGAAAATTTTCTGTGCATGTGTTGGTTTTCACGTTAGTACCCGTTTCGTGATTGCCGTAGGTTCCGGAAGAGGTGAAGGAGCCGCGAACTTCGCCGAGCTAGACTCCGACTTCTCCGAACCAGGCAAGCATGTTTTGAACATTTGATATGACAGGTGTTTTACATGTTCACATGAGAGTTTGTGCGTGGCATATGCGTGTCGGTAAATACCTCGTTGCTTGTAAGGCAACGACCCAGTTGTTCCAAAGTCGCGATGATCTCTGATGAGAGATGGCCTAATCATGTGGTGACATGAAGGGCGGCAAGGTGGTACTGTTGTAGCATACCAGCCTTGCGTCATTCGACTTTCTCCGACGTTAACGTGGTTGGAGCCACGTTATCGTTCTTTTCCCGCATGTTCCAAAGTTGCGATGATCTCTGATGAGAGATGGCCTAATCATGTGGTGACATGAAGGGCAGCAAGCTGGTACTGTTGTAGCATACCAGCCTTGCGTCATCCGACTTTCTCCGACGTTAACATGGTTGGAGCCACGTTACCGTTCTTTCCCCTTTCCGTGCTACCACATGTCTCATTGCCAGGATGCGGTTTAGTAAGTTGGTAACCTCTTTCCGTGTACACACCAAACAGAGAGGCCGGAATGATGGTACCTTGGCCCAGGATTAAAGCCAGTCATCCGGTCAGGGGGCATGGGTGTTTCCGGTTGGGACCGAGAGGGGGGGCACCCCCTTAGAGCGCGCGTATATAAATTTGATCCCATGCTACGCGAGGTTGTAGCCTCCCCATCTCAAGGTTTTTCTTGAATGTTGCCGAGGGTGATCCCTGGCTTCGGATGGTTGAATTGGGTGTGTACTGGTTAGACGTGTTTCTTCCAAAACACCGTAGATGGAACTAGTCCCCGTGACTACTGAAATCCGTTGGCTGTGGTTAAGTACAAACTCTGCAGAGTCAATTCTTTCCAAATCATCGTATCCATGATCAAGTAGTGTAAGCATTATATCCATATCTATCCGTGTGAAAAACTTGCCCCCGGTGAACAAGCTCAAGTGGTAAATCCAGTTTTATTGTTATTCCTGTGGATGGACTAACTTTATATTTGTCACATGCTTGTGATAATTTATGTTCCCGAACGATTGTATTATTGAGCTGTGATATAAGCCCTTTATGTGACGTCGCGCAGATGTCCGACTGTGGCGTGTACTTGTTTCTTACTTTAAATATAAGCCCTTTATGTGATGTCGCACAGACGTCCGACTGTGGCATTATTATTCCGCATTTTCCGCTCGAGGAGTCTTTCAGACACTCGTTTGGCACCCGCATTATTATTCCGCATTTTTCCGCTCGAGGAGTCTTTCAGACACTCGTTTGGCACCTATATTATTATTCCGCATTTTCCGCTCGAGGAGTCTTTCAGACACTCGTTTGGCACCTGTATTATTATTCCGCATTTTCCGCTCGAGGAGTCTTTCAGACACTCGTTTGGCACCAGTATTACTATTCTGCAGTTTCCGCTCGAGGCGTCATTCAGACCCTCGCTTGGCACCCAGTATTTATTATCTCTATGTCTGATCGCACTGGTTAACTTGTTCATGTGCTTCATGTTTACATTTGTTATACCTTATGTCCGAACTGTCTTGCGAGTACTTTCATAGTACTCACCTGGCTTGTTGATTTGGCCAGATGTTGACGAAGGCGATCTCTTGGATGAAGAGTTTGATAGCGCGGCCGACGCCTAGAGGAGTCCCAGTCAGTCCTGCGCGATCCCAGATATTGGTCACTTGTATTGTATACGCTTCCGCCACCCGCAATAAGTCTTCTCGAGCCTCACTCCGATGCTCGAAGAGTTGTAGTCTTCTGGAATCATATCACTCGCTTCGCGATGATATTTCCACCACCGTTATTATCGTGAGTTAGTAGTTTGCCACCCTATCCGCCGTCTTGTTTTAGCGGCGTGCATGTAATAAATTGTTGGGCAGTCCCTGCTCAACCTTGTATTATATTTAGTACTCCTGGTATTTTTCTTCTGTGACCAAGATATTGTCTACCAGTGAGAAGGAATTCTTCCTCGCTGGTCCGTAAAAGGGATTGGTCTCTCAATAATTATTTTATTGAAAAACCGGTCATGACACGTAGGGTCCAAGTCCTCTGGATCACGTTCGTTCCGAAAATCACGTTCCCGAAGGTTTCATTCCGTTTGGACTCCGTTTGATATTCTTTTTCTGCGAAACTCTGAAATAGGCAAAAAACAACAATTCTGGGCTGGGCCTCCCGTTAATAGGTTAGTCCCAAAAATAATATAAAAGTGTATAATAAAGCCCAATAATGTCCAAAACAGAATATAATATAGCATGGAACAATAAAAAATTATAGATACGTTGGAGACGTATCATTTAGCCGCTTCGTTCAGAACTTGGGAGAATTAGCATTCACGTTTGCCCTGGGCCCTGGCAACTAAGTCCAAATCCAATTTTTATTCGATTACGAATATCCACAGATAATTCTATGTTTTGTTATTTATTTGTTCAAAACCACAACAAAGATTTATTCCACCTTTATATATGATTATGATTTAGAAATGTCGTGATCTTCGAATTCAATAGGTTGGATACACTTTGAGTCAAACAGTTATTCCATCCAATACAATATGCTCACACGAAAAACAGTTCACCTTATGTCAATCATACAAGTACTGAGGATTACCTTGCCTAAAAAATTCGGATCATTACAACACATGGACAACATAGGGGGTCTTACATCATAATCCATTCAGAGACATGACACGACATGCAAGTACAATAATCTAATGACAATTTCAACTGCTATCTAAAGAAGAACTGAGATTACCCTGGGCTTCAGATAGCAGAAGCAGCAGGACCTCCTCCGTCTTCAAATGCAACATTCTTACTTCCTCCAATTCTTGGGTTGCTTGCATAATGCGTGCAGCTAATTGCATAATTTCCAGTTTCAAGATCGAGATTACCTCATTCATGGCAGCCACACAATCTCTTTCTGCCTCTAGTAGAGCCTCAAGAACTATAATATCTGTGCTCAGACTGCTCTCTGGCGGTGTTGCCTCTGAACTTCTACCATCTGGTAACATGGATGGCGCACTGCTTCCACAAATAGATTCTGGGGTTGTACATTGTGTCCCAGTGTGAACGGCATCCTGAAAGGTTTCCGCTCGACATAAGTAAGAGATAGTTATCGCATAATCTAGGCAGTAAGCTTACATGGTAAACGACATACAAATTATTGCCGAGCATGGCAAGCTATATTTAAATGGTTCGAAGCAGCATCAGCCGAAAAGAAATTAAAATGGTAAGATGAAACTATGGATGTAAAGCAGGCATGAAAAGAAACCTGTGATGAAGTTCAGAGGAAAAGTTAAGGACTCAAATGAACCAGGCGTGTATTTCTTTACGATAGTACAGCAAGCACTGCTGACATATTGGCCAACTCAGGTATAGCATAACAAGTAACAAACAAGCATTCGAATCAAGCAATACAGCAAAGCAGACAACTGAACTATTTGTTATTCTGTAGGATTACAAGTTGAGGGCACAAGCCAAGAAAGCATCCCACATGCATTACATTTCACATGTACTAAAACACACTGGCTTACCATATGTTGCCGTGAAGCCTCGCTGCTGTTGCAATGTTCTTTGAAGATATCGTCAGCATCCATGGTTGCAAATCTACTTGTTGTAGTTTATTCTGCACCCTCTATTTAGGTAAAATTAATTTTAATCGCATGCACTGGTTCGAATTGATCATCAATGGTTCATCTAAACTAATGAAAGAAGTGTGTGTGCATACACGACAATATATCTGCTTCCCTCTATTTTTATGCTTGTTCGAGGTGCTAGTCCCAAAAGAACAAATATTTTGCTTGATGGGGTTGGCAGCTCCATAATTAATAGAAGCATCAAATCAGTCATGCAACTTGGGAAGATCAAGAACACACAAAAAAGTAATGAACAGAGGCTCGTAGCAGTGATGTAATAGCTAGCATCAGAAAATGTAGGGTAAAACGAACAAAAACCAGCGAAACCACATGCTAGTTTGCTGATGTGTAATTAAGCATAGGGAACATGAAGCAGTCTGATGGAACCAACAGGTGGCATCAGAACAACACCATTATCATAAATATAGCATGCAAGAAGTAAAATAGTAGGCAGTGATATCTAGGAAGTACAGTAATACTTAGGACAAAACTAAAGGATATTAATTATATGTGCACTGGTATGTAATTTAGCACATGTAACATGTTCACTGCCAGAAGTATGGCCCTACAGGCAAGCAGAATAACGCGTCTCATGAAAAACTGAATGATGCCCTGAAGAAATTCAAAGGTGCGGTGCTTATGCTAAGAAAGTGAATGTAGGCGCCGACCGTTGGATAATAGTACCTGATTCTCGGCGGCGCATGGGTATCGTTGGCATACTTGATAGCTAAGGATTGTCAATGGTGCTCGTGTTGCGGTTGAGTTTGGGCCGACTGTCGCCGTCGCTGAAGCGGCTCCGGTGCTACGGTTGCGGCACCTGTCAACATACAAGAAAGCTCATCTGTGGTAACTGAACAATTGGACTATAAAGAGAAAAACCGAAGGAGTACAGATCGAAATAACCTGATGAGGCTGCGGCGTCGGTAAAGCAGGGCCGGTGGAGTTGAATATGGCATTCGTGGAGCGGGTCCGGTGCAGTGGATGAAGGCTTCGGCGGGCACGTTGTACAGTGCTTTCGGTGAGGCGGATCTGTTGCGGCGAACGAGGGCTTGTATGAAGGGCCAGCGAAGGGACGGACGGGGGAGTCAGTGAAGGGCCTACACTGTGGTGGACGAGGGCGCCGGTTAAGCAGATCCCGTGCGGTGGACCATGATGGCGGTCAAGGAGATCTGGAGCGGTGTACAAGCCAGTCGCTGAAGCGGCTCCGGTGAAGTGGTGAGTTGGCAGTTGGGGGTTCCAAGGTGCGGAAGGTAGATCCGTCGGGGTGTGAGGTCCACCGCTGCGGCGGAGGACTAGATTCGGCGGCTTGCCGTGGTTGGGGGGGGGGGTCGGGGAGGGGAAGGGGAGGGGCTCTGGGGAAGAATGTTGGGGGCAAAGAGGGGAAAACAATGGAGTTACCAAAGCAGCCCTTTTCCGTTCATGTGGCAGGGGTAAAACAGGAATATCGCAGGGCTAAACTTTCGGGCGCGAGATATTTCGATGTGAGCGGGAAGTTTGAAAGCTTTTGGCGCCTGAAATTATATTCTGCTCTTGTACGGCCGACTATGATATCATGGCCGAGAATTTGTTTGTTTTGCACGCAAAAAAAGTGCAAGTTTTGAAAATCAATGTCTCCAACTCGAAACTTAGATTGTCCATTCAATTCAAATATGGATCATTGAGCTACTACAAGCAAATACCATCATATGGTCCAATTCAAATGAAATTCCAAATGTGTTTATCCTAAATATGATGACAAAAGCAAAAATGTGTATGTGTATGAATAAAGTGGATGATTATAAAGTTTGAACATGCCCGTATGTGTATATCTCTAGGTTTGATATATGAATTTGAAATCACGAAATCCCGGCTTAAAAATGTACCTCCGTTTAAATGAATTACAAAAGCTAATGATGGAGTCGAATTCCAAAATTCCAATCTTAGGTTTGTAATTCTGGTACATCAAAGTATATCACGCATGTTCAAAAGTATCGTTATCTCATAGTCCAAACTGTGAAACAAATTGATCAACCTTGAGTGCACACACTATTGACCATGTATATCTCAATTACGCTAAAGTCCCTCAAATATAGACACCTCACTCTTTATCTGAAGCAAACCCCCCCTCGTCGCCCACCCCCCCCCCCCATACACACACAGAAGTCGTTCTCTCCCCCAAACACCAACACACGAGCACATTAACACCCCTCTCTCTTCTAAAGTCCGGACCCCAATATAGGTCTCTATCACTTTATCTCTTGGGCATGCACACATCTCTTCCCCCACTCTCTAGCTAGGTCTCCCGGCATCTCTCTTTCCCAAGCACACGCACTATGTAGAGTGTATCTTTCCCATACACACAAAACGTCGCCCCCAAACGTCTATCTCCCTAGTTATGTGGTTCTCGCACACTCACCTCACACACCACCCCCACTGCAAAACAAGCACACTTTGTCTCCTTGTGCACCACTCTCCTCTTTCTATCTCTCCCACATGCGGACCCGCCCCAGCTCCTCCCTGTATACATATATGTCGTGACTCTTTCCATAGCTCCCTAATGTATCATCGTTCTCGATCTCGCACATTGTTCTCTACACCATCTATTCTAGATCTCTCATGAAGTCCCTATCACACACACGATGACTCGCTTCCCTTGCGTCTCCGTACATAGGCCAATTTCAAACAACATCAACATTGTCTCCCTATCTATACGCCATTTATGGACACAAACGCCCCCTCTCTCGCCCCCTCTCTTCCTCTCTCTCTCTCTCTCCTCTGCTCTCTCTCTCTCTCGCTCTCACACCCCTCTCCCACACACAATCGATGTCTCTTCCAAATAGTCTGCTCCCCCCGCCCGCACCCATGCTATCCCGCTACTACACATGTCACACCATTCCCCCTTCCCTTATACTAGGTTTACATCATTAGTGGTCTCTCTACTCCACATACACACACTCCCTCTCACACACAAACGCGCGCACAAACACACACAGACACGCACAAACACCCATTAATCTAGATCCTCATCTCTCCCCATGTCCGCATGTGTATCTCGCACACTCACTCTCTAATTATGTATATGTGTCTCCATGTCAACACAAAGCCCCATGTACATGTCTCTCTCTATCCTCCACACACATAGACACAAAGAATATGTTATCATTGCCTCAGTCTCTAGACATATCACACACGCACACTGTCTCTCTCTCTCTCGCAAACACGCTCAACAAGGGTTTCCCCGTGAATAACTTACCGTCTATTCATCAACAGTCGTGGCAGTACGGCGAACACGAGACGTGAAAAAGAATAAATCTACACGTGCTTAGACCACCTAGTATGACTACTAGGACTAGAGCAAGCCAAAAAGCGCGCCGCCGTCACCCCCTCCTTATCGGCGACGGGAAAACCTTTGTTTTACACAGTCGAGAAGTCATTGTGCTAAGGCCTCACATGCTGAGGCGTTGAATAGAATGTAGATGCTAGTTTACGGAAACAAGTATCGATAATACGTTTGTATCTCCATACTTATATTTCTTCTCTTATAAAAAACCGAGTTGGTGATGATGGTACGCGTGCCATCTTGCAATATAGACCGTCCGATCTATATCTGACTGATGGAAATTAAACTAAAAGATACCCGCACCCCTCTCCACATTTGCAGACAAGGCCTTCCCTCGTTCATCCTTATCTCCAACAACCTCATTGTTGAGCAATTAAGAAAGGAAGCCTCTGGAACAAACTGGCCTGGTGGCCGCTGCCGGCGTCATCAATCCCCATGCCTCCGCTCAGTCCGACCACCGATCACCACCACGCCCCACTCCTCTTCACCTTATCTCCTATTTCTCGAGATATCATTAGTTTTTACACATGGGATTACTCCCGCATGGGTCAATCACAACGAGTGTTTTTATAAAAAAATGCATCTTGATGTTCCGTGCAATGCACGGATCTTGCTAGTACTCCTACAGAAGACTAAGTTGGTGATGATGGTGTGTCTGCCATCCGTCGTTTGTGACCATTAGATCTACATCTAACGACTGTGAGGTAAGTTGTTGCCTTTTCTCACAAACATCCCACTTGTCTACCAATTTGCAGAAAAACCCATAATTAGTATCTTAAAACCAACCACATCCCTCCCTGACCTCACCAAAACAGCCCAAGGAATATATTCTAATTGAAACATAATATATCTCTAGTGATATATGTATATCAAAATTAGAGTGTTTTGTATCAAGTTTGTGAATAAGTATTATTCTAATTATGATTCGTTGCAACGCACATGAACATTGCTAGTATTTCCAACCATGCAAATTTTTCCCTAGTATTCCATAGTTTCGAGTTTTCCATCAAGATATTAGTCACTCATGGTTGATATTTACTTTCAATCATGTACACATATGCACTATGTAACTAGCCTTGCTTATTGGGTTCCAAAGCTTAACTTTCACTCCTACTTACAATATGTAGAGTATTTAACAAAAAACTACCACTTTCAACCAGCCCTAGGAAGAATCTATTGTACAAAAAATAGCAAAAACATACCCAAAATTTCTTAATCCACGCCAAAAACTACTACCTACCGATTAGGTTAGTTTAAACCCATTTATGACAGGGTTGGCCCACACGTCCGTGCTGACGAGGCAGCTTAAACCAACACATTTTGTTTGACCGTTGACACGAGGGACCCACATCTGACCTTCTATCCTGTTATTCCCCCTCAAATCATTATTTTTCCTGAACATTACTTCAAACAGTGCTGATGCGTGTTCGTCGGTGGCGCCGGTGATGAGCGAGTTGGCCGCCGCTCCGCCGGACGGGCCGGACGCCGCGCTGGCCTCCGCACGGGTTGGCAGGCTGGCCCGAGCGTGACTCACGAGCGAGCAAGCCGCCGCGCTGGCCTTCGCTCGAGCCAGATGGCTGGCCTTAGCGCGGCGCGCGCGAGCAAGCCGCCGCGCCGCCGTGCCAATCTAGCTAGCAAACCTTGCAGACAAGCAGCTGGACGGAGCTATCTTGGCTAGCTAGCGGCCGCGAGCGCCGGACGGAGCTGGCATCCGGGCTGCCGCAAGATGGGCTCCGCACCGCCGGCGGTTTTGACCTCGCCTTCTGCCGGCGGCGGTAGCTGCGTCCCATGGCCGAGGATGACTAGGTGGACGGGCCGGAGGTAGGAGGTCACTCGGGGATCTTTGTGCAGACTGACATGTAGGTCCCACAAGTCATAACGCCCGGTCGAATAGAAGGCGTTGACTTAATGGGCGACACGGGCCCTGTTTGGATACTCTAAGTCAGAGGTTAGATTCTAACCCTGAACTAACTCTAACCAAAGTGGTGTTTGGATGGCAGGGTTAGATTGACAACAAATGTATCCAAACAGGGCCATGGGTTGAAACGTGCCTATAACGGCACTTTGTAGAGTAGTCGTTTCTTGGTAGGGCTGGTTGGTAAGAGCATGTACAATGGTTGATAAGGTAGTCTTATCTTAAGTCTGCCACGTATGCAAGTGGTAGTAGTTTCTTGGCATTATTAGTGGTTTCTTGCATTATTAGGGGTTTCTTGTAAGGAACAATGTACTACTAGCGACAAAAGGCGATTCTAGGTTGCGTTGTACTCCAACGAGTACTACTAGTGGTCGCGGGAGTGTATACCTCGTTTTGTGGGTTCGATCCCGGCCGAACGCACGGCGGCCTTTTTTTAAATAGTAACTTCGCTGCGAGCCAATATTTTACACGGGTAGTTTGAGTTTTGAAGTCAAACGGACGTGCGGCACCACAATCTAGGTGCACTGGATAGCCTAGCCACGTGAACGGGTTTTCCTTCCCAGCATCTCGTGGCTCGCGTGCTCGCCCTAGCCGCACCTCGCTTGCAGCTTCCTCATCAGCTAGTAGCATATTTAAACTAGCGCCTCCCAATTAAGCCCGAGGAGCCGGAAAAGCCTGGCGGGGCATTGGGAACTGTGCAATATGGCTCTGTACGTAAAGTGCTCTACTACTACTCTGTAGCTTGTGGCGTTGCACGCATGGACTTCACTCCATTATCGGCTCTACTATAAAAGAAATTCCTCTTGACGTGTTTTTTTTGAAACGGAGGCAAAAGCTTTGCTTCATCTCATTCATAAAGAAGGAACTACTAACAAAGTTCGACGAGATCCATTACACCTCCACAAATGGAAGCGAAAAGCCTAGTCTGGCTGTATCAAATAACTCAAATGTTCTGCCCCCGCAGTAACCGTCGCTGATAAACAGGCTGCTAGTGTGTGCGTGAGAGGAGCGGCTGAGTAGGCCAGCTACGTGAGAGGAGCGGCTGAATAGAGCACCGAGAGTACCCACTAGGCCACTACGCAGGTGTACTTTCCCTGCATTGATAGTACAGCGATGGTTCTAGAGAACAGTAGTACCCTCCACTTCCAACTGTAGCTCCTTGGCCCTGAGATTCAAGAGTTCAAAACTGGTGCACTATACTAGAAGTACAGTACATAGCACTAGTAGTACCCTCGCACTACTAGTTGAGAAAGTAGTACTAGTACTGCTACAGTACGAGTACGTACTCCTCCGTCACATAATGTAAGACGTTTTTTGACACTAGTTGGCGTGTACAAAAAATAGCAAAAACATACCCAAAATTTCTTAATCCACGCCAAAAACTACTAGCTAGTGCCAAAAATTTCTTACTAGTGCTATTATTTACAGTATAATGCAATCCCATAACGTCCCATAATGCTAGTACTAGTAGTAAATAATAGCCTCACCCCTTCGCTACAGTTGGAAGGAACGATCTACAGTTGGAAGGGACGAGGCCCTGCGGTTACTACGCTCTTATCTCCTCCTCGCCAGTTCCCCTCCCCCCGAAGAGAAGGCAGTTCGTCGCTGCTCCCATGGATTCGCCAGGCGGTTCTCCTCCTCGTCGGGGCTGGGAGACCTTGGACGACGATCCTCTGGGAGAAATCGCACGCCGCTCCGACGTCCTCACCGCCGCAAGACTCGGTGCTTCCTGCACCAACTATTTCAAGACGGTGCTTAAAATGGCTTGGGAAAAGGCCATGCTTGTTGGTCTTCCATGCGTCCTCGAGGAGAAGGTTCTTCTATGGGACAATCCTTCGAACAGTCCACCGCTCCCTGGCCATGGTTGCACGTTGACTCCGCTAGAGTTGCCGACGTTGAGAGGTAGTCGGATTTTGTCCGATGAGCAGGTCAGTAATGGAGTTTGATCATGTAGTACTTAGTTATTCCATTTCCATCCCGTAATTTCTCCGCTGCCCACCGTCTTATATATAGGTCTGGGTCGGTGCCAACGAAGATTGGCTTGCATACCTCCGGCCGGATACCACCATCATTTTGCACAACATCCACAGCAGTGCGGCCGTTCCGGTAGACCCCTTCTCCACCATTGGGATCGGCCTTCCGGACTGGCTGGGCTTGAATACGTATGATGATGCCTACATGAGATTGAAGAAGATAGCAATTGCGGACCCGCCGACAAAGCGACGCGGCTACGACGATTACTATCTCATCGCGGTGTTCGACATAAGGATTGCCATCAATGCAAGAGGCAGTAACGGCAGAGGCTGGCGCATGTTGGCGGCAACAGATTTGTACCCCTACACGTTCAAAGACGCCGTGCGCCATCTAGGCCGCATCTTCGCGGTGACAAGCCAGGGGACTTGTTTCACCTGGTTGCCATCCTACGGTACGGGAGATGACAAACGGAATGCACAAACCATCATTTGCATCCCTAACGGTACTCCATTATTTTGCAGGGACCAGTCATCCCGCGATCAAAATAAGACCGCTGATCCTGGATGTGCATTTGCATCCGCGATTCGGTCTAACCTGGAACCTTGTAGCAGACTTTGGCATATTGGGATCAACTATCTTAGCAGTCGTTACCCATGGTACCACTGATGTGCAACATGGTCACACAATCTACCACGATCAGACCGTCACCATCTACCCAGGTATTCCATTTTTAACCCTCTCACCTTCTCTTTCATTGTTGTACTAGTACTCTACTTATGTACTAGTAGGAGTACTTTTTACCTTGGAGGACACATATACTCCCTCCTTTCCGGTTTATAGGGCTTATGTCAAAATTTTAGTTTTTCCATTTTATAAGGCTCAATTTGGTTGTTCCCCATCACAGGTTCAGATTCCAAGGTGCATTAAATCATTGCATGCAAGTATTAAGAGAAAATTGACCAATGCATGTACTTTATGCATGCATGCATTGCAATTAATGCATTGCTAAACATAATTTTTTTTGAGGAAAACAAGAGCATTAATTGGGTGCTTTTGCAAACTACAAAAAGTATTCCACCACTCACCATCTACCTTGGTTGGTGAGATTTTTGAATTGAGCCCTATAAACCGGATAGGAGGGAGTAGCTAGCTAGACCCTTGAAGACTTGAACCCACTAGCTGCCACCATTTTTGTTTTTCCATGTCTTACTATCTCATCCATGTAGCCAACAGTGGCTATATATAATAAGCCGGTTATTTTACTTCCTCTATATCGGAGTAGTACTATTTGCTGCACAGTATTACTGACCGCCATATTTGAGCACAACATTATTATGCATGGACCTTGACTATGTATGTCACCATGTGTCCAGATATGAGATGCCTCGTGTACCAGATGAACGGCGCCGAGTTCGACCCCCGTGATGCTACTTGGGTGCCGAGGAACACTCTTGGAGAGTACTCGATCGCTTTTCATTGGGGACAGCTACCCCATTGTGAAGCGGATGCCACCTTCCGTACATGACATGGAAGGCCTACCGTTCATGAAGCATGGTTGTGTCTTCCGTGCGCACCGCCGGATGAATGACATGCTGGGACACGCCATCCCTGATTTATGCCGCTTCAGCTTGGATGAGTCTCCATCGTGTGGAACCGTACTAGAAAGCTGCGACAATGATTCCCGTTGCCCACCGCTATGGATCGTGCCATCCATGAAGAACACCTGGGACTGGAGCCTGGAGGAGGACATGTAGCCCATCTATAACGTGTAAGTGGAGTACGGTAAATTGTGAACGGTAGCGCTGTGAATATATGTAGACTAGTCATGCACAAATTTATCACATGAATTGGAGATGAACTTGTGTGGCATACTGGCATTTGTCCTTTAGAATTTATTACCAGTAAATGTGTTATGTGTACGTGCAACTTGTGTGGTTGTTGCACGGGCTCCAACACGCTCTTTGAGAAAAAAAGGTGGCACAGCTTTGGATATACGTGACGTGGCGGCATCATACAGTAGCATCGTTCGCTATAGTTGTAGTACGCTCCTACTAGGACGACAACTCCTATAAAACCTTGCGCTTGGCTCTTTGCCTCTTCGGGAGGTTCAACAGTTCGTACTCGTGTGAACCTTGCACTTGGCTCTTCGCCTCTTCGGAAGGTCCAACAATGATGATACTACAGTACACATTATGCTTCTGGCAATCTGACACCGATTGAACTGCTGCACGTCCACCGCGAGGGCGAGGGCGAGGGAGGGAGAGGGAAAGGGCGCGCTGTAGTCAAAACCCTCTCCTCGTCCTGTGAACGACCGCGCGCGTGGGCGAGGGAGAGGCGTAGTAAGCAAGCTTCTCCTCGTTCGGCGAGTTGACGGGACACATCAAAGCAGTACTAGTACTAGTCCATACTGCGTCCTTTCCGGTTAATATGGCTTAATTTGAAACGAGAAAAATACACTGGCGGTCAACGTATGTAACAATACGCTCTTTACGGTCACTATATATAGTTTTGCGGTGATTATACGATCACTAGCTCATCGTAGAGCACCGTATTGCACCCTACTGACCGGCCACATAGTCGACGTGGCACTTTGTTGACTGGTTAAATTGTCACCTGGTTTCTGGGTCCCACCTGTCAGTTGGCAGAGCAAAGAAATCAGCTAAAAAACAAAGAGTGTAGTACATCTACACTTCCAATGCATTTAGCCTTTAATCTAAATCGATATTGATTGACTAATGCACCAACTTGTGCTCTAGGTATAGGCTACATGTCTATCCTTAATTACAGCATGCAACGACCTTCATTTAATCTTCTTCTCTCAATGGTCGCATGCACACATAACTTTTGGGCGTTAATTATGCCCTGGTCAATGTGTAAATCTCTAAATGTACAGTCTTTCACGGACGTAGGGAGTAGGTTGAGCACTTGAGCGTGAGCGTGTGTGTTGCGTCGTGTGCTGTGTGCCGCATGGGTGCGTGAGTGTTGCGTGCGTCCATGTGTACGTGTGAGTGTTGCATGTTGCATGCATGCATGCATGGGGCTTACTCCCTCCCATTGACATGTTCATATTTCAAGCTTCCTCTGTTCCCTCCATATGGTGATACTCCCTCTGTTCCCAAATACGGAGTAAAATCCTCCCTCTGTTCCCAAATACGGAGTAAAATCCTCCCTCTGTTCCCAAATATGGAGTATTTGTCTTTCTAGAGATTTCAACAAGTGACTACGTACGGAGCAAAATGAGTGAAGTGAGCGTAGAGGCATAGGGATAATGTAGAAAGGAAGTCTTCGTGATCCATTATTCCCCATCTCGGTTAGAGAGAACTATTCAACTAGTCTTCGCAGTGAAGTGACAATACACGCTGCAGCAGATGGGACACTTAATTAATAAGCTGAACCAGCGTGTTGGTGTTACTAAATCAGCCTTACCTAGTACTGCCATCATGTTTGCCAGTAGAGCACGCTTCTGTCCTCCATTAACTATTTACAATTCGAAGGACGGTATATCCTGGTAGTAGTAGTAGAATTGAGATTTAATGCACTTTCTTCCCCGTCTTCTACTCTTCTTCCTCCTCTCTTCTTCTTCCTCCTCTCTTCCCCATCGTCGGCCGCACACCATTTGCCCCTGCTCACTGCTCGCCCGCCCGCGCTATCTTCCTTGGTAGCTCACACGTACCATATCCCCCCGCTCACTGCTCGGCCACACGAGGAGAAGCTTCTTCGCTCGCCCGCCCGAATCCACTTCCCCGCTGGCTCGCAGGCACCGAAAACCCCAATGGCAGAACCGACTGACACGCAGAGCCGCGATTGGAATTCCCTCCCCGATGTTCTCTTGGAGCAGATCTGTAATCGTATGGACCTACTCAGCACCGTCCGTCTGGCCGCATGCTCGGTGTCTTTGTACCGTCTACTCGTCTACAACCGGCCGGCTCTTTTCAAGAAACCCTGCTTGCTGATGCCCGATCCTCGCAGGTGGCCCAGACACCGACTTGACGATCCTACGGAGGTTGCCGTGGTGCCCCTCGACATGCTACCACTACCCGTCCACCTGCCCTTCATGCGCGGCCACTACTGGGCGGGCATGAAGGCCAACTGGATCGTCCTCATCCACCAATCCGGTAGTCCGTGGCGTCTCGTGGATATCTACACCCAGCGAGAGATCACCCTTCCATCTTTGGATACCGCCGCCATCGAGCCTCGCGGCCCGCCGGACACTCCTGCCTACTACGCACGAGACGCGTCGAGCTTTTGGCTCGACCTCTGTTTGCTGAAGGTTGTAATCTGCGAAGTGCCCACACCATCAGAAGACTACATGGATTACAAGCTCATTGCCGTGTTCAACATGGGATTAGTCTATCTGGAATCCGGTCGCCATACATGGTTATGGCTCATCGTCGATCCTCTTCACCCAACACTTCTGTCTGATGCTATAGTGCACGATGGCATCGTTTATGCGGTCGACGCACAGATTGGCTGCCTATACTGGTGGAATCTATCGTCGTGTAATTGTTCTATCTCATCTCATCTTTACCTTAAGAATACGACTGCCTGTTCATTGTTACAAATTTAGAATATATAGTATGTCTATAACCACATCATTGCTATATGTTCCTCTCATTTCCTAGATTTTTATGACCACACATGTTATTGTTAGAGTTGATATGAGAACAATTGGTATCTAATGATTGTTAGAATAGATATTATGAGTATAACCTCATGATTGCTATATGTTACTCTCATTTCCAGGATTTTTATAACAACGCATGTTATTGCTTAGAGTTGATATGATAACTGTAGTAAGTGCTATGGTAGAATATGAGTAGGCCCTGTCATATCTGTTTTCCTCTCATTGTTACATGATGTTTGAACCATGATATATTGCTAGAATATGAAAGCCATTGGCTTATTTTTTTAACTTGGGGTATGATTATGACCACGGCATTGCAATTCTCTGTCTATGATATGTGTCACTGTTATAATAATCTTAATTCCACACATACTCTGAACATGATTGTTTATTTTTGTCCTTTTGGTCTCCAATTTGAATTGTTGCAGCAGACGCAAATGCGCTGGCCTTCATGATTCCAGGACCTGGAATCATACCAGCCGATGGGTGGTGGTTTATCGCTCGTTCAGCTGACGGTGGTCATTTGATGCTCATTTGCACGTACCAAATTGACCAAACCATTTCATCAAACCACATGCAGTACAATGCCTGGGGCGTTCGTGACATTGATGGCTATGGCTGCTTCGTGTTCGAGAAAGATCCCAGCTCCGTTGGGCCAGGCGTATTCAACTGGAGGCGGGTTTACAGCCTCGGCAACCACTCCATGTTCCTCGGGCTCAATTATCCGATCATCCAACCAATCATCGATCATATCACCGGCGATGATTACCGTGCTATGCAACTTCCATTCGCCAGGGGGGACTGTGTTTACACATCATACCATGGGTTTCATGAATCACCATATCCAGAGATTCGTCGACACAGCTTGTTGCGAGATAATCTTCAGTGTGTGAAAGGCATCAAGCTTCCATGCGATGGATGGCTTTTGCAAACCCGACATGCGGCGATGTGGTTCATGCCAACAGCAAATATGCACAACTTGATTCGTACTGATATGTAGACTGAGCCATGTATTCTGCTGCTGTAGCACGACCCTCTTTTGTTGGACTGTTGTTAGTTTGAAGCACTCCTCTGGTTTGAAGGATAGATACCTTTCTGGGATCAAGTGCATCCTAACTCACCTGCGCAGGATGTACTGATAATGATGATGGAGATGTTGTGCAGTGCATATATATATATATATATATATATATATATATCACTTAGGCTTCAAGTGCGTACTTGTTAGTTAAACCTATGGTTAAAATGTGACACTAAATACGACTAGTAAGTAGTACAGTAGCAGTACTAGTATACGTCGGTCAAATTATTCATCATGTCCACACATTGAATTGACGTGACAACACGCTGCGCGTGAGGTGACACAAGAATCCCGGCGGCGTGTTCGGGTATTCTGGACTTCAGATTTGGAGTACCACTTATCTATCGAAATCTTTCATCATTCACTTAAAACAGTCGATTGATCATACATTGAGTACCATATAACTGGAATTAACCCATGCAAGTCGAAGAAGGATTGGCCGGTGCTGCCGGCTGGCGTCAAGTTCGATCCCACGGATCAGGAGCTGATCGAGCACCTTGAGGCCAAAGTGAGTGCTGACAGCGCGAGATCTCACCCTCTCATCGATTTGTTCATACCAACCATCGACAGCGAGCACGGCATATGCTACACCCATCCTGAGAAATTTCCAGGTAAGACACCGATCGGCCGTCTACTTGCACAAACATATTCCTTTGTTTATAGCTCTATTTTTCTTTTTAGACGCAGACCTGGTGAAGCAATTACAATTTGACAGTTAATAAAAAGTGAAACAAGTGACTGCAACATGCCAAAGATGTTATGAAAATGCCAACTACGTACACTAAAACCTGTATTCGACAATACTGCAGGTATCACACTGAGTGGCCTAAGCAAGCATTTCTTCCAGCGCAATTCCAGGGCATTCAAAAGGGGCACGTGGACGCGTCGCAAGATACAGTCGGAGTGCGGCATGCACGCGATGTGGCACAACACCGGCAATACCTTGCCGGTGATGGTCAACGGCCGGCAGACGGGCAGCAAAAAGGTTCTGGTGCTGCACACCAACAAGAACTTCGACCAGCAGAGGACCAACTGGGTGATGCACCAGTACCACCTCGGGGACCTGGAGCAAGAGAAGGAGCGGGAGCTGGTCCTCTGCAAGATTTTCTACCAGACGAACACTAGGGCCAGGAGTAAAAAGATTATAAGTTAGTTTGGTATTGGTACTTGTACTACCTTGTCGTCCGCAAGTTGGTATTGTTGTTAACGATCTTTTGGTATGAACTTGGCATTTGCTTCCAACCATCATGCCGAGGGTCGACGTGGATATAAAGCTGATTCATTTGTTTCGAAACGAATTTTCAGGCACCTGATTTTTATTTGATGGGTAGCATAAGCACCTGCCGTTCGAATTCCCAGTTCTCCAAATTTTTCGAAACAAGTGCATGCTCTTATTATCACGATGAAAAAACAATATCCCTGCTGCATCCCAGTTATCAGTCTGTACTTGCAGAATTCTCTCGTTTATTGAGCACGTATATTGTTTTTTCAGGTCGAGCAAGTTTCAACTGGGCTGTAGACTGCCCAGGCTTGGTTTTGTTTTTAACAGGCCCAGCCCATGACGACAACGGGGCACAAAGATCCAGCAGATATCTACTGGCCTCTGGCCCGCCAGCATTAGTTATATTTTGTCTTACAACATCCGCAGGCACTTTTTTTACTGAATCAAACACACAGCCCATTTCTATTTTCCTCTTGAAACGCATGTCCTACATCCGTTTTCTAATCTCTACCTATAGTTTTACTAGTTCATATACACGTATCATTATATTGAAAATACATAAAATTCACTTTTCATATTTACATCCTTATTTTTGTTGTTGTTTTCCCTCCCAGCGCTGATTTTTTTACCACTGGTTTTCCCTTAAACCAACTCAATTGTCCCACGTCTTATTTGCTTACAAAAACAAAATGATTTTTTTGGCAAATCAATAAGTTCTTAAAAAATGTTTATCATTTCGGGATTACAAAAGTTCGGACTCCACCGAAATATGCAAAATAAGGTTGAACTTTTTGACCGTGGTCCTGGGCAGAAAATGGGCTGTAATAAATTACTTAAGAATTAGCAAATGGGCTGCAAATTATTAAAAAATAGCAAATGGGCTCTATGTTGTCTGCCACAGATTTGGAGGCTGACTTGTGGGCCTACTAAGTTCATGCGTACACAAGGTTTATCAAAAAAGAAACTTAGTCAACAATCGACTCTACCAGCGTCAGACCGTTAGATGTCAATCTAACGGCAATCGTGCTTCTTCAGTCTCTGATCTTCCTGCCCCAGCCGCCCAAACCAGCGCCGTCGGAACCGCCTGCTCCCGCCTCCCGTGGCCGGCTGTGCTGCCGGGCAGGCCTCACGGCCCCATCATATACTCGCATCCCTGGCCTGTCTATCCCTCTACTCACCCACACCTCCTGTTATTTTCCGGCGACGGCAGCCGAACCAGTCAACCCTCGTACTCTCCACCGCGTGGGCAGCCACTGCCGTGTCTTCCCCGGCTCCGTGTCGTTCCCTTCGTAGGCCTCGCCGTCGTCCACCGCCCTGGTGCTCTCGGCGCGGCGTGGTCAACGTGGTCAACGAACGACATCCATCGGAAGTGGACTGTACGTGGAGAGGCTGACAGCTGGGTCCACGGCCGCACACAAGGAAATGCCTCCTTATTACGCGCAAAATAATGATTCCTCCACCTGACATCTGGGACCCGCCGGAAGGGCCTCTGTATTTTGTGAAAAAAACGTTCCCTCCGCTGACAGGTCAGACCCACCAACTATATCTTCGCACGCAAGGAAGTGCCTCCTTATTGCGCACAAAAAATGAATACCCCCTGCCAGCTGGGACCCACCATAGTGGGAGGCTGACTTGTGGGCCTACGAAGTTGACGGGGACGGAGGGCTTTGTCAACTTAGTCAATATGAACGATTCTAGCTCTAGTGACCGTACGATGTCCATCCAACGGCCTTAGTGCTTCTTCAACCTCTGGTCTTCTTGCTCCAGCCGCCCAAAGCAGCGCCGGTCGTGCCGCATGCTCCTGCCTCCCGTGGCCGGCTGTGCTACCGCGGAGGCCTCACCGCCCCCTACTATTCCCACCGCTGGCCAGGCCCTGCGGCGACGGCAGCCTCACACCGCAGCGGAACCAGTGAACCCTCGTACTCCTCTCCGTGTGGGCTTTCACTGCCGCGTCTTCCCCGGCTCCGCGTCATCCCCTTCCTAGGCCTCACCGTCGTCCACCGTCCTGGTGCTCTCGGCGCGGCGTGGTCAACGTGGTCAAGGAACGGCTTCCATCGGACGTGGACTGTACGTGGAGAGGCTGACAGCTGGGTCCACGGCCGCAGTAAGGAAGTGCCTCCTTATTACGTGCAAAATAATTATTCCTCCATCTGACAGCAGGGACCCACCGGACGGGCCACCGTATTTCGCGAAAAAAACATTTCCCCCTGATTGCTGGGACCCACCAGCTACATCTTCGCACGCAAGGAAGTGCGTCCGGGCAAAAAACGATTCGCCCCCCGACTGCTGGGACCCACCAGCTACATCTTCGCAGGCAAGGAAGTGCCTGACAGTCGGGACCCACCTGGTCGAAGCATACGTAGCGTTGTCATTCTGGTCGCGAACGTGTACGTACATACTGGTCGATGTAGAGGCGCGCACGTGTCGTAGTAGAGGCGCGCACGTAGCATGTACACGTACGTGCAGCGGCCAGTGTGCAAGAAAGAAAATACGGCCACGTACGTACATACGGGCAGGGTCTTGAACGCCTACTCGTGCATACATACGGTCAGGGCTCATGTACATGGCTGGGTCGGAAAGGAGAAACAACGTCGTCGTCGTGTTCATGGGGAGCCAACCGGTTGGGTTGGAACGGAATGCGTCGTCGTGTTCATCGGGAGGGCTTGGACGGAACAGTCGATGGAAACGAGGCCTGGCGTACCGTAGAACGGAGGAAACGGCCTTGTGTTCGACCGACCACGTTCGAAACGGGATCATGTTCATCAGGAGGGGTCTGGCGTACCGCAAAACGGAGGAAACGGACCTCCTACGGTCGAAACGGGGGTCCTGTTGATCGGGAGGGGTGTGGCGTACCGCAAAATGGAGGAAATGGACTTGTGTTGGAGCGCTACGGTCAAAACGGGGGTCCTGTTCATCGGGAGGGGTGTGGCGTACCGCAAAACGGGACTCCACGGGATACTGTTCATCTCCACCGTCGACCCCCTCCAGCCTCCACGGGCTACTGTTCATCCACCGTCGACCTCCTCCAGCCTCCACCTGCGACTGTTCATCCACGGGCTCCTGTTCATCCAGCCTCCACCGCGCGCTACTCCACCGGCTACTATTCAACCAGCCCTCTCCACGGGCTCCTGTTCAACCACCCCTCCACGGGCTACCGTTCATCCTGCCCTCCACCGTCTACTGTTCATCCTGCCCTCCACGGGGTGGTCCTGTTCATCCAGCCCTCCACGGGGTCCTGTTCATCCAGCCCCAACCGGCTCGATCGATCGGGGTACTGTTCATCCAGAGGCAACACCACGGGGTCCTGTTCATCCACCCCCACCGGGAACTGTTCATCCAAACCCCTGCGCAGCGCTCACTGTTCATCCAGAGGCAGCATCGATCGGCTTCAGTTAGCAGCAGTACCGAAGGAATCGCTCGATCGGGTTCAGTTAACAGCCATCGATCGATCGCTCGGGTTCAGTAACGAGTAGCCTGCAGTGCAATCGCTCGGGTTCAGTTAGTGCCCAACGCCTCTCTCGGGTTTAGTTAGAGCCCAACGCCTCGCACCCACGCGCGTGCATGTACGAGAGAAACGCGCATCGCTCGGCCCCGACCACCCACCGTAACCGGGAACACCCCGATATTTTCCTCGCCCTCGCTTCTACCACGGTTTTTACCGTCATGGACGGCCCAAAGAATGTCATGCAGCTGCGTCTCCGGCCCGCCCAGGACGAAAAGCCCATTTTCTGTCATGATTTTTTGTCATAGAAGTAGGACCCCACCACATCTATGATGATACCGTGTTTTGTCACAATTATCGTCATAGAAGTGTCATAAGTATGACAGAAAAAAAATTCGTTTGGCCCAAAATGTCACAGATGTGTCTTTTTTTTGTAGTGCTCCTTCCTTCCTCCCTTGTTTCTCTTTTTCCTTCTGCCTCTCCCTCACCCTTTGGTTTTACTCACCTCCCATGCCCATGCCTGCACAGGTCGTCGACATGCCCAACCAGGAGTTCTCCGCCTTGACCGCGAAGAGGATCCTCACACCGTCATCTTGCTCTACACTGGATCCGGTCCCTCTACAGCAGCCGTTGCTGGATCTGGTCTCCGCTGCCCGTCCGCACCTCCGGGACCCTTGTCATTGCTGGATCGAACCATTGACACCATTGACAGCACACACAGGGTCGAGTTTTTTTTTGGTTTTTGAAATTAATAATAGTAGCGCGGGTCACAGACACGCGCTACAGATAGTTAGTAGTAGCGCGTGTCGAACACGCGCTACTACTAACACACGTACTAGTAGCGCCGGATGCATTGCGCTACTACTACTAGTTAGCTGTAGTGCCGTAGTAGTAGCGCATGCACCCGCGCTACTACTAGCTTTTAACCCGCGCTACTACTAGGCCTTTTCCTAGTAGTGCTTGTTAGCCCGAAATATTTAAGATATATCTTTGTCTCGTTGTGCTCCGACAACACCCTCCATCTCAACCCGCGCCTTCCTATTCCAAAATTACAACGCGCGCGAAAACTCCCACCTCTTGTGAAATCCCGACATGTGAAATGCCCGTGATACCCCTGAACCGAAAGAACCACCTCAAATCGGTGGGGTTACTTTCGTAACTTACCCCACATTTCGGACAAGCGCGTCCCTAAGCCATCGTTCCCCACTCCCATCCCATCCGCCCACCCATTCGTACACCGAGGCCGGGAAAACCCGCGAAGCCCCACACCCTCCTCCGTCCGCCACCCAGCCGGAGCCTCCTCCCCGACGACGTCGTCCATAGCAACACCTCGACGTCCCTCATCCACCGTACGGAATGAGGATCCGTCGTCGATCTGGTTGTCCCGCCGGTTCAGCCACCCCGTCCTCCACCTCCAAGGAGCTGCCCCGATATTCCCCTCGTCTTTCGCGCCACCTCCATTCCCACACCGCCGTCTTCACCTGCACCACCGGAAGAGCATCATCATCACCGTTTCCTCGGATGAAGCTGCGGCCTAATCAGCGCCACCAAAGAGGTTGTACACTAATCGCCGCATTTTCTTCTTGATTCGATCTCACAGTGCTGCCGGCGCTCGGTCCCAAGCCGACACGGCGCGGCTCCATCCACGGCGGCGTCGCCGGCCACTTCCTCCACGGCGTCGCTCCCTCGGCGGCGACGTCCACATCAGTAGGAGCTGCTGCTGCTTTAGCTCTCGCTCGCGCTGCTGCTCTGCTCTTGCTCTCGGTCCCCTGCCTGGTCTGCTCTTGCTCTTGCTCTTGCTCGTGCTGCTGCTCTTGCTCTTGCTTGTGATGCTGCTCCGATTTGGCTACACTTCCATCGAATGAATCGACTTTTGGGTCAGTCGATTTTCAGGTGGTGGGGGCTCGCCGGAGTTAAGGAAGAACCAGCCGTAGCGGGGAGGGGGGCTCGCCGGAGAGGTACCCTACTATCTATCTTAGGGTTCAGGGTGGGGGCGGTGGTCACCGACGATGGTGGGGCAGTGGCGTGGGGATCGCCGGAGAAAAAACTCGGCACGGGGGGCCTAGAGGGATGGCCGGGGCGGCGGCGGACCGGCGGTGGGGAGTGTTTTCGGGGCGGGCGGGTGGCGCACCGCCGGCCGCGGGCGGTGGGGGCGGCTGTTTGGCCGGTGGTGGCTAGCGGCTCAGGGGGGTGGAGGTTGAATATGAACTGCAGGCCCTTGATTTCGTATCCAACGGCTGCAAAATCGACTGACCAGAGATGAAAAAGTCAGTCGACTGACATGTAGCCTCACCTCTAGTGCGTTCAGTTTCGACAGTAAAATTCAGTTTCGACAGTTAAGTTCAGTTTCGACAGTTAAATTCATTTTCGACAGTTAAGTTCAGAGATGAGCGGCTGATGTATTTTACATCTAGCACTTTGTGGTTATGTATCTTACATCATCTATTGGAGATGCTATTAGAATTCCACTCAAGTTAACGTTGTCTCACTTGTCCTGCTTCAGCCTCGGCGTCGTACAACTCACCGGAGCTGCTCCAACGAAGAAACCCTCCATCACAGCGGAGCAGTACCTTGGGCTCCATCTCCAGACGCCTAAGATCTTCTTCCCCTCCTCCGACAGCCAAGTCAGTCGGAGCATCCTCACCGACCAACCCAATCACGCTGAGATCGACATGGCTTCGCCAAAGAGGTTGTACACTTGTTGCATCTCTTTTTTACACTACATGTTATATATATTGTCCACTGAGCACACAGAGTAATGGGAAATACGATTATTTTATCCTACTATATGACAAGTAGTGAGGTACCAGGCAACTTAGCTATCCGTGATGGACTCTCTTGAACGCCATCATTATTTATCTCTGCGTGTTTGAGCTGTGCATTTGTCGATGGCCCTGGGAGCTGAGCTAGTAGGCAGTGGCATGGGTCCAAAGTAATAGAAGTAGCACAAAAACATTTTTTAGTGTAGGCTTTTCCTTGCTCAAGCCTGCCTACTAGAATCGCCAGTGCTTGAAAGGAAAAGTGAATGAAAAACATAGGAATTGGAAAGTTTCCTATGGTACTACTTTTCATGAATTTGGTGCAAAGGAATGGAGCAAAGGAAAACTGTAGGATTTGTTCCTTTAGTGTCTCCTTGAAAGAAAAACCGTAGGAATTTTAATTTCCACTTGTCCTCCTTTTCAAATTCCTATTCATGAAGCACAAGACTAAGAGATAGTAGCATAATAGCATTATAACCGTACATTTTCTTGTGGTTTGACTTAATCTCACCATGCTTCTTTGCATCCTGTGATCTTCCAATTCTTGTGAACCAAACACCCAGATTGGCAGAAATCCTGTGTTTTTAAATTCTCTGTTTTGCACGTGCATTCCTATCCTATTCCTGTCTATTTCCTATCCCTGCATTGTTAGAATCCTCAAATTCAAACAAGCCCTTACACAATTACTTCTGTTACAGATATGTGTCAAAGAAAACCTTGTGTGGTTTGTCCTGCTCCTGCGGTGCTGTGTTCCACCCCAGCTCAGCTGCTCCAACGACGGAAGGGTTCACCACAGCAGGGATCCGCTCTCCAGACTGTCTTTCGCCGCCTCAGATCTTCTTCCCCGCCGCCGGCAGCCACGACAACTGCATTACCATCATCAACTGAGCAGATGACCTTGAGGACTACACGGGTCCGCAAGAGAGGTCGCACTCTTCCGTGTCTGCTTACGTTATGCATCGCTTAATATGATGACATGCTACTTTATCGTCGTGTTCACCTATTAGACTCCGAGTCAGGTCCAAACTTATGCTGAAACTTGAGTTTTTAAATGGTTGTGGGGTACATATTGGGGCAGCAATCAGTACTATCTGTCTACTATCTGGTTAATCTCGGGTGTCTACTATGAGTTTCATGTTGGGTGCAAACAAACATTAAAGGAGCCATTATCTGTATTTTTTAACTAAAGCTATTATCTGCCTGCTATCATTGGTTTTGGGTCTATCCACAGTTTGCTACCATCACTCTGGATTTGTGCATGCACTCCTTACATAATCTCACTATGTTTTATTCCTATGCATGTCAGTTACACAATGGAACTGAACATGTAGAGCAAAAGAGACGAGCCTTGCGTGGCAATAAAATTTCATGCAGACGTCGCTCCATGGTGGGCGCAAAGGCAGCCCCCTCCACCCATTTCGGATCGTAATCAAGAGGAAGATAACTGTTCTGAGGGGGATTCAGAAGCAGAAGACCACTCCTATTTACCCCATGAGGTCTTCGCTCTAACTTGGCATGCTGATGTTGGTAATATCATGCATATGGTGCCTTGCATTGCTTACTGTATACATCAAAGATGTCATCTGCTTAGTTTAGACATGCTTTGTGTCAATGCCATCTGTTTAGTTTCTTTATCGTATATGTGAATCATGCAATGCCATCTTGTTTAGCCAGGCATCATATATGTGAATTTTGCAATGCCACCCTGGTTAGCCAGTCATCTTATATGTGAATTATATCATGACATCATTTTTTATTACGTGTTAAATTTGTCAACAATTTTAGTACATTCAATTACTCTTCCTGTGCATCAGCCATTCGGCACGGTCATGGAAAAATCTGGAGTGGAAACAAGGTCTTCAGAGCAGACAATGCTATCTGACGAAGCGCATGTCTTGCTGGTTACAGATAGCTCCTCAGAGGAGGATTCAGAGACAGATGACCAGTCCTATCCCCCCCCCCCGAGGTGCATGCTCTAACTTGGCAGGGTTATGTTGCTCATATCGTGCGTATGGTATCTTGCATTGCTATGTCATTTGCTTAGTTTAGACATGCTTTGTGTGAATGCCACCTGTTTAGTGTCTAATTACCATATATGTGAATTATGCAATGCCATCTTGTTGCAAGACATTATATATGTGAATTATGCAATGCTATCTTGTTGCAAGGCATTATATATGTGAATTATGCAATGCCATGCTGTTTAGCCAAGCGTCATATATGTGAATTATATCATGCCGTCCTTTTTTTGTATTTCTCATTGCTTTTGTCGACAATGTTTGTATATTCAACTGCTCTTCCTGTGCATCAGCCATTTGAATTGGTGATGGAGAAATCTGGAGTGAAAACAAGGTCTTCAGAGCAGACAATGCTACCTGCTGAAGCAGATATCTTGCTGGTTACAGATAGCTCTTCAGAGGAGGATTCAGAGGCAGATGACCAGTCCTATTATCCCCCTGAGGTGTATGCTCAAACTTGGCAGGGTTATATTACTCATATCATGCATATGTTGTATTGCAATGCTTAGTTTTTACATCATATACACGATATTGAATGCCATCTCCTTAGTTGACACATCATATATGCGATTGCCCTCTGCTCACTTCCTTAGTATATAAATCATATATTTGAATTATATCATGCCATGATGTTTACATAGACAGCATGTATCTGAATTATGGCATGCCAACCCATTTTCTAAAGACATAATATAGTTATATCATCTCATCCTGTTTACATAGTCATCATATTTTGAATTATGTCATTCTATCCGTGAATTATATCATGCCATCATGTTTCCATCGACGGCATGTTTGTGATTTATGGCATGCCAACCACTTTAATAGACACATCGTATAGTTATATCATGTCATCCTGTTTACATAGTCATCATATTTTGAAGTATGTCATTCTATCCTGTTTAGTTAGCCATCATACATGTGAAATTGTGTCATGCTATCCTGTTTAATTAGCCATCATATATGTGAAATTATGTCCTGCTATTCTGTTTGGTTAGACAACATAAATGTGAATTATTTCATGCCCTGTTTTCTTCCCTACTATCCATTGCACCTGTCTATCTTACAATGTCTGTACATTCAATTACTTTTCTTGTTTATCAGCCATTTCAATTGGAGGGGGTGATGGCAGTATCTGTGGGAGTAAAAACACGGTCTTCAGAAAAGATCGTGCTACCTGTCGATGGAGATAGAACCACGGTTGTACTTGCCCAAGAACCAGCCCCACCACACATAACCCAGACTCACGCAGATTGTACCCCTACCCAGTTGGACAGAGAACCAGCTACACCCCTTCTAACCCCAACCCCAGCAGATAGTAACCCAGTTCCCGTTGACACATCACCGTCTCCACCACAGAGCACCCAAACACGAGCAGTTAGTAAGGCAACTGCAGTGCCCAAAGCACGAGGACCACCACTCCGAACCCCAAGTCAACGCTTAAAGCAGAAGAAGAATTGTTCTCAGGTCAGGTTCCGTAGCTATGGTTCATACTACTTTGCTCTTGCATCACTGTATTTACTCATACCAACTAATTTCAAATTTGAAGGATGCAATTGAAACTCCAATGGCGCAACAGGTATGTTTTAAACCTGTTTCTTTAACGTGTTTTGCTGTTGTAACTTGCTCTATGTTGATTTCAGTTTCAATTGAATAAACAGTTATGTTCTCATGCCATGCACATTACAAGTGTTGTTATTGCTGTGTAGTTTCCCACACTTATATTCTGTCTATGCTGCTTTGTCTTAAATAGATATGATTCGAACTGTATCTATCTTGATTTGGCAACATAAACTAGAATGATATAGACCATACAGTGACCATACTACATAGATATATGTTTGTTTCATGCTGTTATCCTGTCCACCTTACTACTGAACTGGTTTACCAAAATGAGTTTCATATACTACATTGTAAACCTGTGATGTGTTTGTTTGTTTCTCTTTTAGAACGCGGATAAAATATTGGAGAAGAGTACCCCGTTATGCAATGGTAAAGGAAGTAATGCAGATAAGGTTCAAGATAGTGAGACATACCTGTTGGTCTCCAAGAAAGCTGATAAAAACTATATTGAAGACACTGAGACAACCCCAAAGTCCTGTCTTGATGTAGTGTTCGAGTTACTGGCTACTACTGCTGGCACCAGCTCTTCGAACTTGCTGCCTGAATCAGTTCGGCTTCTTGAGTCTCAACTTCAAGTTGAAAGACATCGATCAGATGTTGTGCGACAGGAAGCCGAAGGACTGAGGAAGTCCCTGGAGAATTTAGATGCATACTTTCTGGTGCAACAGCAAATGCTGGAGGATTTAAGCGCCAAACAAGAGAAAGTTAATAAGCTTGCTAAGCATCTTGCCAGCATTATGGGTACCCAGGATATTGTTTCTTGAGCTCTTCTGAAGTGGTTTCAGTTCTGGACTTGTTTTGCTGCGGCGTTTATATGCTGCTTTGTTCCCTATATTTGCACTGGTGGCGAACTTTGATGCCCAGTGGATGTAATATGTGTAATAGTTGTGATAGCCTAGCGTAAGTTGTTTGCTAATTTATTTCCTTATTGTCTTGTTTATTTGTTTTCTTGTAGTCAGTGTAGTTCTTTTTCCGCGGTTTGCTAGTGGCCGCAATAACCTATTTTTTAAAACTAGGCTGCGGTAACCATGGGCTACATATTTACTGTAGTTAACATGGGCCTCCTACGGGCCGTAGAAACAATGGGCCTTCTACAGGGCGTAGAAACAATGGGCCTTATACGGGCCGTAGACACAATGGGCCTTCTACGGCCCGTATCATTAATGGGCCTTCTACGGGCCGTATGATCGGTTGGCCAAACATGGGCCAATAACGAACCACATTATGGCCGTAAAGGGGCTAGAGTGTAAATAGTCCATTCATGGGCCGACCATAATGGGCCGTCGTTAATCGGCCGTATTTGATGACGCTATGAAAACGTCCCAACGTATTAACGGGCCACAAACGAGCCGACTGTAACCACAGGCTGAATTTGGCCCACAAGCAGAAAATGATAGTAACGGCCCGTAAGTAAACGAATGCTGGAAATAAGCCCAAGAATAAATGGGCCCTGAGAAGGCCGAAAGATAACATGGGCTGGAAACGGCCCAACGGAACAATGGGCCGTTAATGGGTATAAAGTGATACACTCTTCATTACGGGCCAGTTTCACCACGTGCCGTTAATGGATATAAAGTGATACATTGTTCATTACGGGCCAGTTTTACCACGGGCCGTTAATGGGCCGAGAGTTACAAAGGGCCTCATATGGGCCGAAAGACTTCATGGGCCATACATGGGTCGGAAGTTAAAACGGGCTGGAATTATATTGGACGGCCCAGATGACGCTACTGGGCCTAATTCGGATAGGTTGTAAACATGCCCTGGGTTAGCGGGCTGTAAATGGGCTATATGCGAACAGGCCGTTAACAGGCTTGCCGTGGGCCGGCCCGCCACCTTTTGACCAAGTCAAACGAACTGGCCTTTTCACAGGAATGGGCCTCTGTTGGGCCGTGCCACGTGTCGACGTATCATAGGCGCTTTGGGTCCAATGAGTGGATGACATCTGTCCCAATGGTGAGCCGACACGTGTTTCCTCCAGCCAATGATGATTTTACACGTGGAAAATCCCCATTGATCGGGGTTGTTAACGGGTTATCGGATCCAAAACCGGAGCTGATAGCTTAACGGCGTTCCGTTACGGTGGATGCCACGTGTCGGTCACCCTTGACGAAAGCACTTCTGTGACACGTGATTTATCGTCATGGAAGTGGACACTTCCGTGATGATAATTTTGGTTATGTCATGGAACACTTCTACGACAGCACAGGTATGACTATCTTGATTCTATCATAAAATCGTCATGGATGTACATGCATGACAGAAAACGTGACCTACTGTGACAAACACGTATCATCACGGAAGTGTATTTTTTTGTAGTGAGCGGCACAAGTGGTGTCTCCAGCCGGGGCCTAGGCACCTAGCAGCAGCAACAGTAGTCCGGCCGTCCAGCCACTTCTGAGTCCAGCGCGGTTCCGGCCAGATTGCCAGAAGATGGAAAGGAAGAGGAAGGGAATAGGAAATCCAAAGGAAAGGGGAGGAGGTGAGTTCTCAATTTTCATGAAATTTTGTAGCAAATTTTAACAGTAGTTTGAAGCCTCAAATTCAAGCAGATTGTAGTGACATATTAATGTTGTGAACACTCTGGTTGTGAATTGCAGATCTGAAAAGATATTTTGAAGTGCTTGGTAGTGGCAGCAGCTCGAAATCGAACCCAAGTATCCGTGAAAGTGTCAATGTTTCGGCACATGCCACTCATCAAGATAAAGTGAGTTCGGTGGAAGTAGAGCATGACAACTTGATGCAAACAGAACAAGTGGAAGAACAAACTATAGATTCTCTTGAAGCTATAGTGGAAGAGAATGTTGAAGTTCATGGCACTACTAGGGAAAACCTTAATACACAGAACTTTAGCAGTAGCGCTTGTTAAAAAAGCACGCTAGTGCTAACTACCAGTAGCGCGTTGGCGGAAACCGTGCTACAGATGCATATATAGCAATAGCGTGTCTAGCCATAAACACGCTGCTACTAAAATTCCCACTGATAAGCCGATAGGCTACACATAGTAGTAGCGGGCTTACAGAAACAGCGCTACCGCTACTTGTTTTGTAGCAGCGCGTTTACTAATAAAGGCGCTGCTACTAACAAAATAAAATTAAATGGAAAGCAAATAAAAAAGAGAAAGGAATAGCAGTATCACTTGTTAGGAAACGCGCTATAGCTACGTTAGCAGTAGCCCACTTCCTGGAACGCACTACTACTACTTTTGACTTAACCGCGCGGTTCGTTCTTCCCCCACGGCCATTTCCCCCAAATCCCTACTCCTCCGTTGTCGCCGCCCTGCATCGCCGTCGGCCGCCGCGCGCGACCCGTCGCTCTCCGCACACCCTCGATGCCGCCCCCGACCCCGACCTCGACGCCGCCCCCGACCCCGACCTCGACGCCGTCCCCGACCCCGACCTCGATGCCCCCCTACATCGCCGCCCTCCGCCGTGCGCCCGCCGCCCCGACCCCGACCCCGTCCCCGACCTCGACGCCACGTGCCCCTCTCCCTAACTCCGCCGGCGCCCGAGGTGAGCACGCCCTCCTCCTCCCCTACCTCTGCCTAGCTAGGGTTCTTAGGGTTAAATTTCAGAGTTCATCAAATTAGTTAGGATTCATCAAATTAGATGCTAATTATGGCAGTAGTTGTTAAATGGAATTAGTTTTAGAGTTCATCGAATTAGTTAGGGTTAAATTTTAGAGTTCATCAAATTAGTTAGGGTTAAATTTTAGAGTTCATCAAATTAGTTAGGGTTAAATTTTAGAGTTCATCAAATTAGTTAGGGTTAAATTTTAGAGTTCATCAAATTAGTTAGGGTTAAATTTTAGAGTTCATCAAATTAGTTAGGGTTCATTAAATTTTAGAGTTCATCAAATTAGTTAGGGTTAAATTTTAGAGTTCATCTAACTAGTTTTTTTTACTTTTTTAGTAAGTGTTTAATAGAATTAGTAAGAAAGTTAATATAACTAGTTGAACTAGTTTATTTTTAGTAAAAACTAGTTTATTTTTATTTATAGTAAGTGCTTAATTGAACTAGTTGAGTTAATACAACTATTTTATTTTTAGTACGAAAATTAATAGAACTAGTTTACTTTTTAGTTAAAGCAATTATTCCCGCATCGACGTCGACGATGCCTATCCCGCATCCTCGTCGTCGAGTCGGCGGAGGACAGCTGCGTCACCAGATGGGCCATGTCCAGGACTGGGCTCCGCCGGGGTAGTACTGGGAGGCGCTACCTACCGGGGGCGCAGGTTGGTGAGGAGTCAGCCCGTCGTTGACCTGAACCTTCTTTGGTGGCGGCCGCGTGGGCCAGTGATGGTCCAGAGGCTCGAGGACCCCGCGGAGGTGGTGCGTCACCGTGTCAGTGAGGAGGGCGCGCACGTCCGTCACTACTTGTTTGCGTTGGAGCACATGTTCTCCAATACCTGGCAGGTTCTCCAGGGATCTCACTAGAGCTATGATCCTGTGATGGTTCCTTCTCTGTGGGTATCCACCGCCCGCGCCGATACCCGTCGTGCGCTAGGGTTTTAGTTGTATTAGTGATGTTATATGTATGATACTATTCGGGATGTATTAGTGATAATATTCGACGATGTACGGACGCATGAGATGATTTACTTTTGCTTATTGAATGCATGCTAATTTGAGTACTTATTTATTTTACGATTTGGTTTTGCTTATTGAATGCTCATGTCAATATGAGTCCTATAAGATATTTTGAAATGTATATCTTGTGTTGCTCAAATAGGATATGTGCTTGCCCAAGTGGCCGGTCATGTTTGCAGGTTACACCTCCAAGTGGCCTATGTTTTGCCAGAGTGTTGATTCATTTCCGTCCCGGCAAATTTCAGGCGCTAGATATGTCCTATTTTAGCAAAGGTCATGCCGGATTTTTCCGTGAATTTTGGCATGACTTGTGCCAGAGTATGTAGGAAATATCGAGTGCCCCGGATTTGTGTGTTGAGTATCTTGGTAGTTGCCTTCGATTGATTTTCAATTAATGTTTCAACTATGAACATAGGAAATGTCTGAATGGAAAAGAATTTCGGTATTTGCGAATACTGCGAAGACGAGCGCGGCCTGTGCGACAGAATCTTCCTAGATGATGATAGGCGCTTCAGCATCAAGCTTGACGAGAACTTCGAAGTGGATATAGTAAGTCACAACGACAAGTCTTTTTTCGTAATTAAGCATGACATCTGCTTCATTTGCTTCAACTTATAATTTAATTTTTAACTATTCTACTAGCGTATCCCCTGCCATGCAAGAGTTTTTGTCTTGGATAAGATAGGTTTCAGTCCTATGCAAACTACTACGGAGGTAAAGAGAGTTAACTTGAAGACCGAGCATGGTTATACTTTCCACGTAAAATTATACAACGCAAACACCTACACATATTTTGAATGCAAAACTTGGCAAGCACTATGCAAGGCTTATGCATTTGAGCCTGATATGTTTATCACCTTTGACATTCGTCCCGAAGATGATATTGAAGGTAATAGAGACATCTGGGTCGATGTGCAGACGCCTCCAGTTATACCATTATGTGAGTTTCTCAACCATATTTATGTCTTCGATATTGTTTATTCAAAAATAGTTGACACCTAATTTCTATTGACAGCTTATTTCCATTCAAGCAAACATGTCCGGTGCTTGGTAGACATGACCGTCCACTGTCCCAGGGCTGAACTGAACTGCGAGGAGATAGGTCATTATGTTTCATGGCTTGAGGATCTTCATACTGTCAAGACAAATTATTTTTCTGGACTTAAAAATCTTAGTACTCAAAACGTGCGACCAATAGTGTCCGTACTAAACTATGGTAACATCTACTTAGGAAAGATGGTACGATTTTTACTATTTGTCCACAGTGCATCTTTTGCATACATTATTTTTTAAGCTAAACATCATTGCTAATTATGTTACTATACGATGTTGGTCAACAGGGACTCCCGATGAATGTTGTGCCTCATTGGATCAAGACTAAAGGTCCCATGAGAATTGTTAGCTTACGGCCAAGATATCCTACAATGCACTTTTGTGCATACAGGATTTCTAATAGCGAGGAATGCTTAATAGTGAAAGACTGGAGCAAAATTGTGAATGATCACAGAGAAGTACTAGGGGGTAGCAATCAGAAGCGCAACCCACGATTAGGAGACATGTTCATCTGCATGCTCCATCTTGATGAAGCAGGAGTGCTACACATGTTTTATGTTATTTTACCTGAGAGAGAGAGCAGCAGGAGTGATTAGCTAGCTAGAAATGGGTTATGATGATTAAATAGCTAGTGTTGGTGGTAATGACTATGATGATTATTATTAGCTAGTGTTCGTGGTGATTAGATAGCTACCACAGCTAGTGTTTGGTGGTGATTAGCTAGCTAGAATGAGTTTGAAGATGATGATGTACTGTTGGTGGTAATGACTATGATAATGATTAAATAGCTACTGTTGGTGGTAATGACTATGATGATGATTAAATAGCTTGTGTTGGTGGATTAGATTCAAGTGGAGGCAACATGTGGTGCACATCGAAAGTACTACTAGTCCAAACTAGATCAAGTTTGGATTAGTAGTATACTTTTGACATGCACCACATGTTCCCTCCACTTAAACCTAATCCACCTTCATTTGACACACTGTTATGGACATATTGATATAACAGCCTCATAATTGGTATTGTACCAAAATTTGTATAACAGCATATAAATACACTAAAAATTAAACAAATGAGAAAAAAAACTAGTAGCGGTGGAGAGTAAACACGCTACTACTAGCTATATTAGCAGTAGCGCTGGTGCGAACAAACGCTGGTGCTATATGTCTTAGCAGCAGCGCGTGTAGCGCCTTATCAGTAGCGCGCCCTCCCGCGCTACTGATAAGCAAAATACTCGCGCTACTGCTAGGGTTTTTCCTAGTAGTGTAGAGTTGAAGGTATATCTGTTTTTAGTGAAGATCATATAAATGGTGATCCTGGACTTCGCATTCCACTTGATAGATTTGCCCCCAACATTAGAGATGATGTTAGATTTGATGTTTATGGCCTCATTGCTACTATCGGTAGCGGCGGCAACAGTTGAAAGAGCCTTCTCATCAATGAAAATCATCAAGACTGAGTTGCGCAGCAAGATGTCTGATGGCGGACTTAATGACTTGATGGTGTCTTACATTGAGCGTGAGATCTTCAAAAGTATTGATCTCGATAAAATTAAGGACGATTTTCAAACGGAGGGTAGGGCACTGCCATTGCCGGGGTCTTCTAGACTCCATTAAATGCTTCATTATTGGTATGTTTTAGGTTGTTTTCCTATTGAAACATGTCTACAATTTCATTGTATTTGGTTATTCATTTGTAGTGTGCATAGTTAGTGTGTATTGACTCCTTTGATTCGCATAAAGAAAAGTCTTAGTGAGACTTCGCCCCACCTTAGTTTTTTTCGTGGTCCACCTCTGACAGTGTGGGTTGAGTCGACGATCGCTTATGGCGAAGTCGGAGTCGTTTCTCATAGTGTAAGTACGGTGATGCCGCCTCTAGGTGAGGAGTGACAATGATGACGTCTGTGTGTTGTCTCGTCGAGGTCCTTTTTGAAGTGGTGTGCGTGGGTTTTTTTTACGTGTGCCGCTTAATGGTTGTGATGGTTTTCGCCTGTTTTTTATGATTAACTGGGTAACTTGGTTTTCGCTCGGTTTTTCCTAATTAACCAAGCAATTCTTTTCGGGGCTGTTTTGTTTCTAGCCACATATTGCCATCCTTTGCCACACCTCACATTAGAGCATGGTTAATAGTATAGCCAACTGCTGGCTATATGGACATGCCATGTCATCAAGAGTTAACATTATTGATTGTTCATACAATAGAGTTTGCTATAAGATTGGCTATAAGTTCATAACTTTTCTTTACTACTCCTTCTCATTAAATGTTTTTATCTAGGAGCACGCATATAGCTTGACTCTTCATGAGAGCCCACTCCCCTTACTTTTTTATATCTCTCTCCTCTACATAGGCAAAAAAGTCATGTAAGCAGGCTTATAGCCCACTATTGTACTTGCTCTTAGGCAAATTTGACTAAATTAGGTGGGTGTTTGGTTCTAGCCACACCTAAGGCAAGAAATTTTTTATAAGCAGTGAACCCTACATGTCATACACATAAAAAGTGTGATAAGATTTCCTTTGGCAAGCTAAAATGTGGCTAACAATTTGAGCAACTCAAGTTAGGCAGGTGTGGCAAATATGACAAAAATAATATGGCAATATAGGGCAAACATAGTCATAATCTAAATAGCCCCTTCATCTTAATGAATGCAGGATAACTGTCATTTTGAAAAAATGTGGGAGGCGTGGAGGTCAAAAAGGGTCAAACGCCAACGCCAGCTATTCTGAACAAGCTAAGCTAGCCATGACCTCCAAGGTTGGGGACCTCGCAGACGCATGCAGTAAAGCCATCCATGCCAATTGGTCACAGTCCTCACCATCCGTGCCATGGGGACTGCAATTTCCGATGAGCAATAATTCAACGAGGCTTTTAACATCTTCCTTCTGGGAAATGTAAAGCCTAGCCCCCTTCAGATTCCACCCCAACCATTTACTGACTCCGCCGTTATCAATACTCGGCAACGCAGCGAAGCCATTGGTATACTCCCTCCGTCCGGTGAAGCTGAACTCCTCAACTCGTCTTCTTCCTCACCAGTTCCTCTTCCTCAGCAGTTAGAGGTCACCACATCCCCACCTACGAACATGTCCTCATTGAGCATGTCGAGCGACAAGGCGAAGAGAAGGGTGCTGTTTGCGGAGTCCGACAAAGAGTTCGTCGACGTCCTCTTCAGCCTCCTCACCCTGCCTCTCGGCACCATCGTCCGTCTCTTCGACAAGCAGTCTCATGTAGGATGCCTCGACAAAGAGCGTGGAGTGTCTCGGTGAAGGCCACTTACTAGCCAAGCCGTGCAAGGCGATGCTTCTTGCGCCGGTCAATGCAGCAGCAGCCTACTGCCACCGGCTTCAAGTGAAAGTTGAGGACAGGAACCCGGTGTATCACTGCAAAAATGAAAAGTGCTCCTATCCCTGGTATAGCTCCACCCCTTATGCTGTTTGCAGATGTAGAAATGTTGTCGAGTACGCCGGGGAATGGGAAGACATAAATCGCCGTGCTGTTCTTGGAGACAGTAATGAGGATGGGGGTTTTGTCATCAGTGACTCCAAGTTCGTCATAACAGATGATCTCCAAGTTTCTCTTGCATCCACAAGGGTTATGTTTTCTCTGATGGACCAATTTGGGATCCCGGGAAATGGAAACATCGAGGCGAAAGTGCTCCAACTCAATTCTGCCAAGGTATGTCTCCTACGTACCGTGCACATCAATACATCATCACACTGGAGAAATTATTTGTACTACTACTGTAAGTTAGTACTCCCTCCGTAAACCCTATTTATTTACGGAGGGAGTACTACTAATATAACCTAGTTGCACTGAATTTCTTCCAGATGACTAGGTTGCTCCAGAGAGCAATGCTGACAAAGCAGCCTTTAACTGGACTGTATTTCAATGTTGCTATTGGGCCGAATGGTACATATCTTTGTAAGCTTCATGAGAATCTGTTGGCAGAACAATCAGCTGAGGCCACTGATCCCAACTTCAAAGCCATCAAGGTGAGGCTTGTGCAGACCAAGGATAACTCATCAGTGCTGTACGCTGAGGTTGGGCAAGATTTCGTCGACCTTGCCTTTGGACTCCTCTGTATTCCCGTTGGAACTATCATGAAGACTTTTAGTCACTTGCCCCAGAACGGATGCATGGGTAATCTTTACAGGAGTGTAGCTGGAAGTGTGAAAGAAGAATGTCAAGGCGTGCTGCTGACCCCAAAGGTAGCGCCTTTCTTTGGGTGCAGCAGCAATGTACTGCAGGTAGAAGAATTGGCTGGTAGACGAATCTTTGCACGTCGTTTTTTGGAGATGAATCCCAGATCCCATGATGATACTAGTGTTAGAGGCTACATCAAAGGTACCCCAATAAACTTCATGGTGACCAACGATCTCCAGATTATGCCGTTATCCTTGACCAACACCATCCAGCTCCTGCACGCATCCAACATTCCGAAGAATAAGCTTGTGGAGAAAGAACTCAAGCTCGACAAAACCCAGGTATTATCTTTTTCCATTGCCGGTAAACAATGCATGCATGCTACGGAGGGAGTTGAGCATATATTAGAAGTTCTGAAGTTCTCACTGGTTTTCTTGTGCTGTCTCAACAGGTTCTGAAGATCGTCAGAGCTGCATTCGAGACACGTGAAGCGCTGAGCAGCGCGCTACTCCCTTAAAGCAGTAACGGCGTTTGCTAAGCTAGCCTTGAGCCTCCTCCAGCCCTCCACTGATCTGGAGCCCTAAAATATGAGAAGATGTTACTAGAAGTTTTATTTTCTCAATGTTTAATGTTTGCAGTCTTGCTAGCTCCTTGTTAGTTGTTACTTTATTGTCTCTTCGAACATCAGTTGTAGACGTATATCGCCTACTCAATTTGATTCTGAATTTCTACTCGCACACATCAAAGAACTAGTCGACTAATATTAGATTAACTAGTCACGAAGCTGTATGCGCAACACCGATCGAGGAGCTATGTTCGCTGAATCGGTCAACTAAATGTCCAAAATAATTGAAGTTGTAAGATATTCGTAAGCCAAACTTCTTTAAAGGTCCAAAGGAAAATCTGCAAAGGTCTATGACATCAAATAATATTAAAATCCGCAAAGATCGCGCTCGAGGAAAAGAAGTTAAAGATACCACCAATGCGGAGGACACCAAGATGTTGACCTTGAATGTGGACTCTTTGGATGCCGATGCAAGAATAATCTTGCAATCCGTTTGCTACCAGATGTTGCAACGGCAGAAAGATCAGTTGATGGAGGCGGAGAATGAGGACGCGGCAGAGGCGGACGCCGAGGTGGAGGCTGCCTACGCGACGGCGACAACATCTTCATCGGGGAGCAGATGGCTGGGATTGTCACTCCGGTAGGGCAAAAAATTGCACGGACTGTCAGACTGATGTTCTTTTGAATTCGGGCATGTAAACACTAAGCACACTTGCCTCTTTTTTGTTGTGATCGGGCATGCGATCTAGCGGCGGTGTGACCCAGCGTGCTGGGTGGGTTGGAGTAAATTTGAATATGAAATTGCCCTTTACAAGCGGACATATAAAAGATAGCATTGAATGGCGGCCTCCCACATCCGTGTCCACGGACTGGTCCCTTATCCGCGGATAGATGCAGGAGGAAATTTACGAGTCGTCGTTGGAGATGCCCTTATGCTTTATAATTTGACATGTCTCCAACTTTCTGTTGGCCATGGCAAAGTATAATTTTTCCCTTACTGCAACTTAACATATTTTGTTCTCATGGCAATTTTACCATGATGTCTCTGAGTTTTTTTTTCCTTTTTCAATAAAAAAATTTGTATGTGTTGTCATGGTCAACTTTGTATATTTATGTGTTTGTATGTTTGACAGTAGCTTACCAAATCAATCAGATTGGGGTTGGCAAATTGTGTCATCATAGCCTCATTGGATTATACAAGTGTTTTACCATGACAAATTCATTTCATGGAGCACGGCAAATTCACTTTATGAACCATGGCAAATTCACTTTTATGGAACCATAGCAAATTAACTTCTATAGGCAATGGCAGATTTCTTTTTACTGATTTGATGAGGTAATTTTACACTTTCATCATGGCAAATTTTTAAAGATTTTTCATCATTAATGCCTTCTTCTAACCGTCATGGCAGGCATCTTGTGTGTGCCATCATGTCACACTTGCACACATTTTTTTTGTCCATTAATGTTTTCTTCCAGCACTAAGCCAAGTGGTTCCGTCGCAACGTGGCATTTTCATTCTACATGGCAATCAACAATTATTTTTTTATCATAGATCATGGCAAATTTCCTTCTTAGCAATATGATTTTTTTTACTTTTTATGTGACCATGGGCAATTTTTGTTTATGTATCTTGGCAAATATAGTTTATGGATCACGACAATTTTACATTATGGACCATGCCAAATTTCTCTCTCTTTTGCAATATGATAAAAAATATTTTATATGTGAACATGACAATTTTGCTTTTATAAACCATGGAAACTTTACTTTATTGATCAAGACAAAATTTACTCTAGTGGATCATGGTAAATTTAGTGTATAGTTGATGGAAATTTATTGCGAGCATGGCAATTTCTATTCTTACCATGAAAACTTTTATATTTGGAAAATGAAAATTTAGTTGATGCCTTTTCATTTTAGCATCATGGTAATTGGTTTTGTATCATGGCATCTTATGTGCATCATGGCAGATTTACACTATTTTTTGCCATCATCTCAAACTTGCACACATTTTTTTATCCATTAATGTGTTCTTCTAGCACAAAGCCACATGGTTTCTTATGCAATGTGCCATTTTAATTCTACGTGGCAATCGCAATTATGTTTTTATTTTAGATCATGGCAAATTTCCTTCTTTGCTATATGGCCAAAATATTACTTTTTATGGGACCATGGCAATTTTATGCATCATGGCTATTTTACTTTACAGACCATGGTAAATTTCTTTCTTTTTTGTAACATAGCAAAGTTTCTTTTGAAGGAAATATGCCCTAGAGGCAATAATAAAGTTATTATTTATTTCCTTATTTCATGATAAATGTTTATTATTCATGCTAGAATTGTATTAACCGAAAACATAATACTTGTGTGAATACATAGACAAACAGAGTGTCGCTAGTAAGCCTCTACTTGACTAGCTCGTTTATCAAAGATGGTTAAGTTTCCTAACCATAGACATGAGTTGTCATTTGATAAACGGGATCACATGATTAGGAGAATGATTTGATTGGCTTGACCCATTCCGTTAGCTTAGCACTTGATCGTTTTAGTTTACTACTATTGCTCTTCATGACTTATACATGTTCCTATGACTATGAGATCATGCAACTCCCGATTACCGGAGGAACACTTTGTGTGCTACCAAACGTCACAACGTAACTGGGTGATTATAAAGGTGCTCTACAAGTGTCTCCGATGGTACTTGTTGAGTTGGCATAGATCGAGACTAGGATTTGTCACTCCGATTATCGGAGAGGTATCTCTGGGCCCTCTCGGTAATGCACATCACTATAAGCCTTGCAAGCAATATGACTAATGAGTTAGTTGCGGGATGATGCATTAGAGTAAAGAGACTTGCCGGTAATGAGATTGAGCTAGGTATTAAGATACCGATGATCGAATCTCGGGCAAGTAACATACCGATGACAAAGGGAACAACGTATGTTGTTATGCGGTTTGACCGATAAAGATCTTCGTAGAATATGTAGGAACCAATATGAGCATCCAGGTTCCGCTATTGGTTATTGACTGGAGACGAGTCTTGGTCATGTCTACATAGTTCTCAACCTGTAAGGTCCAAATGCTTAACGTTCGGTGACGATCGGTATTATGAGTTTATGTGATTTGATGTACCGAAGGTAGTTCAGAGTCCCGGATGTGATCAAGGACATGACGAGGAGTCTCGAAATGGTCGAGACGTAAATATTGATATATTGGACGGCTATATTCGGACACCGGAAGTGTTCCAGGTGGTTTCGGAGAAAACCGGAGTGCCGGAGGGGTTACTGGAACCCCCCGGGGAAGTATTGGGCCTTAGTGGGCCTGAGGGGAGAGAGAGGGCAGCAGCCCAGGAGGTGGCGTGCCCCCTCCCATGAGGAGTCCGATTTGGACTAGGGGAGGGGGGCGCGGCCCCTCTTTCCCTCTCCCTCTCCCTCTCTTTCCTTCCCCCTTCCCTCTTCCTAGTTGGACTAGGAAAGGGGAGTCCTACTCCTACTAGGAGGAGGACTCCCCCATCCTTGGCGCACCCCAAGGGCCGGCCGGCCTCCCCCCTTGCTCCTTTATATATGGGGGCAGGGGGCACCCTAGGACACACAAGTTGATTGTTGCAAGCCGTGTGCGGTGCCCCCCTCCACCATAATCCACCTCGGTCATATCGTAGCGGTGCTTAGGCGAAGCCCTGCGTCGGTAGCAACATCATCACCGTCATCACGCCGTCGTGCTGACGGAACTCTCCCGCGAAGCTCTGCTGGATCGGAGTTCGTGGGACGTCATCAAGCTGAACGTGTGCTGAACTCGGAGGTGCCGTACGTTCGGTACTTGGATCGGTCGGATCGTGAAGACGTACGACTACATCAACCGCGTTGTCATAATGCTTCCGCTTTCGGTCTACGAGGGTACATGGACAACACTCTTCCCTCTCGTTGCTATGCATCACCATGATCTTGACTGTGCGCAGGAACTTTTTTGAAATTACTACGTTCCCCAACAGTGGCATCCGAGCAAGGTTCATGCGTAGATGTTATATGCACGAGTAGAACACAAGTGAGTTGTGGGCGATACAAGTCATACTGCTTACCAGCATGTCACACGTTGATTCGGCGGTATTGTTAGATGAAGCGGCCCGGACCGACATTACGCGTACGCTTACGCGAGACTGGTTCTACCGACGTGCTTCGCACACAGGTAGCTGGCGGGTGTCAGTTTCTCCAACTTTAGTTGAATCGAGTGTGGCTACGCCCGGTCCTTGTGAAGGTTAAAACAACACATACTTGACGAAATATCGTTGTGGTTTTGATGCGTAGGTAAGAACGGTTCTTGCTCAGCCCGTAGCAGCCACGTAAAACTTGCAACAACAAAGTAGAGGACGTCTAACTTGTTTTTGTAGGGCATGCTGTGATGTGATATGGTCAAGACATGATGCTAAATTTTATTGTATGAGATGATCATGTTTTGTAACAAAGTTATCTGCAACTGGCAGGAGCCATATGGTTGTCGCTTTATTGTATGAAATGCAATCGCCATGTAATTGCTTTACTTTATCACTAAGCGGTAGCGATAGTCGTAGAAGCAATAGTTGACGAGACGACAACGATGCTACGATGGAGATCAAGGTGTCGTGCCGGTGACGATGGTGATCATGACGGTGCTTTGGAGATGGAGATCAAAGGCACAAGATGATGATGGCCATATCATATCACTTATATTGATTGCATGTGATGTTTTTCTTTTATGCATCTTATTTTGCTTTGATTGACGGTAGCATTATAAGATGATCTCTCACTAAATTTCAAGGTACAAGTGTTCTCCCTAATTAAGTATGCACCGTTGCCAAAGTTCGTTGTGCCGAGACACCACGTGATGATCGGGTGTGATAAGCTCTACGTTCATATACAACGGGTGCAAGCCAGTTTTTGCACACACAGAAATACTCGGGTTAAACTTGACGAGCCTAGCATATGAAGATATGGCCTCGGAACACTGAGACCGAAAGGTCGAGCGTGAATCATATAGTAGATATGATCAACATAGTGATGTTCACCATTGAAAACTACTCCATCTCACGTGATGATCGGACATGGTTTAGTTGATATGGATCACGTGATCACTTAGATGATTAGAGGGATGTCTATCTAAGTGGGAGTTCTTAAGTAATTTGATTAATTGAACTTTAATTTATCATGAACATAGTACCTGATAGTATTTTGCATGTCTATGTTGTTGTAGATAGATGGCCCGTGCTGTTGTTCCATTGAATTTTAATGCGTTCCTTGAGAAAGCAAAGTTGAAAGATGATGGTAGCAATTACACGGACTGGGTCCGTAACTTGAGGATTATCCTCATTGCTGCACAGAAGAATTACGTTCTGGAAGCACCGCTGGGTGCCAAACCCGCTGCAGGAGCAACGCCAGATGTTATGAACGTCTGGCAGAGCAAAGCTGATGACTACTCGATAGTTCAGTGTGCCATGCTTTACGGCTTAGAACCGGGACTTCACGACGTTTTGAACGTCATGGAGCATATGAGATGTTTCAGGAGTTGAAGTTAATCTTTCAAGCAAATGCCCGGATTGAGAGATATGAAGTCTCCAATAAGTTCTACAGCTGCAAGATGGAGGAGAATAGTTCTGTCAGTGAACATATACTGAAAATGTCTGGGCATAACAATCACTTGATTCAACTGGGAGTTAATCTTCCGGATGATAGTGTCATTGACAGAATTCTTCAATCACTGCCACCAAGCTACAAAAGCTTTGTGATGAACTATAACATGCAAGGGATGGATAAGACAATTCCCGAGCTCTTCGCGATGCTAAAGGCTGCGGAGGTAGAAATCAAGAAGGAGCATCAAGTGTTGATGGTCAATAAGACCACTAGTTTCAAGAAAAAGGGTAAAGGGAAGAAGACGGGGAACTTCAAGAAGAACGGCAAACAAGTTGCTTCTCAGGAGAAGAAACCCAAGTCTGGACCTAAGCCTGAGACTGAGTGCTTCTACTGCAAAGGGACTGGTCACTGGAAGCGGAACTGCCCCAAGTATTTGGCGGATAAGAAGGATGACAAGATGAACAAAGGTATATGTGATATACATGTTATTGATGTGTACCTTACTAAAGCTCGCAGTAGCACCTGGGTATTTGATACTGGTTCTGTTGCTAATATTTGCAACTCGAAACAGGCAATACAGATTAAGCGAAGATTAGCTAAGGACGAGGTGACGATGCGCGTGGGAAATGGTTCCAAAGTCGATGTGATCGCCGTCGGCACGCTACCTCTACATCTACCTTCGGGATTAGTTTTAGACCTGAATAATTGTTATTTGGTGCCAGCGTTAAGCATGAACATTATATCTGGATCTTGTTTGATGTGAGACGGTTATTCATTTAAATCTAAGAATAATGGTTGTTCTAGTTATATGAGTAATATCTTTTATGGTCATGCACCCTTGAAGAGTGGTCTATTTTTGATGAATCTCGATAGTAGTAATACACATATTCATAATGTTGAAGCCAAAAGATGCAGAGTTGATAATGATAGTGCAACTTATTTGTGGCACTGCCGTTTGGGTCATATTGGTGTAAAGCGCATGAAGAAACTCCATTCTGATGGACTTTTGGAATCACTTGATTATGAATCACTTGGTACTTGCGAACCATGCCTCATGGGTAAGATGACTAAAATGCCGTTCTCCGGAACAATGGAGCGAGCAACAGATTTGTTGAAAATCAAACATACTGATGTATGTGGTCCGATGAATATTGAGGCTCGCGGCGGGTATCGTTATTTTCTCACCTTCACAGATGATTTGAGCAGATATGGGTATATCTACTTAATGAAACATAAGTTTGAAACATTTGAAAAGTTCAAAGAATTTCAGAGTGAAGTGGAAAATCATCGTAACAAGAAAATAAAGTTTCTACGATCTGATCGTGGAGGAGAATATTTGAGTTATGAGTTTGATCTTCATTTGAAACAATGCGGAATAGTTTTGCAACTCACGCCACCCGGAACACCACAGCGTAATGGTGTGTCCGAACGTCGTAATCGTACTTTACTAGATATGTGCGATCTATGATATCTCTTACTGATTTACTGCTATCATTTTGGGGTTATGCTTTACAGACGGCTGCATTCATGTTAAATAGGGCACCATCTAAATCCGTTGAGACGACACCTTATGAATTATGGTTTGGCAAGAAACCAAAGTTGTCGTTTCTTAAAGTTTGGGGCTGCGATGCTTATGTGAAAAAGTTTCAACCTGATAAGCTCGAACCCAAATCGGAGAAATGTGTCTTCATAGGATACCCAAAGGAGACTGTTGGGTACACCTTCTATCACAGATCCGAAGGCAACACATTCATTGCTAAGAATGGATCCTTTCTAGAGAAGGAGTTTCTCTCGAAAGAAGTGAGTGGGAGGAAAGTAGAACTTGATGAGGTAACTGTACCTGCTCCCTTATTGGAAAGTAGTTCATCACAGAAATCTGTTCCTGTGACTCCTACACCAATTAGTGAGGAAGCTAATGATGATGATCATGTAACTTCAGATCAAGTTACTACCGAACCTTGTAGGTCAACCAGAGTAAGATCCGCACCAGAGTGGTACGGTAATCCTGTTCTGGAGGTCATGTTACTTGACCATGACGAACCTACGAACTATGAGGAAGCGATGATGAGCCCAGATTCCGCAAAATGGCTTCAAGACATGAAATCTGAGATGGGATCCATGTATGAGAACAAAGTCTGGACTTTGGTTGACTTGCCCGATGATCGGCAAGCCATCGAGAATAAATGGATCTTCAAGAAGAAGACTGACGCAGACGGTAATGTTACTGTCTACAAAGATCGACTTGTTGCAAAAGGTTTTCGACAAGTTCAAGGAGTTGACTACGATGAGACATTCTCACCAGTAGCGATGCTTAAGTCCGTCCGAATCATGTTAGCAATTGCCGCATTTTATGATTATGAAATTTGGCAAATGGATGTAAAGACTGCATTCCTAAATGGATTTTTGGAAGAAGAGTTGTATATGATGCAACCTGAAGGTTTTATCAATTCAAAGGATGCTAACAAAGTGTGCAAGCTCCAGCGATCCATCTATGGACTGGTGCAAGCATCTCGGAGTTGGAATAAACATTTTGATAGTGTGATCAAAGCATATGGTTTTATACAGACTTTTGGGGAAGCCTGTATTTACAAGAAAGTGAGTGGGAGCTCTGTAGCATTTCTAATATTATATGTGGATGACATATTGTTGATTGGAACTGATATAGAATTTCTGGATAGCATAAAAGGATACTTGAATAAGAGTTTTTCAATGAAAGACCTCAGTGAAGCTGCTTATATATTGTGCATCAAGATCTATAGAGATAGATCAAGACGCTTAATTGGACTTTCACAAAGCACATACCTTGATAAAGTTTTGAAGAAGTTCAAAATGGATCAAGCAAAGAAAGGGTTCTTGCCTGTATTACAAGGTGTGAAGTTGAGTCAGACTCAATGCCCGACCACTCCAGAAGATAGAGAGAAGATGAAAGATGTTCCCTATGCTTCAACCATAGGCTCTATCATGTATGCAATGTTGTGTACCAGAACTCATGTGTGCCTTGCTATTAGTTTAGCAGGGAGGTACCAACGAAATCCAGGAGTGGATCACTGGACAACGGTCAAGAACATCCTGAAATACTTGAAAAGGACTAATGATATGTTTCTCGTTTATGGAGGTGACAAAGAGCTCGTCGTAAATGGTTACGTCGATGCAAGCTTTGACACTGATCCGGACGATTCTAAATCGCAAACCAGATATGTGTTTTTATTGAATGGTGGAGCTGTCAGTTGGTGTAGTTCTAAGCAAAGAGTCGTGGCGGGATCTACGTGTGAAGCGGAGTACATAGCTGCTTCGGAAGCAGCAAATGAAGGAGTCTGGATGAAGGAGTTCATATCCGATCTAGGTGTCATACCTAGTGCATCGGGTCCAATGAAAATATTTTGTGACAATACTGGTGCAATTGCCTTGGCAAAGGAATCCAGATTTCACAAGAGAACCAAGCACATCAAGAGACGCTTCAAATACCATCCGCGATCAAGTCCAGGTGGGAGACATAGAGATTTGCAAGATACATACAGATCTGAATGTTGCAGACCCATTGACTAAGCCTTTCTCACGAGCAAAACATGATCAGCACCAAGACTCCATGGGTGTTAGAATCATTACTGTGTAATCTAGATTATTGACTCTAGTGCAAGTGGGACTGAAGGAAATATGCCCTAGAGGCAATAATAAAGTTATTATTTATTTCCTTATTTCATGATAAATGTTTATTATTCATGCTAGAATTGTATTAACCGGAAACATAATACATGTGTGAATATATAGACAAACAGAGTGTCACTAGTAAGCCTCTACTTGACTAGCTCATTTATCAAAGATGTTTAAGTTTCCTAACCATAGAAATGAGTTGTCATTTGATAAATGGGATCACATGATTAGGAGAATGATGTGATTGACTTTACCCATTCCGTTAGCTTAGCACTTGATCGTTTTAGTTTACTGCTATTGCTTTCTTCATGACTTATACATGTTCCTATGACTATGAGATTATGCAACTCCCGATTACCGGAGGAACACTTTGTGTGCTACCAAACGTCACAACGTAACTGGGTGATTATAAAGGTGCTCTACAGGTGTCTCCGATGGTACTTGTTGAGTTGGCATAGATCGAGACTAGGATTTGTCACTCCGATTATCGGAGAGGTATCTCTGGGCCCTCTCGGTAATGCACATCACTATAAGCCTTGCAAGCAATATGACTAATGAGTTAGTTGCGGGATGATGCATTAGAGTAAAGAGACTTGCCGGTAACGAGATTGAGCTAGGTATTAAGATACCGACGATTGAATCTCGGGCAAGTAACATACCGATGACAAAGGAAACAACGTATGTTGTTATGCGGTTTGACCGATAAAGATCTTCGTAGAATATGTTGGAACCAATATGAGCATCCAGGTTCCGCTATTGGTTATTGACCGGAGACGAGACTCGGTCATGTCTACATAGTTCTCGAACCCATAGGGTCCGCACGCTTAACATTCGGTGATGATCAGTATTATGAGTTTATGTGATTTGATGTACCGAAGGTAGTTCGGAGTCCCAGATGTGATCACGGACATGACGAGGAGTCTCGAAATGGTCGAGACGTAAAGATTGATATATTGGACGGCTATATTCGGACACCGGAAGTGTTCCGGGTGGTTTCAGAGATAACCGGAGTGCCGGAGGGGTTACCGGAACCCTTCGGGGAAGTATTGGGCCTTAGTGGGCCTGAGGGGAGAGAGAGGGCAGCAGCCCAGGAGGTGGCGCGCCCCCTCCCATGAGGAGTCCGAATTGGACTAGGGGAGGGGGTGCGGCCCCTCTTTCCCTCTCCCTCTCCCTCTCTTTCCTCCCCCCTTCCCTCTTCCTAGTTGGACTAGGAAAGGGGAGTCCTACTCCTACTAGGTGGAAGACTCCCCCCTCCTTGGCGTGCCCCAAAGGCCGGCCGGCCTCCCCCTTGCTCCTTTATATACGGGGGCAGGGGGGCACCCTAGGACACACAAGTTAATTGTTCCAAGCCGTGTGCGGTGCCCCCCTCCACCATAATCCACCTCGGTCATATCGTAGCGGTGCTTAGGCGAAGCCTTATGTCGGTAGCAACGTCATCACCGTCATCACGCCGTCGTGCTGACGGAACTCTCCCGTGAAGCTCTGCTGGATCGGAGTTCGTGGGACGTCATCGAGCTGAACGTGTGCTGAACTCGGAGGTGCCGTACGTTCGGTACTTGGATCGGTTGGATCGTGAAGACGTACGACTACATCAACCGCATTGTCATAACGCTTCCGCTTTCGGTGTACGAGGGCACGTGGACAACACTCTTCCCTCTCGTTGCTATGCATCACCATGATCTTGCGTGTGCGTAGGATTTTTTTTGAAATTACTACGTTTCCCAACATCTTTTGTATGTGATCATGGAAAATTTAGCTAGTGGACCATAGCAAATTTAGTTTATGCACCATGGCAAAAATAGTTTATGGACCGTGGGCAAATTTTCAAAAAGATGGTAATTTTATATTTACAAGGGAAATTTACATATTTTGGACCAATTCAAATTTTAAATTTAAAACCATGGCAATTATTACCCTTTGGCATAAGTAGTAGCTACGCAAGCATGGTGGCAACTACACTCCCATTGGCATAAATGCCTTTTTTATATATGAGGTGTCCTGATTGTTATGGCACTGGCACAAGTGCATTTTTGTTGTATAGAAATGACTTTTTCTCACTTCTCTTTGTCTTTTTTTATTATCTTTTTGACACAAGTTCCTTTTCGTGTGTAGAAATGGCGTTTTCTCACTTCTCTCGGTCTTTTTGCTTGCCTTTTTTGGCCCAAGTGCATTTTTGCTTCCCTGACTGGTCCAAAGTCACGATATCCTTGTAGAGTTATTTCTCATGGTACAAAAAAATTTACCAAAATAATTGGAGATAAAAACTGGGGCCATGTGTAGATACCACCATGGGTAGCAAATTATTTCCGTTATTACCATGGCAACTTTTATCAATTTTTTTCGAACATAGCAATTATTGTCGTAACACCATGATAAATTCCTTTATCTGTACATTTTTTTATATCATAAACCATGGTAAATTCCTTTTTGTACATCATGGGGGAAAATTTATTTTGAACATCCCATGAGTAGTTGGCCCGATAATTGCCATGGTAACATATATACAATTGGTTGCACAACTTAAGAAATTGGGTTGCGCAACATGCAACTATGGGTTGCACAACTGAAAACAGTTATTGTACAAAAACATCAATATCAGTCACCTTAGTAAGGTACCAACAAAATTTTTCAATCCTTAGCTGATGCTTTCGCACAATAATTTGTTAAATTTTCTAGTTTTGTTTCATGATATGGCAGATTTAGTTCTAATGCATGTCATTTTGTGAAATTTCTTCTATGACATTTGTGTGTATTTGAAAACTTTTTTTCCTAAATGCATCCAACAAGCTGTTTTTTTTGTTTGCATTTCTTTAGTGATCGCAGCAACATTGCCATCAACAATTTTGTGAAATTTCTTCTATGACGTTTCACTCGCTCGGGCTAGGCTAAAATCTGACGTTCGGTAGATATTGGGATCCAAAATTAAACGCCAATGTCGAGACACAGAAATTCAGCTCCTGAGCTCATCTGCTCCCTTGAGTGAATAGTAAAATTAGGAAAATACTAGAGAAATTCAAAAAATATCTGAAGTTTTTGGGATGGATGATGCTCGGGTCCGTGATGTCCGTGCCAAATTAGGTGGTGTTTGGACATCTGGGTAGTTCTTAGCAAAAAAAGGTGTTTGAGCATCTGAATGGCTGTTAGAGAAAAAAAGTGTGGTATGTGAGAAAGTTTACTGTTCACGTCCTGTTTGGATCGATTTTATCCTTTTTACCATGAGCTTCTTAGATATCCGAACACGATGAAATTTGACACGGGCATCATGCACTCGAACATCTTCCATTTCAAATACATTCAGATTATTTTGATTTTTTATTTTACTGTTCACCAAAAGCAGATAAGCCTGAGCTCAGAAATGAATATTCGCCTAAGAGCATCTCTAGCAGACCCTTTTAAATCGCAAACTGTAAAACTGAGATACGGGTCGAAAAAAATGCGTTTTAAGGGTTCATTTTAGCTACGGCCGAACAGACACTGTAAAACAAACTGTAAAACACGGATAAAGAGCTCCTTCCTCCAGTCCGGCCGCTGCCGCCCCTTCCCCCAGCCGGCCGCGCCCTACCCAGTCGGGCGCGCCTCGTCGCCCGTCGGCCGCGCCCCATCACCACGCCGGCCACGCCCCGTCGCCTCCGCCGTCCGCACCTTGCTCTATTGCCAGCCGCGCCGGGAGGATTCCGGTGGCCAGGCTAAGGTCATGTGAGGCCACGACGATGTCGAGCTCGTCCAATTCGAACCGGCGGCGATGGATTGCGGCGTCTAGCGGCCTTTTCCGGTGTGCGGTGATGAATTCTGGCGAGTTTAGGGCGTATTCTGATAAACTCCGCGGCGGCGTGTTTGCTCCGTCGAGGTTTGACCGGTATACGGCCCCCCCTAGATTCGGCCTTCCAATCTCCGAAGATAAGGGTTTCGGGTGTGCATTTTCGGTGGCCCTTAAAATTTTACAGGTTGGACCACTTTTACGGTTTTTGTTTTGAACACTTTTTTCAACTAAAACTGTAAAACGCAAATATTTTACGGGTTTGACCACTTATACGGTCTGCTAGAGATGCTCTAACGTCGGTCTTTTTCCTTGGAAGGTCAGGGGATTCTTTGGTGGGTCGTGAAAAACAAACGAAGATAGAAAAGAAAAAAAAGCAGTTCACTCATCACTCCTAATTCTCCTCTCACATCAGATCGTGTGAGAAATTAGTGAATTGGTCATACGCAGCATCTCCATCCGTGGCATGACGCCTGCAACAACTTCCTATGAGAAATAACTCACGGAGGCTCAACATCTTCACGTCGGGAAATGTAAAGCTCTACACGTACTCCAATGAGGCTTCCCGTGGAGCATTTTGGCCCCTTCAGATTCCCCTACCAATACTGGGCTATGGCTGATATTTAAAGGATCGTGTATCAAACACCTCAACTCGTCTTCCTGCTCACCACAGTTCCTCAGAAGTTACAAGTTCCACCACAACCCTAGTCCCCTACGAGCATGTCCTCATCGGCCATGTCGAGCGATGGCGAACCAACCGTCGCCGTGAAGCTGTTCATCGACAAGGAGAAGAAAAAGGTGCTGTTTGCGGAATCCAACAAGGACTTCGTCGACGTCCTCTTCAGCTTCCTCACCCTGCCTCTTGGCACCATCGTCCGTCTCTTCGACAAGCAGTCGCAGGTAGGATGCCTCGACGAGCTGTACAAGAGCGTGGAGGTCCTCGGCCCGGACCACTTCCAGACCAAGGCGTGCAAGGCCATGCTTCTAAGCCCCCTCAATGCTGCAGCAATCCGTTGCAATCGGCTTAAAGTGAAAGTTGTCGACAAAAACCCAATGTATCGCTGCAAAAATACTAGCTGCGGGCATTCAACATTCAGCTCTGTCCCTGATGCTATTTGCAGTTGTGGACATGTTGTTGAGTACATCGGGGAATGGACGAACAAGAAATGTTATCCTCCTGTTGCTGCAGACAAGGAGGATGCAGTTTTTGTCATTGGCGTTGCGAAGTTCATCGTAACGGATGATCTCCAAGTTGCTCCTGCCTCCACAAGAGTAATGTTTTCCCTGATTGAAAAATACGGTATACCGGAAAAAGTGAACATTCAGGAGAAGGTGCTCCAGCTCAATTCTGCCAAGGTCTGTCTCTCACTCTCCCGGCCTGTGAACATGAATTTACCAAATAGTTTTTTTTACAAGGAAACTGCTAAATTACGCTAGTCAATAATAACATCTATTGCATTTCTTTCAGATGATTGGTTTATTCAGGAGAGCGCTGCTGACGAAGCAAGTCTTAACCGGACTTTATTTTGATGTTGCTATCCCGCCAAATGCTGCAGACATGTGTGTGCTCCCTGACAATATGTTTGCAAAACAGGCACTTGAGACCGATCCCAAATTCAAAGCCATCAAGATAAGGCTTGTTCATGCAAAGGATGATTCAGTGCTGTATGCTGAAGTTGGGCAAGATTTCGTTGATCTAGTCTTTGGAATCCTCACCACTCCACTTGGAACCATGCTCAAGACTTTCACCGAGTTACCTCGGATCGGATGTATTGGTAGTATCTACAAGAGTGTAGTTGCTAGTGTGAAACAGGAATGTCAAGGCTTACTCCTGTCCCCAAATCTAGCGCCCTTCTTTGGGTGCAGTAGTAATGTGCTGCAAGTAGAAGAATTAGTTCGTCGATGCCTTTGGATTGGATCCACTTGCTGTATTGAGCTAAACCCCAAATCCACTAGTGATAGAGCCTATATCAAGGGTGGGCCCATGAACTTCATGGTGACCGACGACCTCCAGGGATATTCTGCTTGATCAACACCCTCGAGTTCCTGCGCGCATCCAAGGTTCCCAAGGACAAGCTTGTGGAGAAAGAACTCACGCTCAACAAAACCCAGGTAATTACTTGCCAATAAACAGCATCGTCAGAACTTACCACCGTTTTCTATGTTCTCATTGGTTTTTCTTTTCTTATTTTCGCTACAGGTTATGAAGCTTGTGGGAGCTGCATTTGGGACGAGCAAAGCACTCAGCAGCGTGCTCATGCCTTGTAAGAAGTAGCGGGCGTTACCTCAGGTGGCCAGGCCATGGCATCCACTGGTCGATGTTAAGCCCGGAGATGCAGAAATATTGCTAGAAGTTTCCTTTCTCGATGTTTTACTTTTGTTTGTTGCAAACTGATTCTTTAGTTTGCTGCCATCCATTGAGCGTCATGTCGGAGGCGAAAATGTCCTACTCATCGAGCTTGAAATGAATTTAAATATTTAATCATCCTTTCTATATCAGACTGCGTGTAGATCAACGAACAAGCTAGTCAGCAACAAGGGGCAAGAGAAACCAAATTGGTTGCAGCAGCTTGAAACTGAAGCAATCACAGGCCAAAACAAGTGCAGCTGTCTGTTAGCTTGGTTACAGTTTGGAATAAATCATTATAATTACTCATCTCTTCTGTTCAGCTTTGAAATTTACTAGTACATTGCACGTGCTTTGCACGTACAGTAATAAGTTAACCAAGCAGAACATTATACCATAGACATAGTTAGTGCCATGAGATTTAGTAAACATAGTTGTCTTGTAATAAAGTAATTAGTGCCATGAGATTTTTCCCGTCATGATTCTTACATGTCAATCAAAAAACACGTATGTCACTGCGACAGATGCCACATTTTTTCTCTCTGAAAAGTATTACACACTCTAGCTTTATATCATGGTAAATAAACATCAATGCACTATTCTGAACCTTCTAACCCATAACAAGTTTTCTAAGCAGACTCGTGTTACGGTAGCACAAATAGAGAGATGCTATGAAAAACCTTATCTAAATCATTGGAAGATTGTCGAGAAAGGACCCAATAGGGAGGAACTGTAAGTTGAGAGTAACCAGAAGCATGCTTGAAATCTTTAATCAAGCATGTTCCTTTTACCACGAATCTCAAGCAAGGACGTTGTTTTTAGAAGGCGTCTAAATTTTCTTTTAAAATTAATTGAGTTCTGAATTCTAGGAACCTAATGGCCATCATATTGAAGACAGTTTTGTGCCAAAGTGTATGCTTGGAGGCAACCTACGAACACTCATTTACTAAGTTATATGATTGTTCACATTACATATAATATTTTAGAAAACAATATGATATACTCCCTCCGTTCCCAAATATAAGTCTTTCTAGAGATTCCAACAAGTGACTACATACGGAGCAAAATGAGTAAATCTACACTCTAAAATATGTCTACATACATCCGTATGTTGTATTCCATTTGAAATGTCTAAAAAGACTTATATTTAGGAACGGAGGGAGTATATGTTGATTAGATATAAACTCCATACCTATTTCTCTGATAATCGCAGAGAAACAACTACATTTTTTTATATCTCGAAATGGATCACATACTTGTACCTCGATGGACCTTGCTAAATGATTGAGTTTTCCTTGCATTCCTCAATATACATTTTTTTATAGACGGCTGATCGCGCACAAATTAAATTGAGTCACTGCCTCCCAGAGTATATCATCAAAAATCTATTCGATGTTCGATATTCAAAATTATAAGGCAGTATAGAAGATTGGATGGGAAAAATGAAAATTGTGGAATTCTGTATTGCAAGGAATTATTAGAATTCTCCATGATTTGGAAGTATATATCATCAAAATAGAAAACGAAAAACTTTGTGCACATAAACACAAACACTTTCTACTATGAGGTATCAGTTTAGTTCTGTTGGATTAGAACTTTAGAAGGCACAGATCAACAACAACAACAAAAAGGTTCTACTATGAGAAACACTCCATGTTACCTTATTTTTACAATCTTTTGAAAAATGCGTCCACTACGTGATCCGAATTCCAACAACACTCACGCAGCACTGCCAACAATCAGAGCTCTGCCCATGGGATAGTATAGTGGGTGAGGATGTCACCCAGCGGCCAGCCCAACGCGTACTGGACGCATTTTTCGATGATGCCAGAGCGTAGCGAGATCTGATGACCTGGCCAAGGACAGGAGTGGCGAGAGAGACTGCACATGGATAGCACGGGTGGGAGGATGGGGATTCTGGCGGCTGGAAGGGTGTGGACTGTGGTGCAGACGAATGTGCGATCAACGGTGCGGCCGCGGTGATCGATCTGGAAAATACAGAGTGGAAAATGGGATGAGATACGGTGGTCTGACCGATCGTGCGGCAGAAGAGTCCAGAAGCGACAACTTTGTCGGCCAGGGTTCTAGGTTGTTCCAGTTTTTCTTTCAGTGCTAGCTGGTTCCAGTTGCGCTGTGGAGTCCCTGTAAGTCACGCGCGGGGCAAATTTGAACTTATATATCCCATGTGTAAGGATCTTGTGCATCACAGGAATTGATCCGACGGCCAGCAACTCTTGGATTTGCCTATTCTCAGCCATTGGATGGAGCAGATCCAACGGATGATAATGAAAGTTATTCCCACACTATATAGGAGTATAGAAACTGTTTAATAATCCAAAAACCTCACAAGGCCATAATTATTCATAACAAATCACCATAGCATAAAATCAAGTATGAGCAAGCCCTGACGACTAGCTAATTAAATTGCCTCTATCAGAAAACTTACTTCAAAGCAACCGAGCTAAAATGGCTACCCTTGTTTCTTGTGTTGAAAAATGCAAGTGAACCCACCCAAGCTACTAGATCAGTTATCATATCTACTATGGTCATGGGATGCAAGGCGTGAACCACACCGGCCGCGGCCTGGTCCGGCGCCGCCCGAGGCCCTCCACCTTCTCCGCCCTGCCGCCCTTGAGGCTGAACACCCTGACAAGGTCGGTGGCGTAGTCGTTGGCATACCCTTCGCTGGCGTAGTAGACACATCCGGCCTTGAGCTCCGGGTGCTCCCTTGTCGGCACACAGAGCGAGCTCTTCCCCCCGACGAACAGCGCGGCATCACCGATGTTGTCCGTCTCCCTCCACTCCTCACCGCTGGTGTTGAGGACCTGCACCTTGAAGGACGGCAATGCCCGATAACCGTGTGTGGCCTCCTTGACCACCACCGTCAGCCGCCTTCCCGGCGCCACCACGATGTACCTGCGGTGATCCAAATCGACCGGCAGCAGGAGCCTTGGCGCGACCACCACGCTTCTGAACACCCCGACATCATGGGTGTCGTGCTCCCAAGCCTCCACTTGGCCGGAGTATGTGATCGAGTAGAACCTGCCTTCATAGTGGATGTCGTCCTCGATGCCGTCGGGCGAGGGCGTCGTCCCGCACACCGTCTTGGCGAGGTCGAAGCCATCACGCGCCAGACGCCACGCGCCGCCCTCTGCCGTGGCGAAGGCCACAAAGCCAAACTGGGTGCCAGTGATCATCATGGCGGCGGGGCACGGTGGGGAGTTGGAGAGGACGACCTTGCGGCAGAAGGAGCGCATGTGCTTGGCACACATGTCGTGGGCACCGATCCTATGCGTCCAGTCGGACGGGCGGTATTCGTAGACGTTGTGCGGTTGGGCTCTAACGAAGTGCTTCAGGTCGAGCACGAATTGTCCACATTGCTCTTGCTCGACGAGGCAGGGCATGGTGGTGATGGCAGGGAGCGTGCGCTGCTCGCTGGTGACCGGGTTGACGAGGCGCATCCGGCCTGGTCGTCGCCGGTGACGAGCCAGCCATCGGAGGAGGAGCCCAAGCCTTGAGTAAATTTAGACTTCCTAACAGCATGTTCTAATGCACTAACAGCAAGTCTAAACTTGGTAAATCTGGTCAACAAGAGTACTCCAGAATTGATGAAACTATGGTGTACTCATAATTTTGTCATTTATGTACAATAACAACAGAACCTATGGCGTATTCATGAGGGGGTCATATTCCTAACCCAGCCCACCGATTATGTGCCCGATGATCTCGTCATCGGACAGTACCTCGCCGACGGTGGCCAGTGCGTCGGCATAGCCTGTCATCTTGTGGAAGAATTCGGCATAGCCTATCTTCTTCGTCTGCGATAGCTGCGTACGGAGTTAGCGCACACTGGCCCGATTCTAGGCAGCGAACATAGCGCCGAGGGCAGTCCAAACGGCCGCCGCGGAGGTCGCTCGCGTCAGCTGGGAGGGAGGAGAAGAAGGAAGTCGGGAAGGAGAAGAGTAGGAGGAAGAGACACTGACGTGCGGGGTCCACATGTCAGGTAACGGTCAAACTAAATGGTCAAACAGACGGTCTGTTTAGGTGTGGGGCTAATCTGTCATAATCACGATCAATTGCAAAGCACTCGGTGATTTGGGTTTTTTGAGACAGCCGACGCCGATTCTGATAGTTATCAGTCACAAACAAATTTGTGGTAGTTTTTTGGAACCCTAACACGAATTGTGGTAGTTTTATGCTATTCACTCTCTGCAAGCACTGAGTTGTATGCGTACCTGCTCCCTTCGTTGGTGTTCTTTACTATGGTGGATGCATCACATGCAATAACAAGTTCCTGCAAGTTTAGGGCGAAGGCCTCGCAACATGCTACACATTCCAAGGTAGCCAGATAAGTGCAGCTGTCAAGGACTAGTGCTGATGACCAAAGTACCTCCCCAACTGCACGCGAGTGAAACAGATGTTGTCACGTGTGTGTTCCGCTGTCGGTGGTCAATCCTCTCTCTCTCTCTCTCTCTCTCTCTCTCTCTGGCCATGTCTAAAGTTTCCCAAAGAAATACAAAACACTTAAGCACGTCTCTCGCTCGTGTAGCAGCTAGCACGACAATTAGATCCTCTACAAGGGCCAAGCCTTGAAACATGCTAGGCATTCCAAGGTAGCCGGATCAATGCACTTCTCAAGGACTTGGTGTTGATGGCCCAAGGTACCTTCCCGCGTCGTCTCAACAAATGATGGCTGTTGCCGCCTTGTGGTGTTGTTCTTGTGAAGTTCGACACTCAAATGTTTGTTCCCTTTTCTTCATGGTGCCAATCTGAAGTAAGGCCCGGTCACCCGAGAGGCCAACACTAATGATGTCCACCGAAGTTTCTGTGTTGAGGCCCAAGGTCTGAGAATTCTATCGCCTTACAAAGACTATTGTGATGTCAACTCCTCATGTAGGAAGTCCCGCGTATGAGTGTTACCATGTCGTGGAACCCAGGTGAACACCTTGACCTTGATGGGCATGAAGCCATCCCAATTCAGGTCATGCAGGGGGAGCTCATGGCCGGTGAGTTTGATCATGCGGTACAGCGCACTCGCCTTGAACTGAAGACACTTGGCCGGTCTGAGATGATCGTGCACCTATTCTTCGAGCGCCCCCGTTTGCATCCGATGTGGGCGTGCGTCCTCGGCCGCCACAGTATGCCCGTCGATTGTTGTCTTGAAAATGTTTGGCGTGCCTTCACTCCCAGTCACCCCTCCTGGAGCCGTCCGCTTCTTAGCACGACGATGTGTTGTGTCCTTTGGGTGTTGTCTGGAAGACCTGAAATCGGATGGTGTTCGATAACATCCAGACCTCGGATCTTGACTTGCGGCATTCAATCCAAGCGCACCTCCGACTGTGGGTGGTTAGACCCTCTACGTCAAGTTGCCGTCCATAATTTGCATCTCACCCCTGAAGTCAACCATTGGATCTTTAGACATGAACACTCTCGAAGATCTTCCGGTGACCATTGCCATCATGGAGCCGCAGGAGGTCACTGTAGCACAATGTGCAATCACGCCGCTCGGTCGCCCGGACCAGAATCACCACCACCAAGTCGTGGATCATAGCGTCGTCGGCTGGTCACCGCCCACATGGAAGTCCAGCACCTCGCCGCGTGGTCCAACTCCTAGCAGAGAGCCCGACGCACGCCCCATCCCAGCCAGACGACACACTCGCCGGTTGCCTTCACTAGTCGCAAGGAGAAGCCGAAGGTCCGTGGATGGCCTGGTGCGGACGGACACGTGTGGTTGTTGATCCAGATTTTTCGGACCTTGGGTCTAGCGCGAGATCCATCGTTGTATGCCACATCCATGGTTCCAGCGAAGTAGATCCGCGCCCGCTCCACAAATGAGCCACCCTGAGCCCGCATGCACCGGCAGCCCGCCCCATCCTGATGCAGCACCACCGGGAGCAGTCGAGACGCCTCGCGGTCACCATCCTCGGAGGCGGGGCGGGATTTCCGGCCATCCTACTGAAGCAACGGCGAGGGGAGGAGATGGGAGGTGGCGGCGGCTGCGCGCTTCAACGACCGACCCGCCCGCGAAGGAACGGCGGGCTGTGTTGTCGATTTGGTGTTTTTTACCCCAAGTCCCGCACGAAATGAGCATAAGTTACATCCATACATGCTAGGTGGAGGGGTAAAAGTGGGATTATCTTGGATTACACCAAATACGCCTTTCATTGTGGAATTTTAGTAAAAAAAATACACCATAGAAAAAGTAACGGAGGGAGTATTGTACAACCCAAAAACTAACATACCTGAAGTTGTAATTGACTACTAAATACAAATGGAATGGAAATTAAGGGGAAGACACACAGTTCCAATCCTGTAGGAAATACCATTTTATTTGCTCCCTTTTCACTAGTGATTTACCCTTACAAGACACACTGGATGTCATCCCATATGAAATTGTAGAATTTAGACCTATGATTGACCATAACGAGTCCAGACTTCTTGTAACACACTACCTCCACACCAGACATCACAACACCCATTTCAGTCATGTTGCCAGTGCGTTCGTCGAAACCAAACTCAAAGACTTTGCTGATACAAAACCTCCCAGCTCCCAAATAGACGAAGCTGCAATCTAGCATCACCCAGTCCTGAGGCAGATACTCAAGGTGCGGCCAACTGTGCACCAAAGGTGGACCCCTTTTCGAGATAAGACGGGAGATATCCATTGCACAAAAGTGGTGTTCATCAGTGTCAACGCCAAACAAGAGGTTGTCGAGCTCTGGTACATGCACGGCACGACCGTAGAATGGCAGTTTCCAGGGGCCAGCCTTAAACCACTTGCGACTGGCCGTGTTGAAGCAGTAGGTGCCGACGCTTTTTTGTCCAGAGGAGATGACAAGGATGGAGTCACCTTCCATGTCAAGCAGCGCATGGCAAAGGACAGGGCACTCGTCAACATAGGCGGGTGGTGGCGGTAGCGGGTGCCAATGCCAGCCTTTCAACCTCCCGCCACTGGAAGGGTCGCTGTACATGAGTGCCTCGAAGTTGCAGGGATTGCAGCTGACTGGGTACCTTCCCATGACGTAGAAGACATGGGCACGCTCGGGGTCGTCGGCTTCGGCATCAGTGGCGGAGAAGCCGATGGGCCTGCTCCCCTTGGGACTGTTGAGGCATGGAATCGGCTGGAGGGAGCCGGCGTCCATGTCGTATAGGACGGTGTGCCCCTCGGCGTCCACGCAGAGGATCTTGCTAGCGCCGCCGCTGCTTCGTTCATGGAAGGGCAGGAAATCTATCCTTTCCTCGTCTGAGATGGACCGTTGGAGTCTGAGCCTGGGCGGAGGAATCCGTGTGATGGTCTCCATCCATGGTGGCGCCACAGCCGATGGTGGCCAGTCCGTGAGATTGACCTTGGATTTTGCTGCCGCCCGTGCTTCCGCCGTGGATGGGTAGAAGAGTTGCTCCTCGGGCTTGATGCGACTCACCGTGTACGAGCTCCCACCGCGATACCTCTGCATCACAACATTCAAGAACTGCCGCGCCTTCATCGCTCACCAGTCACCACTCCTTGCTACCAAAGATAGATCACGAATTTGATGGTGAATGATACCCCATAGACCAAGCACTTCCACGAAAACAAACAAGATCGACCAACAGGCAAGAGAAATAAGGAGTACTTAATACCTGTCCAAGTCCACCGAATCGAAGGTGGCGGTCGCAGCGGGGACGACGGCGGCGGCGGCGGATGGGACCGGATGGAACATAGATCAGGTGACACGCTGCAACTTGCCTCCCTTTATGTGATGTCCATTCAAGATCTAACGGAGGGGATCGGTCCAAGCGGAAGACAGCCCACACCCCAGTTTTCAGCAGAGACGTCTGCACTTGCACTTTTTAACTTTTATTAAGCACGGGCAACAAAAGCTATGCACTAAGCACTCTTCATATTTAGATTCTCAAAAACAAATTAGAAAAAAGAATAACTGAACCTATTATGCAGGAACATATTAAAAATGCAAAAACTGAATAATTCAATAGCACTTGTAATTAAAATTCAAAAACATTTAGCGGACAAGGTATTTAGCAATTAGCATAAAAATTAAGAATCAGTGGAACATAGATGCACTAACCATTTACACGGCACTAACGATTACAAAGCACCGAGAAATTATGCAATTCGAGATCCTTCAAATTGGAGAGCTTACTACTGAATTAATAACAGAACCGAGCGGTGCGACAGATAATCGAAAAGGAATCCGCTGCACTGCTGACTCTCCTTCCTCTATCTCAACATTGCCGGCCCTCCACAGCGGTCTTGTGGCCTATAGTCTCTTGCTCCCCAACGACGGCCTCTCCGTCACAACAGCGCAGATCGCCTTCCTCTCCTCCATGGCGAGGCATCCCCATCCTCTTCCCCCTCCTCCGCTGTGTTGCTTGCCCTCAATCCTCTCCTCGGCGGCGTGACGTGGGAGAGACCGAGCTCGCTAAGCCCGCTCGGAGTGTTGCCATGTGCTTCTGATAAGAAATTTGCTGCTGAAAACTGCGACGTGTGGGTTGTTTTACCCTTGGTCCAATCCCTTTGGTTGGATATATGATGGACGTCAAATAGAGGGGGCCAAGTTGCAGCATGACTTGCTAGAGGCAATTCTTCTGGTGTCTTGTCGTTTCCTTCTCCGTTTTTATTTTAGAATCGTATGGTCTCTTTATTGCTCTATAATAAGGGGTACAAGTACAATAGAAGGATCCCATGGCTGAAGAAACTAGAGATAGTGATCATGATTGAGGGAGAGAACACTCTTTACAAGATTATGCGCCTCGTAGTTAGACGCTTCACCCTCGTGAATAAATCTTACTGAAATGAAGGAGCTTGCTCGTTCCGTGATATCCTCAAGCACTGAGCTATATGCAAACATGCTTCATTGATGTTCTTTACTGCGGTGGATGCATCACATGCGAAAAACAAGTTCCTGCAAGTTTAGATCCTCTACGAGGGCCAAGGCCTTGCAACATGCTACACATTCCAAGGTAGCTAGCCGGATAAGTGCAGTTGTCAAGGACTCGTCCTGATGACCGAAGCTACCTTCCGGAGTCGTCTCGGCAAATAACAGCAGCTGCCCCTTGGGATGTTGATCTTGTGAAATTTGAGGAGGAGGAGGAGGAGGTGATGGTGGAGTTGCTGGAGCTAGTGTTACGCTGGGGCCTGGAGGCCTAGGATGTTTGTGTTGTGTGAAACATGTCTGATGAGTTTTCATGTTTAACTCTTTTTCTGCGTGTGATGTTAAAATGTTGAACGGTGATGTTGTTTTATACCAGTTTCAATATATATGCATAAGTTTGTTGTTTCTATGAATTTCGGTAGGAGGGCTCGTTACCAAATTGAAGAAATTGACTGCGGTGCTCTGAGCATTCGAGGTGGTTAGTAATTAGAAATTGCCCGCAATGCTGTGAGCAGTAGAGCCAGTTAGAAAGGAGAAACCACCTACAGCACTATGAGCATTCGAGATGGTTCTTATAACCACCTTTGGCTCCCGAGTATTAGCGACACAGAATTTCAGACGGATTGGGTAACCGCCTCGGGCCCATTTACAAAACCACCTACAAAGCCCGATTCCGTACTAGTGGCACATGCAAGGACTAGAGGCAAGGGGAGGGTAGAATAGTGGGTGGAGGCAAAATTTCAAGCAAGAGCATCCAATCCATTGTTTGAACAGAGGAGTAAATCTGAAGTTTCACTCAAAATTTCTACTTAACATGGGTAAGAAAGGTTGGCAACTAGATAGTAGATAGGGAAGATAAGCACGTGCTGGATTTATAGGTCAAAATAGGAGTGAGTGTGTGATTGATGTTTGTGTTGGGGAACGTAGTAATTTCAAAAAAAAATCCTACGCACACGCAAGATCATGGTGACGCATAGCAACGAGAGGGGAGAGTGTTGTCTACGTACCCTCATAGACCGAAAGCGGAAGCGTTATGACAACGCGGTTGATGTAGTCGTACGTCTTCACGATAAACCGATCCTAGTATCGAACGTACAGCACCTCCGCGATCTGCACACGTTCAGCTCGGCGACGTCCCATGAACTCACGATCCAGTACAGCTTCGAGGGAGAGCTTCGTCAGCACGACGGCATGATGACGGTGATGATGAAGCTACCGACGCAGGGCTTCGCCTAAGCACCGCTACGATATGACCGAGGTGGATTATGGTGGAGGGGGGCACCGCACACGGCTAAGAGATCAATGATCAACTTGTGTGTCTATGGGGTGGCCCCCTCCCCCGTATGTAAAGGAGTGGAGGAGGGGGAGGAGGCCGGCCTCCTAGGCGCGCCCCAAGGGGAGTCCTACTCCCACCGGGAGTAGGATTCCACCCCTTCCAAGAGTAGGAGTAGGAGGGAAGGAAGGAGGAGAGAGGGAAGGAAAAAGGGGGGCGCCGCCCCCCCTTCCTTGTCCAATTCGGACTAGAGGGGGAGGGGGCGTGCGGCCTGCCCTGGCCGCTCCTTCCTCTCTCCACCAAGGCCCATGAGGCCCATTACACTCCCTCGGGGGTTCCGGTAACCTCCCGGTACTCCGGTATTTGTCCAAACTCACTCGGAAACCTTCCGAAGTCCAAACATAGTCATCCAATATATCGATCTTTATGTCTCGAGCATTTCGAGACTCCTCGTCATGTCCGTGATCATATCCGGGACTCCGAACTACCTTCGGTACATCAAAAAACATAACTAATATTACCGATCGTCACCGAACGTTAAGTGTGCGGACCCTACGGGTTCGAGAACTATGTAGACATGACTGAGACACGTCTCCGGTCAATAACCAATAGCGGAACCTGGATGCTCATATTGGCTCCCACATATTCTACGAAGATCTTTATCGGTCAAACCGCATAACAACATACGTTGTTCCCTTTGTCATCGGTATGTTACCTGCCCGAGATTCGATCGTCGGTATCTCAATACCTAGTTCAATCTCGTTACCGGCAAGTCTCTTTACTCGTTCCGTAATGCATCATCCCGCAACTAACTCATTAGTTACATTGCTTGCAAGGCTTATACTGATGTGCATTACCGAGAGGGCCCAGAGATACCTCTCCGATAATCGGAGTGACAAATCCTAATCTTGATCTATGCCAACTCAACAAGTACCATCGGAGACACCTGTAGAGCACCTTTATAATCACCCAGTTACGTTGTGACGTTTGGTAGCACACAAAGTGTTCCTCCGGTATTCGGGAGTTGCATAATCTCATAGTCATAGGAACATGTATAAGTCATGAAGAAAGCAATAGCAATATACTAAACGATCAAATGCTAAGCTAACGGAATGGGTCAAGTCAATCACATCATTCTCTAATGATGTGATCCCGTTAATCAAATGACAACTCATGTCTATGGTTAGGAAACATAACCATCTTTGATTCAACGAGCTAGTCAAGTAGAGGCATACTAGTGACACTCTGTTTGTCTATGTATTCACACATGTACTAAGTTTCCGGTTAATACAATTCTAGCATGAATAATAAACATTTATCATGATATAAGGAAATATAAATAACAACTTTTTTATTGCCTCTAGGGCATATTTCCTTCAGTCTCCCACTTGCACTAGAGTCAATAATCTAGATTACATAGTAAGGATTCTAACACCCATGGAGTCTTGGTGCTGATCATGTTTTGCTCGTGAGAGAGGCTTAGTCAACGGGTCTGCAACATTCAGATTCGTATGTATCTTGCAAATCTCTATGTCTTCCTCCTGGACTTGATCGCGGTTGGAATTGAAGCGTCTCTTGATGTGCTTGGTTCTCTTGTGAAATCTGGATTCCTTTGCCAAGGCAATTGCACCAGTATTGTCACAAAAGATTTTCATTGGACCCGATGCACTAGGTATGACACCTAGATCGGATATGAACTCCTTCATCCAGACTCCTTCATTTGCTGCTTCTGAAGCAGCTATGTACTCCGCTTCACACGTAGATCCTGCCACGACGCTTTGCTTAGAACTGCACCAACTGACAGCTGCATCGTTCAATATAAACACGTATCCGGTTTGTGACTTAGAGTCATCCGGATCAGTGTCAAAGCTTGCATCGACGTAACCATTTACGATGAGCTCTTTGTCACCTCCATAAACGAGAAACATATCCTTAGTCCTTTTCAGGTATTTCAGGATGTTCTTGACCGCTGTCCAGTGATCCACTCCTGGATTACTTTGGTACCTCCCTGCTAAACTTATAGCAAGGCACACATTAGGTCTGGTACACGGCATTGCATACATGATAGAGCCTATGGCTGAAGCATAGGGAACACCTTTCATTTTCTCTCTATCTTCTGCAGTGGTCGGGCATTGAGTCTGACTCAACTTCACACCTTGTAACACAGACAAGAACCCTTTATTTGCTTGATCCATTTTGAACTTTTTCAAAACTTTGTCAAGGTATGTGCTCTGTGAAAGTCCAATTAAGCATCTTGATCTATCTCTATAGATCTTAATGCCCAATATATAAGCAACTTCACCGAGGTCTTTCATTGAAAAACTCTTATTCAAGTATCCTTTTATGCTATCCAGAAATTCTATATCATTTCCAATCAACAATATGTCATCCACATATAATATTAGAAATGCTACAGAGCTCCCACTCACTTTCTTGTAAATACAGGCTTCTCCAAAAGTCTGTATAAAACCATATGTTTTGATCACACTATCAAAACGTTTATTCAAACTCCGAGATGCTTGCACCAGTCCATAGATGGATCGCTGGAGCTTGCACACTTTGTTAGCACCCTTTGGATCGATAAAACCTTCAGGTTGCATCATATACAACTCTTCTTCCAGAAATCCATTCTGGAATGCAGTCTTTACATCCATTTGCCAAATTTCATAATCATAAAATGCGGCAATTGCTAACATGATTCAGACGGACTTAAGCATCGCTACGGGTGAGAAGGTCTCATCGTAGTCAACTACTTGAACTTGTGGGAAACCTTTCGCAACAAGTCGAGCTTTGTAGACAGTAACATTACCGTCAGCGTCTGTCTTCTTCTTGAAGATCCATTTATTCTCGATGGCTTGCCGATCATCGGGCAAGTTAACCAAAGTCCACACTTTGTTCTCATACATGGATCCCATCTCAGATTTCATGGCCTCAAGCCATTTTGCGGAATCTGGGCTCATCATCGCTTCCTCATAGTTCGTAGGTTCGTCATGGTCAAGTAACATGACCTCCAGAACAAGATTACTGTACCACTCTTGTGCGGATCTTACTCTGGTTGACCTACGAGGTTCAGTAGTAACTTGATCTGAAGTTACATGATCATCATAATTAGCTTCCTCACTAATTGGTGTAGGAGTCACAGGAACAGATTTCTGTGATGAACTACTTTCCAATAAGGGAGCAGGTACAGTTAACTCATCAAGTTCTACTTTCCTCCCACTCACTTCTTTCGAGAGAAACTCCTTCTCTAGAAAGGATCCATTCTCAGCAACGAATGTCTTGCCTTCGGATCTGTGATAGAAGGTGTACCCAACAGTCTCTTTTGGGTATCCTATGAAGACACATTTCTCCAATTTGGGTTCGAGCTTATCAGGTTGAAGCTTTTTCACATAAGCATCGCAGCCCCAAACTTTAAGAAACGACAACCGCTACAAGAAATATGTCAACTAGTGACCTTTTGTCAGTGACCCTGGAAGAATTGGTCATAGATCTACGACCATTTGGGACCAATTGGTCAAAAGTTGTTCGGGGGGCTCAAAACCCTCAACTATATCGATCATTTTGGTCAGAAAGGTCATAATTTCCTTACACGAAATGGTCATAAAGCAGACAGCACTGGTCCGCTGCCTTATTTCTAGATGATCACGACCAATATAGATGGTCATAACCTTGTAAATTGTGGTGGATTGCTATGACTAGGCGCCACCTCATCAGTTTTGCCTATGTGTCATGTCCATGTGTCAATTTTTGCCCTAGGTTGTGAAGTAACCTATATTTCTGTCATTCCCAAAATTCCCAAAAAATCTCATAAATTCTTTGGGTCAAATCTTCGTCAAATATATAAAAATCCTTCCTTGCCTAGTTCAAAAATAATTCAACAATATCCGTTTTCCTATTCTGTTCACAACAACACTTTATGAAGGAAGTGCTATTTATATATTCTTGATTGCCCTCGAAGTTTTTGGGCACTCTTTCCTATCCAAATCATTGCCTCAGGACAAAATTCAGCTCCATTTGCCTAGCAAATGTTCCTCGGCGAATTTCCAAAGTTTTTGTCCACCTAGAAGCATTGTGAAGGAAGTACCTTTTTTTATATCCAAATGACATTAAATTTGTAGAGTTCCTTCATATGCCCAAATTATCACCCTCCTCCAAATTGAAGCTCGGTCAAATCATCTATGTGAGCCCAGGTTCAATTTATATTTTATGGCCAGATTGGCACGTTGCAAAGCAAGTGTTATCTAGACCACTCCTATTACCCTCAAACTTTTTGGGCACTCTTCCATACCCAAATCATTTCCACAAGAAAATATTCAGCTCCATTTTCCTGGTAAATTTTTCTCAAAAAATTTCCAAAGTTTCTATCTCGAGAGAAGCTTTGTGAAGTAAGTACTAGCTAGGCTTACCCAAATGATGTGAAAATTTACCAGGGCATGACCATACCTATGTAACTTACCTACACCAAATTTGAGCTCATTTCATTTATCCAATTTCTCTCGCTAATTTTCCCAAGTTTCTGTCCAGAGAAGAGCATTGTGAAGGAAGTACCACTTTGGCATGTCCAAATGGTATCAATTTTCTACAGTGCTTTCCTATGCCCGAATAACCATCCTCCACCAAATTTCAGCTCAATCCATTCATTATTTTGAGCCCAGCTTCAACATTCATATTTTTGTCCAGTGTGGTACTTTGCAAAGCAAGTACCACCTAGGCTCCTCCTTTTGAGCTGAAAATTTGTGAAGACAGTCTTCTTAGTAGGTGATCATCCTCAGCCAAAACTCACGCCCATTGGCCATGTGCATTTCCCGTACCGCTAATCAAACACTTGGCTGCTAATTCATGTTTGAGCATAGTTCGGTCTCCTCATGAGAATCTTATGTTGTAATTTTATTCCTAGCACCTACCTGGGGAGTGCCCAACCCACTAGACATGCCTAGGCCACCTAGAACGTATGGCAACGCCACAGTCGCGCGGTGACCACGCGACGGGCATGCGAGTTTACGCGCTCTAGAGTTGGGGCCTTCGGCCACCGTCCAAACCTCGATGTATCGCCCCCAAACCATGTATTTCTGATTAAATAGATACTTATGTAACTAGAAATGATTTTTGGAAAAAAATAAAGAGCAAACTATAAGGCAACTGCAGTTCAAATTTGACCCATTTTCTATTGAATCGGCGTAAACTTGTCTTTTTCACGAGAGGTGGATCAAAACTTTTAAAACCCAACCATTTTGTCAATTGTGCATTAAATATGGCCTAGTATTTTATAAAATTGATTTGGTCCAAATTTGCAACAAATATATGGTAGGTCCTTCACAAAAAACTCATTTTGGGCACTTGAAATATGGAAAATTGATTTTTCATCCAAAGAAAATGAAAACTACCTTAGGCAACATTGTTTGCCATTCCAATATGCACCCTTGTGCACAATATGAGATCGTTTGAGAAAACTATGCCATGAATGTGGCCATAAGGTTGATCATTTGGCTTGAAAGCCATGAATCTTCATAGATGATAGCTCATTTCTGAGAACATTTTTTTAAAAAGAATTGCCGTATTACAAGTTTATTATTTTTCCTAATAACTTGGTCACATATAATGACACAATGCGAGGTTTTTCCAATTTTTGATTTTTTTTTTATTTTTTATGCCCGTTTCAAAATGCGGTCAAAACGGCGGGCATGACCGTTCCTAGCTAGTAGTTGAATCTTGGAAAACTTTTGGTGTTTCTCTGATTAAATAGATACCTATGTACCTAGAAATGATTTTTGGAAAAAATAAAGAGCAAACTATGAGGCACCTGCAGTTCAAATTTTACCCGCTTCCTACAAAATCGGCGGAAATTTGTCTTTTTCACGAGAGGTGGATCAAATCTTTTGACACCCAACCATTTGGTCAATTGTGCATTAAATATGGCCTATTATTTTATAAAAATGATTTGGTCCAATATTGCAACAAATATATGGTAGGTCCTTAAAAAAACTCATTTTGGGCACTCGGAAAATAGAAAATGAATTTTTCGTCCAAAGAAAATGAAAACTTCCTTAGGCAACATTGGTTGCCATCCCAATATGCACCCTTGTGCACAATATGAGATCATTTGAACAAACTATGCCATGAATGTGGCCATAAGATTGATCATTTGGCTTGAAAGCCATGAATCTTCACACATGATAGCTCATTTCTTAGAACACTTTTTTAAAAGAATTACCGTATTACAAGTTTATTATTTTTCCTGGTAACTTGGTTACATGTAATGACACAATGCAAAGGTTTTCCAATTTTTTTTATTCTTTTTATTTTTTATGCCCGTTTCGAAATGCGGTCAAAACGACGACAATGACCGTTCCTAGCTAGTGGTTGAATATTAGAATTTTTTTTGATGTTTCTCTGATTAAATAGACACTTATGTACCTATAAATGATTTTTGGAGAAGATAAAGAGCAAACTATAAAGCAGCTGCAGTTCAAATTTGACCCGCTTCCAGCTGAATCTGCTGAAATTTTTCTTTTTCACTTGAGGTGGATCAAAGTTTTTGACACCCAACCATTTGGTCAATTGTATATTAAATATGGACTAGTATTTTAGAAAATTGATGGAGTCCAATTTTACAACAAATATTTGATAGGTTCTTCGCAAAAAAACATTTTTGCCACTCGAAAAATGATTAAAAATAGCTAGAAAGATAAAAAATGCCTACAAATTGGTCCTTATCCATAAAATGTGGTCTAACTCTAGTGAAAATTTGTGTGGTACCCTTTTGCAAAATATTTTTGGTAGCTACTTCACAAAATCCCTCTAGTTTTAGTACTTGGAAACTCTTTTAAATCACTGGTTTTCCGAACCAATCAGAAGCATTCCCACAAATCGATGACATGGCGCCCATCCATCCATCCATCTCTCCATCACATATCCATCCATCCATCCCATTTATCTACAAGGAAAAAAAGGAGAAAAGAACCCCACCCACAGCCCAACAACCCCAAACCCTAACTCCCATCGATCCCCTCTCATCTTCTCCCCCGATTCAGATCGACGCTGCCACCGCACGTTCTGCCCCTCCCCCTCCCCGCCTCCCACCCCCCTCGCCGCCGCCTCCTCCTTCCTCCAACACTACCTCTCCAACCTCGCCTCTCGCTTCGCCACCCCGCGCCCCGCGCTCGCCGCCCGCATGGGCATGGCCGCACGCGCGCAGTTCCTGTCCATGAAGATCGCCGCCGCCACCTCCCTCCCCATCCACTCATCGCTTCCTCCCCTTCCAGATCGCCGCTGCCACCTCCCTCCCCAAGCCCATTCTCACTCACTCTGTCTCTTCTCCTCCTCTCCCGCGACTCCCCCACCGCCACCGCCGCACCCACCGGTCGTCGTGCTCCCCTCAGCTGCCGCCGCACCACGCCCACCATATCTCCCTTGTCCGGGAGGATCCCGTCACTACCGTGCCTCTTCCTGCGCTCTCCCTAGCCTCGCCTCCAACCTATAGGCGATGGCGTTCGAGAGGTCAGATCCGCACCACCACTCCGGCGATGGTGTCGGTGAACGGCGCTGGCGGGGGACACGAACCTCACTCGACGTCGACGGGTCTTCGCTGGGCAGCCCATCGACCTCGCGGGCTCCGGTGACGGCTCCTCCATGGTCGCTGCCACCTTCCTCCGCACGGATCTATTGCGGTTCAGCGACGAGGAGATGTCTCACTGACCAGGCCCCTGCAAACCCTCATCCCCATATATCAAGCTCAAGGAGAGCAACTTCCTCATCGTGATTCTTCCTCCAGGGCTACCTCCTCTGCTCCCTTCTCTTTAATTTCCTCCTGGAGCAAGGCTCCCGGTTACCACTTGTTGATCCAGACAGAAAATTGGTCTTGCTTTCAAGTTGGTGTTCAATCTTCAATCTTGGTTTCTCAAGTTGGTGTTGTTGTCAACTTGTGTAGGAGGAGAAGATTTCTTTCAACAAGGTCACCCCCATACTCCAGCTCCAGCAGCTGTCCACGGAGCCAGCTCCAGTGTCAAGGGCACAACGGCAGCAGCAACAAGGTTTGACCCCCCCTCTCGATTTCATCTTCTTCCATTCCATTGCCTGATGCCCATGGACTCAACCATGGAGAAGGTCCCTCTCCCTCTGTATTTTTGACAAGTCCAAGCCAATGTTGTTGTCATAATTTTGCAAGGTGCCTGATGCTCGCAGACACAACGGCAGCAGCAGCGAGGTGTCTATCAGCAGCAGCAGCAATGTTGTTGTCATAATGGAAGGAACAATCCTCTCATGGTATGTGTCTACACTAGATTACTCCTACTGTGATGATGATGTGTCTGATGATAGGCACCTTGCAACTAGCCACACATGTACTGATAGTTTATTGTGATTATTACTGTACCATGAGTCATTCAACACTTGAAGGCACTGAACTACTATTCTGTATTTTATAATATGTTCCTGTTATGCATGACATAGGCTTGATGAAATCTTACTCTTTTAATCACAATAGCATAGCAGTAACATGTTATCACGCTGGATGAAGAAAAGCATATGTAATAAGTTCTTTTATGTTTAATTACCTCAATTGTCAAGCAGTGTTTGGTGTTGTATACATTTACTGCTATCAATCGACTACAGTAGTCATCTGGATGCTTGGGACTTGCATATATTCTGCTGCACTTGAAACATCAACAAGTATTTTTCCTTGTTTTTTGGAACAATTGGTGAACTTCATATTCCTTAATATATGCATTACTATTCGGTATAGGTCTAGGCGGCTCTTTGTATTTTACAGCTCCTTATCATGTCCCTCTAATATTTCTGTAGGTGGCCATGAACTCAGTAAATCATCAAGAAATGCCTTTGCTGCAGCTCACCTATGGCCTTGTTTGTCCTGCAGATTAGTGAGCAGCATTAGGAGGAGGAGCTCAAGAAGGCCACGACGATGCACCACCGCAACAGCAGGTAGCACGTCCATCTCCATCTCCCTCTCCCTATGCTGCCAATCCTTTTTGTTTCTTTAAAACTAGGTCCAATCAGCACACAAATTGACTGTCTATTCTCTTAAAAATCAGTTTACAACTCTACAGAATTGTGTTGATGGTCATCAGTAGAGAGAGGGAAGATAACGTTTCTTGCAAATGAGTGAGAGAGAGGCATAGTCTAATTGCGAATCCATGTGTGTGCATTTATGTCTTATTGGAATATGTTGAGTACATATAGGAATATGCTAAATGCTATTGCCTGATATAATATAAGTATGAGCTACAGCTATTTGCATATTTGTTTTGTATTTTTTTATAAATGATGATAGTTTGTGCAAGATGTTCACATGTTAATTTTTGTTGACTAAAATCTCTTATGCCCTCGACTTAGCTTGACCCAGAACAGTAGCATCCTTGATGTGTACTAACCTTCACCTCGTTCTTTCTCTCGCAGACTCGAAGGAGACCGTATGCAAGGCACCTCCTCTTCGGTTGTGAGAGTGTCTAGGGGTCGTGGGTGCGGCTAATGCCTATGTCTGTGGCCGCACTTGACACTGCCCTCTCTTTTAAGGGCACGTATCATTTTTTCTAACTCTGCTATCTTTTCCCAAGTCTTTATCATATTGCCTAGCCTTGTATTGATATGTATTGTTTGATGTTAATTACCCAAGTTAGTGCATGATGTAAAGGATAACCTGAGAACACTTGCCTAAGTTTATAAGATATGACATGTGACAGTCCAAGCCTGCTACTCTTTCAATGCTTTTGCTGCTGTACTGTGCTTCTCTAGTTGTTTGAATGCTTCTACTGCTAGCCTGCTAGGCTGCTACTAGTTTGAATAGGTGTGCACTTGTGCTGGTGGTGGTGCTGCTTGTGTTGCTGCTGCTGATTTAATGCTTATGCTCACGCTATTGTTGATTAAATGCTTATGTTGTTGCTGCATGCTTATGCTACTGATTCAATGCTTTGGAAATTGATTGAATTGAACCTGTTGTAATCCTACCTGTTATACTCGTATTTAATTTTTGGGTTTCTATTTGATTTTTTAGTCTCTTATATATGGTTCATCTTCAGTTTCTTCTGTAAACTGCTTGGAGCTTAGAATACACAACCCAACTAGTCTCATCTACAACTAAGACCAATGATTCATGCTCAATTCTGTATATGTATGTATGACCAGTAAAGTTGGAAGGCCCAAATTAATCTTAAAGTTAATATGCTCAATTCTGTACCATATTCATGCTCATGCATCACTAGTTACTGCTTTTTTTGTTGGTCTATTTTGGCTCATAACCTAAGTATACCAAAACTGATTAAACAATTTCTCCAACTTACCAAGATTGTCATAATTGTCTCCTGCCTTATGATGTTAGTCTCTGTGCACTTACTAGTATTGTTAGTTGAATGGATGGTCATGGTAGTAGAATAGGAATTTTCTTTAGGTGAGTGTTATAGTGATGTTCATTTCATTACCTAAATTTGTACCAATGTACCATGCAGGTATGTATAGATTACTATTGTAGAACAACATCAGGTTAATCTGTTGCATTCAAGTTGTTGGAAGTTTTGTTATGCCATGCTTAGTGTTTACTGAACTGGGGCATTTGGTCTCTTGAAAGATTATTATTTACTTCTAGTGAATTTCACTAATAGTTTATCTAGATCAGGATCTAATGTCGTCAGGGCTGCTGCTGCTGTGAAAGAAGATGAAGAAGCTTGGAGATGCGCGCCACAGTTTTAGTTGACATATTTCTACTGATGTACCTGTTTAATCTTGCCCATGAGGCATGGTTCGCAAGTACCAAGTGATTCATAATCAAGTGATTCCAAAAGTCCATCGGAATGGAGTTTCTTCATGCGCTTTACACCAATATGACCTAAATGGCAGTGCCACATATAAGTTGCACTATCATTATCAACTCTGCATCTTTTGGCTTCAATATTATGAATATATGGATCACTACTATCGAGATTCAATATAAATAGACCACTCTTCAAGGGTGCATGACCATAAAAGATATTACTCATATAAATAGAACAACCATTATTCTCTGATTTAAATAAATAACTGTCTCGCATCAAACAAGGTCCAGATATAATGTTCATGCTCAACGTTGGCACCAAATAACAATTATTCAGGTCTAAAACTAATCCCGAAGGTAGATGTAGAGTTAGCGTGCCGACCGCGATCACATCGACTTTGGAACCATTTCCCACGCACATTGTCACCTCTTCCTTAGCCAATCTTCGCTTAATCCGTAGTCCCTGTTTCGAGTTGCAAATATTAGCAACAGAACCAGTATCAAATACCCAGGTGCTACTGCGAGCATTACTAAGGTACACATCAATAACATGTATATCACATATACCTTTGTTCACCTTGCCATCCTTCTTATCCGCCAAATACTTGGGGCAGTTCCGCTTCCAGTGACCAGTCCCTTTGTAGTAGAAGCACTCAGTCTCAGGCTTAGGTCCAGACTTGGGCTTCTTCACTTGAGCAGCAACTTGCTTGCCGTTCTTCTTGAAGTTCCCCTTCTTCCCTTTACCCTTTTTCTTGAAATTGGTGGTCTTGTTGACCATCAACACTTGATGCTCCTTCTTGATTTCTACCTCCACAGCCTTTAGCATTGCGAAGAGCTTGGGAATTGTCTTATCCATCCCTTGCATGTTATAGTTCATCACGAAGCTCTTGTAGCTTGGTGGCAGTGATTGAAGAATTCTGTCAATGACACTATCATCTGGAAGATTAACTCCCAGTTGAATCAAGTGATTGTTATACCCAGACATTTTGAGTATATGCTCACTGACAGAACTATTCTCCTCCATCTTGCAGCTGTAGAACTTATTGGAGACTTCATATCTCTCAATCCGAGCATTTGCTTGAAATATTATCTTCAACTCCTGGAACATCTCATATGATCCATGACGTTCAAAATGTCGTTGAAACCCCGGTTCTAAGACGTAAAGCATGGCACACTGAACTATCGAGTAGTCATCAGCTCTGCTCTGCCAGACGTTCATAACATCTGGCGTTGCTCCTGCAGCGGGTTTGGCACCTAGCGGTGCTTCCAGGATGTAATTCTTCTGTGCAGCAATGAGGATAATCCTCAAGTTACGGACCCAGTCTGTGTAGTTGCTACCATCATCTTTCAACTTAGCTTTCTCAAGGAACGCATTAAAATTCAACGGAAAAACAGTACGGGCTATCTATCCACAACAACATAGACATGCAAAATACTATCAGGTACTAGGTTCATGATAAATTAAAGTTCAATTAATCAAATTACTTAAGAACTCCCACTTAGATAGGCATCCCTCTAATCATCTAAGTGATCACGTGATCCATATTAACTAAACCATGTCCGATCATCACGTGAGATGGAGTAGTTTTCAATGGTGAACATCACTATGTTGATCATATCTACTATATGATTCACGCTCGACCTTTCGGTCTCAGTGTTCCAGGCCATATCTGCATATGCTAGGCTCGTCAAGTTTAACCTGAGTGTTCTGCGTGTGCAAAACTGGCTTGCACCCGTTGTATGTGAACGTAGAGCTTATCACACCCGATCATCACGTGGTGTCTCAGCACGATGAACTTTCGCAACGGTGCATACTCAGGGAGAACACTTGTACCTTGAAATTTAGTGAGAGATCATCTTATAATGCTACCGCCGAACTAAGCAAAATAAGATGCATAAAAGATAAACATCACATGCAATCAATATAAGTTATATGATATGGCCATCATCATCTTGTGCCTTTGATCTCCATCTCCAAAGCACCGTCATGATCACCATCGTCACCGGTGCGACACTTTGATCTCCATCATAGCATCGTTGTCGTCTCGCCAACTATTGCTTCTACGACTATCGCTACCGCTCAGTGATAAAGTAAAGCAAATACATGGCGATTGCATTTCATATAATAAAGCGACAACCATATGGCTCCTGCCAGTTGCCGATAACTCCGTTACAAAACATGATCATCTCATACAATAAAATTTAGCATCATGTCTTAACCATATCACATCACAACATGCCCTGCAAAAACAAGTTAGACGTCCTCTACTTTGTTGTTGCAAGTTTTACGTGGCTGCTACGGGCTGAGCAAGATCCGTTCTTACCTACGCATCAAAACCACAATGATATTTCATCAAGTATGTGTTGTTTTAACCTTCAACAAGGACCGGGCGTAGCCACACTCGATTCAACTAAAGTTGGAGAAACTGACACCCGCCAGCCACCTGTGTGCGAAGCCCGTCGGTAGAACCAGTCTCGCGTAAGCGTACGCGTAATGTCGGTCCGGGCCGCTTATCCAACAATACCACCGAATCAAAGTATGACATGCGGGTAAGCAGTATGACTAGTATCGCCCACAACTTACTTGTGTTCTACTCCTGCATATAACATCTACGCATAAACCTGGCTCTGATGCCACTGTTGGGGAACGTAGTAATTTCAAAAAAAAATCTACGCACACGCAAGATCATGGTGATGCATAGCAACGAGAGGGGAGAGTGTTGTCCACGTACCCTCGTAGACCGAAGCGGAAGCGTTATGACAACGCGGTTGATGTAGTCGTACGTCTTCACGATCGACCGATCCTAGAACCGAACGTACGGCACCTCCGCGATCTGCACATGTTTAGCTCGGCGACGTCCCATGAACTAACGATCTAGTAGAGCTTCGAGGGAGAGCTTCGTCAACACGACGGTGTGATGACAGTGATGACGAAGCTACCGACGCAGGGCTTCGCCTAAGCACCGCTACGATATGACCGAGGTGGATTATGGTGGAGGGGGGCACCGCACATGGCTAAGAGATCAATGATCAACTTGTGTGTCTATGGGGTTCCCCCCTCCCCCGTATATAAAGGAGTGGAGGAGGGGGAGGAGGCCGGCCTCCTAGGCGCGCCCCAAGGGGAGTCCTACTCCCACCGGGAGTAGGATTCCACCCCTTCCAAGGGTAGGAGTAGAAGGGAAGGAAGGAGGAGAGAGGGGGAAGGAAAAAGGGGGGCGCCCCCCTTCCTTGTCCAATTCGGACTAGAGGGGGAGGGGCCGCGCGGCCTGCCCTGGCCGCTCCTTCCTCTCTCCACCAAGGCCCACGAGGCCCATTACACACCCGGGGGGGTTCCGGTAACCCCTCGGTACTCCGGTATTTGTCCAAACTCACTCGGAACCCTTCCGAAGTCCAAACATAGTCATCCAATATATCGATCTTTATGTCTCGAGCATTTCGAGACTCCTCGTCATGTCCGTGATCATATCCGGGACTCCGAACTACCTTCGGTACATCAAAACACATAAACTCATATTACCGATCGTCACCGAACGTTAACCGTGCGGACCCTACGGGTTCGAGAACTATGTAGACATGACCGAGACACGTCTCCGGTCAATAACCAATAGCGGAAACTGGATGCTCATATTGGCTCCCACATATTCTACGAAGATCTTTATCGGTCAAACCGCATAACAACATACGTTGTTCCCTTTGTCATCGGTATGTTACTTGCCCGAGATTCGATCATCGGTATCTCAATACCTAGTTCAATCTCGTTATCGGCAAGTCTCTTTACTCGTTCCGTAATGCATCATCCCGCAACTAACTCATTAGTTACATTGCTTGCAAGGCTTATCGTGATGTGCATTACCGAGAGGGCCCAGAGATACCTCTCCGACAATCGGAGTGACAAATCCTAATCTTGATCTATGCCAACTCAACAAGTACCATCGGAGACACCTGTAGAGCACCTTTATAATCACCCAATTACGTTGTGACGTTTGGTAGCACACAAAATGTTCTTCCGGTATTCGGGAGTTGCATAATCTCATAGTCATAGGAACATGTATAAGTCATGAAGAAAGCAATAGCAATATACTAAACGATCAAATGCTAAGCTAACGGAATGGGTCAAGTTAATCACATCATTCTCTAATGATGTGATCCCGTTAATCAAATGACAACTCATGTCTATGGTTAGAAAACATAACCATCTTTGATTCAACGAGCTAGTCAAGTAGAGGCATACTAGTGACACTCTGTTTGTCTATGTATTCACACATGTACTAAGTTTCCGGTTAATACAATTCTAGCATGAATAATAAACATTTATCATGATATAAGGAAATATAAATAACAACTTTATTATTGCCTCTAGGGCATGTTTCCTTCAGTTTGATCATTATTTTGAACATGGCCATGTAGTGAAACTCATGTGGGATGATGAAATATTCCTTGAGTAAGTTAGTAAGATTTGAGAAAAAATAAATATTTAACCATTTCAGCAAAGAATTGCGTATTTTAAAATTAAAATCTTGAAGGGGCTAGTGATCTTATACTATATAATAGACTCCAAAAATTATTTTTAATGAATTATTGTTTTGAAAAATAAATATTTTTAGTTCAAACCTTATCTTAGGGTTTTGGGAAAATAAAGGTTTATTTGCTTTTTGACTAAAATAAATTGTAAAAAGTATTGGGCTCTAACCACATGAAATGATTACTGGGGGAGATTTGGGCATAGGATTGCAAGAGTATAATTGGGGAATTTATCATGAATTAAAATACCAACAAACTCTAAATAAATGCAACAAGAGGCAAAGGCAACACAACATTTTTGTTTGTCCCAAATTTTGCACTTTATTAACATAGATGCTGTGATTACTAAACACATGGTGTGGCCATTCGTGTTGCACTTTTTTTTGGTTTAAGCCCCAATAAAGTATGCACGGGCTCCGTTTAGGGTCCCTCCTAATCTACTATGCTTTTAACATTGATATTTTTCCTTTAGATATTGCGAACATTTTCAGTTTCACAACTAGAGGTGAACATCATAATATATTTGGTTGTTTACAAAGTTATACTTGTAAAAGCTAAAAAAACATAATACTTCAATCCAGCTAAATGGTTTCAATGAGCTTATAATATATATGGATCCCTTTTTTTCTCCCTTTCTCTCTCCTTCCCCATCTTAAGAGTTGCTCGTGTCTCCCTGCCCCTCTCCCCTCCTCCTCCAGCAGTCTCATGTCAGCCGGAGTAGGAATGCGAGAAGTGGGTGGCTGGCCTCTGTAGATAGTAGCAGTAGGGATACGTGTAGACTTACCTTCGAGGAGACTGGTTTTACGTCTTCGTTATTTTGCTCCATTGGCAACGAGCAACGTATGAAGCTCGCTTTCCTCCTCCTCAACCCGACTTCCATGGTGGATTGTGGCGGCGAGAAGTGGATTTGGTGAAAGCTTCTTCAATAAGCTCACGAGAACCCCTGGGCAGATCTAGTGCCAATCTTTCTTCATCAGCCGGTCAAATTAAACAGGAAGCAGTATATTCAATTTCAACCTCCGCCGATCTCTCTGGGGTGTGTGAGCTATCTTGTGGATCTCGACCACAGAAATTGCGGATCAACAAAGGAAATTCCTATGAATATGACATCTTCAACCTCCATGCAAGGCCCTTATCCTCTTGTCCGTTGTTCACAAGGTTTGTGTGAACTCATCAGTTAAGTTCAATATGACTCAAATCATAGTTTCAAATAGCAGGCTATGCCTCCTAGCAGTGGGGACCTCTCTAAACGCTATAGCACGCTATTTAAAACGCTCGGTCATGTGTTCGGACCAAAGTCCCTTGGCGCAGAACCTCTCTAAACGTTGTAGGGCGCTATTTAAAACAATGGACTCAATTGCAATCCTCTTGTATGGTTTAGAGTCCTATCTGCGATATGACTTAATTGCGTTTCTCTTGTATGATTTGGAGTCATATATGCAAAAAAAAAGGAAGGGCCATGTTGTATTTTTTTTTCTTGCTAGGTCCTCTATGCAACGATGTATTAATTTTGATGTGAATTTTATGGTTTGAGCCATTTTTATTTCTCATACTACTATGTAGCTATTTTGCATATGAAATTTTGTGGAACGATATGTTCGTGTTGCTACTATAACATATTTTTTCCAAGAATTTTCCAACAATCATAAATGGGGGTTTTTAGACCAGGTGCACCAAATGGTTGGATGCACATGATGCGACCTACCCTGCCTACCTATTCCGAGGATACTTCCGATTGGGCCACTTTTGATTTAGTGTAAGTTACATCCACCTTGATCTGGCTGCTGCTGCAAGGTAGAAAAGGCATTTTGTCAGCGTATTTTTCTCCCCTAACATTAGAGCTTGTTCGCTTCCGTTTGGTGGAGATTGAAAGGGGTTGAGCGTAATTAAATCCGCAAGTCAAAATTCCCTGAATCCCATCCCATCAGCATGGGAGAGGATTAACCGAACACAGCCTCGGCGAGTTAAAGAACACACTGGATGCCGGCATAGCTGACAAAAAGACTTGTGCTTGATCATTTCCAGTTCAGATGATCCTCCGTGGACCACCTCCACACCGGTGAGCACAGCCGCCGTGTTGTTGGGATTGCCCTCTGTGTCTTGCTCCCCGGTGTCAAATTTTCCCAAGATGCAAAACCTGCCAGCTCAAGGTACAGCAGGCAAATCTGTGCCTCTCATGGAAGGAAAAAAATGTATATTTTTTCATTTCCGAGCGGCACGACTGTGCCTCTCGCGGAAGCAAATCCGTGTATCTCACGAAAACAAATCCGTACCTCTCGCGAAAGGAAAACAACATGTAGCAAATCCGTGCCTCTTGCGGGGAAAGAAAGAAAAGCTTTTGTTTCCTTCCACGAGAGGCACAGTATGGATTTGCTTGCGTAAGAGGTATGGATTTGCTTCCACGAGAGGTGCCTCTCTGAAACAGAAAAAAAAACGCTTTTCTTTCTTTCCCCTCGAAAGGCACGGATTTGCTACATGTTTTTTGACCGTGCCTCGTGCGGAAGGAGAAAAACACGTTTTTTTCAGCAAAAAAAAAAATTAAAACTATTTTTGGTCCAATACCTAAGAATGACCAAGAGAAAACCGGAAAAAAATCATCTAAAGGGACAAAAACGCGTGCGAACCCAGAGCATGGAACATGGCGACGGCCGAGAGTGGCTGGCGCGCTCTCAGCCCATCCAGGTGACCTTTGCAGGGCTCTTGAAAGAATACTCCTTTGTTAGTTGCTCTCCCAAAACAGCAGGTATTCCTAGGAGGCCACTATGTGTCGCCTGTAGCTACCCATAGCGTAGCCTCTCGTCGAGACGCACATAAATGGGCCAGGCACAGCTAGCTCGAAGAGTCCTTGGAAAAGCATGTGTAGACCATTGATGTACGTTTTCTTCATTCATTCATTTTTTGTTTTCTTACATTTGTTCAAATTTTTTAAAACATTCTAAACGGGTAAATTCCAGCACCTAAAAATACTGAGAAAATTAAAAACCATGAATTTGAAAAATGTTAAATGCAATGTACAAAAATTGTTAGCATCATTTTAAAAAATGTTGAAACAATCAAAAAAATGTTGTGACAATTAACAAGTGGCGTGCGTGTTAATTTATTTAAGACATATACAAAAAATGATCAAGAAAAGCTTATTTAAAAAATTGTTACTCATGTATTTGAAAAATGTTAAATATGCATAAAAAATGTGGCCTATGTATGCAAAAATTTGGACATCAAAACATATATATTGAAAAAACGTTAATCGTGTACTTACAAAATGTTAAACGAGTATAAGAAAGATGCTGCTTATGTATATGAGAAATGTATAATCTGTATGAAATAAAAGTAGGCATCAAAACCTATATCTGAAAAAATGAAATCATCTATTTGAAAAATGGTAAACGTGTATATGAAAAAAATTCTTATCTATACGGAAAATCTAGAATATGTATGACAAAAAAGCAGACATCAAGACATATATTTGAAAAAAAAAGTTAATCATGTATTTGAAGAATGTTAAATGTGTATAAGTAAAATATATCTTATATATATTTTAAAAAGTAGAATATGTATGAAAAAGTAGACATCAAAACATATATCTGAAAAAAATATTAAAGCTGTATTTGAAATATGTCAAACGAGTATAAAAAATGCTCCTACTATATACAAAAAATGTACAATATTTAGGAAAAAAGAAAGACCTCAAAACATATGTTTAACAAAAATGTTACTCATGTATTTAAAAATGATAAATGTGTATAAAATGTTCCTGTTCTATATAGAAAATCGACAATGTGTTTGAAAGAAGTAAAAGCCAAAGAAAATCAAACATAAATAGAATAGGAAACAGAAAAAAACTAGAGAAGCAGATGCAAAAAAATAAAATCAAGAGTAAACAAATAAAATAGAAGAAGAAAAACAAAAGGAAATGGGAAATCCGTAGAAACTGATGCAAAATAGTGGAACAATGTGAAAACCGATAAAAAAAGAAACAAAGAAAACCAGGGAAGAAAACAAAAAACTAAAACAAGAAAGGTGATTTCACCAAGGGGCAACAATCTTCTTTCTAGAGTTTCTGACCTCATTGATCCAGTAATAGGGAGTTGGGATGAGCAGCTGGTTAACCAAACGTTTTGGCAAGTGGATGTTCGAAGGATTTTGGCCATTCCACTACCATTACATGAGATGACAGATTTCCTGGCATGGAACATGACAAAGTCAGGGACTTTCACGGTGCAATCTGCATACCATACAGAATGGGAATTTCAATTTGGGCACAAGTTGGAATCAACGGCTGGAGCTTCAAACCCATCTTATACATGGGACTCGGTATGGAACTTAGTCTGCCCAGCAAAGATAAAAATATTTATGTGGCGCGCGCTCTAGAGTGCTATTCCCTGTCGATCTATCCTGGCTAATAAGCACTTGAAAATAAATCCGAGTTGCCCAGCCTGTAACCAGGGGCCTGATGACATAAGACATATTTTGTTCGAATGCAAATTGGCAATGGACGTGTGGAAGATGCCCGGTCTTGAGCTTGTTATCAAACAGGCACTGAAAGTTGACAATGCAGATGAGCTTGTGTTGGCACATCTTCTGTGCCTTCCAGAACAACAAATCCAAGTGTTGGGCTTGCCGAAGTTCAGAGAAACGATGGCAACGACGGCTTGGTATTTGTGGTATGAAAGGCGTAAATTGACACATGACGAAGAAACTCAAAGCACATATCAAATCAATATGTCAGTGAGAGGCTTACTAGCAAATTATACCATCTCTTACAGCCCAAAGGCTCATGTCCGTTCAGATGCTTGGTTGAAACCAAAGTATGGTTACGTGAAATTAAATATTGATGCGGGATTTGATAGTGACGCACTCGCAACAACATTTGGAGCAGTTATCCGGGACCATAGGGGGAAATTTATAGCGGCTGCTAATGAAAAGATGGACCTTTGCTTCGACTCGTTCACAGCAGAAGCAATTGCAGTGAGGTTTGGTTTGAATCTTGCTAATACCGTCGGATGTAGTAAGATTGAAGTGAATTCGGATAGCGTGGAGGTGGTGAATGCGTTGAGCCAAGGCTACTCTTCTTCAGTCGCTTCATCCATTATAGACGACTGTTATTTCATGTCATTAGGATTTTCCCATGTCATTTATGATTTTGTAATAGGGAACGTAATCGAGTAGCTCATGAACTAGCACGGTTAGCTAGGTTTTCTTCTCCGAGTGTTTGGATGGATAACACCCCTGATGAGGTTATCCCTTTACTTGTAAACGATGCTACTTTACTTATGAATGAATAAAGGGGAGGAAGTTTATCAAAAAAAAGGTTGATACAAAATAGTGAACGCAGTAAAAAAAATGGTGCTACAATGCTAGATCGGTCATGTACTGTAGAGGACGGATAGTCTTCAGGCGAGAGAACCGTATATCTCACAGTAAGCGAGATATAGCACTCGCGGTACCCTTGCGAGGGGATCCTAGCGAACACGTGGAGGTGCACCCAGTGTGGGAACACCTTTTTTTCTCTATTTCTTTTTTGGGGGTGGGGGGTTGGTTTTGCGTGGTTTTCCTAGGTTTTTGCGACTTCTTCTCTCTTTTTTTACCTTTTTCCGTCGTAAAGCTCAGTTGTGTTTCAGCATGAAGTACATATGCACTAGTGCAGAACCGGGCTTTAGCGCCGGTTCGTAAGGGCCTTTAGTGCCGGTTCTACAACCGGCACTAAAGAGTGGAGACTAAAGCCCCCCCCCCCCCCCCGTTTACTACCGGTTCGGCACGAACCGGCGCTAAAGTGCCACCACGTGGCACGAGCCAGGCCCGGGTGCTGGTAGACCATTAGTACCGGTTGGTAACACCAACCGGCACTAAATGTTTTGGGGGGGGGTTTGGTTTTATTTTTTATTTTTCCATTAATTTTGTGTTTTCCATTTAATTCTTTTTTGTTTGCTGATATTTACGATACTACATATTGTACACGTTATGCATATATATAAATAGATTTTCTCGTAGAACCAATCATATATATATATATATATATATATATATATATATATATATATATATATATATATATATCATCGAATGTCTCACAACCACCATTAATTATTCACACATACACATGTATATATATATACAATTTCTCCTACATGTTGCTTTGGTGCCTTCGGAGCACGATGACAAGTGGTTTATGGGGGCGGTAGCGGGTAATAGTATTCTCCTTTGGGATCTATGACCTGGTCGAGCAAAAATCCCGCTATTTCCTCTTGAAGTGCTAGTATGCGCTCCGTTGGTAGGAGCTGCTCCCGCACCTCTCTGAGCTGTTAAGAAGGAGATCAATATGCATGTGTATTAGTTGTGTGACTAGATATCGATAATGGTGTAAAAATTGTGAATAGTGTTCTGACAAACATACCCAGTCCTGTCTTTGAGATCTGCTCCTTTCGGACGTCATCATGCGAATGTTCTCGCAAACATAAAATGCACACACATCAGTCCCCGGCGCCTGCTTCAGGGCCTTTATGAGAATTAAATTTAATCAGGTAATAATTAATCAAGCATGATAATTAATTAATGGTATTGAAACAAGAATTAAAGAGATGGTAGCTAGCTAGCTAGTACTATTTAATTACTTACCTTGGGTCGATATCAAAACAACTTTTCTGCCCATTTTCCTGGAGTCACCTTGATAAACTTTGCCCAAGCTCTGTCCGCCGGCAAACAAAATTAATAAAGGGTTATTAAATAGTTCATATCAGGAAATGACGAACTAAATAGGCCGAGATATAGTTAATAATGATTGAAATTACCTGTTGACTATCCCCTTCAAGATGGTGTAGTCACTTTCTTTTTTAAGTAGTGAGTCCAGTACTTCAACTTTTCCTTCGTCAACTTTAATGTCTAACAAGATCCAGTGAAACTGCATGCGCACACGTTTGCATGTCTTACTTAAGCGGGCTTGCGCATAACACTAATCAACTACCCTAAACCCTATACACTTAATTATTAACATCTAGCTAGCTAGTAAGCAAAAACAGAATTTGTAGTACAAGACAGTGTGACTCACAGGAAGTTGTAAGGAAGTAGTATATCTTCATTGGTATTGAGGTGCTTCAAGAACTCTAGCATGCTTTCCTCTAAACTTGCTCGACAACTTGGAATTTTCCATGTGTATTCATTAACGATATTTGGGTCAATGAACCCAATGCCATAGCGTCCAGATTTTTTCATTTCCTACATCTTCATCCTGCATAATACCACAGAAAAGAATATATTGAGGATAATTACAGGTAATGATTGATCAAAATGATCACTACCGCTAGCTTGAGACTTAAATTACAGAAAGAAATCACTTACAGACAATAGCAACTGACGATAGATTTGTCGAGTGCGTCTTGATTGAATAATTGAAACAGTTCTGTATACTCAACGGACAGAGCTTTCTCATGGAAGTAATGCTCCTCCTTGACATTCACCATGAGGGACTCTCGATTGGAACTCTTGGTAATGTTCATGTACCACTGATGCAATTCATACATTCTCGTTGGGAGGTTCTTGACCTCGTCTGGCTTGACCAAAGGTTGGCCCCGGACATATTTCCGTTTTATTTCCTCCTCTCTAAGTGGAGACATGGGCTCGAGCTCGAGGAGTTGTCCAACAGTCATCTTAAGCATTTCAGCCTGCATTATATGCTCCTCGGTTATTACTAGATTGTCCAGCTGGGGAACGGTTTGCCCACAATAATATTGGGCGCGCGTACTCTCATGTGTTGTTGGCACAACAAGCGGGGGGGGGGGGGGGGTCGATTGCGCCGCCTGTTCTCCCAGCTGGGGAACGATTTTCCCGCATTTTTTGCCAGCTGCTTGTTGGCTCGAGCTCGAGCTCGCTTCTTTCTGTAGTCGTGCTCGATGTGCCTTCCTGATTTGGCGCTCATAGTCTGAGTCAACAGGCTTTGGAGCTGGTTTTCTTGCCATATGAATAAAGTGGTCAATAACTTTCTCAGGCACTTTCTCCCTTGGCGGCGGTGCCGGTTTCGGTCCAAAATGGGCGTCCACATGGGCCTTCACTATGGCTTCGTTTTGCTCCTCGGTCATGTCGTAAGGCCTCTGAGGAAGAGGAGCGAGGCTTGGACCATATTTATATCGCTTGTCTCCGCCTGTACCTCCTGTACTACCTCGACTCGTACCGCTACGCACCATAGCTGCGGCGTGTCTCTTCTGCAATTGCTGAGGCAGCGGAGACGGCTGACGTGGCTGAGTTGGAGCATGGAAGAAGCTTACGTGGACATGATGCCATCGGGTTGTAAGCCAAGATCGTGGTTGTAGAGCTCCCTCTATCTCCCTTGCCAAGCTCTCCCTCCGACCAGCAGTAGAACAGCCGCTCCTGCTGCTTTTGAACTCTCCTTCCACGCTGCCGCAGATCAATTGGTGGCGTAGGCCAACTATCCCTTGTATCATCATGTTGAACAAAATATGCATCTATGTTTACTTTCCTTGTATCATCACAACGTATGGTATAAATTTGATTGTGTCCCTGCCATAAATCTAAATCCTACACAATAGGAAAAAAGAAAGACAGATTTGTTAATACAACATAACACGGATTTGTTAATACAACATAGTGATACACTAGTAGAAAAAGGGCCTTTAGTCCCGGTTCATAAGGGCCTTTAGTCCCGGTTCTGGAACCGGGACTAAAGGGTCGTTACTAAAGCCTCCCCCTTTAGTCCCGGTTCTTACACGAACCGGGACTAAAGGCCCTCCACGTGGCCGCTGCCTGGAGGTCCACCTTTAGTCCCGGTTGGTAACACGAACCGGTACTAAAGGAAATTTTATGATTTTTTTTGAAAAAATATTTTGAATTTTTTTTTGTATTTTCAAATTTCTGAATTATTTTAACCTCTAATCTCTATCACCCCCTCATCACTGCTCAATTTAACCTCTAATCTCTAATCACCCCTCATCATTCCAAATCATCTAACTTCCCAGACGGTCACCCATCCTCTCACTACTCCAGCCTGAGCACGCTTAACTTTCGGGTTCTATTCTCCCTCGTTTTCAAGTTTGCACTTGTTGTTTTCCTGACAATAGTAAGATGTCAATCCTATTAACCCTCAGGAATTTAGCTTGAGCATGAAGTCACACATTTCACTGTTTGAGTTTGAAACTATTGTTCTAAAAAACAATAATTATTTAGTAACACTAATATTTCTTGAATAAATAGTTTGACCACAGTTTGACCACAGTTTAACCAGATTTGACCAAAATTCAAAAAAACTGAAATAATTATTTTGTAACACTAATATTTCTTGAATAATTAGTTTGACCATTGTTTGACCACAATTGACCAGATTTGACCAAAATTCCAAAAAACTGAAATAATTATTTAGTTACACTAATATTCTTGAATAATTATTTAGTAACACTAATACTTCTTGAATAAGTAGTTTGACCAGATTTAACAAAAAATCAAACAAAAATTGAAATTTGAGCATAAAGTTTTTTTCCTTTTAGAATTTGAGGATTCTAAAAATTTGCAAACAGGCCGGATTTTCGTGCTAAACATTTTGATATATTATACGTTTTTTCCTGACATCGTATGCAAAAGTTATAGCCGTTTTACATTTTCCCTACACTTTTTGCAAAACATGTCGAAATTTAAGTTTTTAAATTTTCCTAATAGTACATGTAGTAACATAACTACATCTGGAAGGATTTTAATTTTTGAAGTTCTTATCATTTTCTTTTGCTTTTTACAAAACTGAAAAGGCGATCCACGAGGGGGGGGGTAGAGTTTCAAAATGGGACATTTAGTACCGGTTCGTGCCACAAACCAGTACTAATGCCTCAAACCCCATTAGTACCAGTTGGTGGCTCGAACCGGGACTAAAGGTCTAACCTTTAGTACCGCTTGGTGCCACGAACCGGTACTAATGGGCATCGCACCCTTTAGTCCCGGTTCGTGGCACCAACCGGGACTAAAGTTCCCATTTGAACAGGGACTAATGCCTGTACGGTGCCCTAGCCGCTCGAACCGGGACTAAGGCTCACATTAGTCCCGGTTCGTAATGCAATCGGGATTAATGCTCTTTTCTGGCCGAACCAAAACCCTGTTTTCTACTAGTGATAGTACAGGATGGGTATGTCGTATCTTATTTAAGCACTGGATCTAAAGAGGCATCAGCATTATGATATGAACTATGACAGTGGCAGTATAATATGAACTAATCTAACAGAGAGTTTGATGTCCGTTCTTCTAATCCGCACTACACTGCTCCCTCCCTGTGCTAATCTAACTATAGAAAAATCACCAAAAAATGCGAGATTGGGCACCCACCTTCTGTCGGGCTGATGCTGTTCCGCCGACATGGAGGCTCTGCGGCGAGTCCCCCTGCCAAATCTGGCCACATCGAACACCGGAGTGGCAAGGTCTGGCCCTCTCTCCGGCAGATCGGGTAGGGGAGGGGAGATCGTGGCCTTGGACGAAGGGAGGAGATCGGGTAGGGGAAGGGTGTTCCTAGCCTTGGACGAAGGGAGGAGGGAGGCCGAGACCCACCTATGCCAAGCACGTGGTCGCCGCCCTGCTGTACATGGCTGCCGGGGGAGGGGGGTGGCGGCCGGCTAGGGAGGGAGGTCGTGGTGGCCGGCTCCTCTTGAACCTCGGCGGCGGCGGCTCCTGTCGGATCTCGGCGGCGGCGTGGGGCGTATTCCCCTCGCACGCCCCTACTGCCTTCCGGGATCGTCAGCGGCGTGGACGGAGGGACGGAGGGAATCGCTCGTGCGTGTGAGCGTCTGCCTAATTTTCGTAGGTTTATTTTCGTAGATTTTTTCTGAACGAGTTTTTATCGATCAACTGGAGGTTTAACACTGGACATCATCGGAGCATACCGATTTTTCTTTCCTGGTTCGAGGGCGGAGGGGGGAATCGGTGGGATGCGGGAGGTGGGATCGAGGACGAAAAAATCCCAGTGGGACGAAAATTGACCGACGAAGACTACCAACTGAGACATTAGAAGTAGAAATTACGCACAGCCTCAAGACGCCGAGTCGTGCTGAGTACTCTGCGGCGAACACTATTGTGCAAAGCTGACTTACACGATTCTGGTATTCTAGCGTATTCACGAAGAAGCTGACTTTGAAGCAGGTGGACATGTGGATGGATTTTCCATGAGCTAGCTAACGTACGTAGTGACTTACAGCCGGCTAGCTTGATCGATCTGTACCGGCGGAACTCAGCTAGCTGCCGTTCAATGGACGCGCGAGTACGCCCGAGAGCACGGCCTCCTACTCGGCTTCGGCATCTCGGCGGGTGTCGGAGCATGCCGTGGAGTTTTGCCATGCATCGCAGTGCTGGCTGTTGCAGCATCGCTCGGCGAGCTCGGCGCGACAGCCGAGGAGAAGAAGATGGATATGACTTGCAGTGAACCTGTAATCCCGCCCGGAATTGCAGTTTTCCAGTGCGACAAACAGGTCTAGGATTGATGTAGGGTTGATTTTGACCGGGATCAGAGAGATGAGGGTACCGATTTCAGGGAATCAGAGGTTGAGGTCCGATTCCGACCTGCTCTACGAGTTTAAGGTTTAAAACAAACTTTACTCCAGCTAGCTCGCCACCGAGTTGGACGCATGGGAAAAAAAATCCTATACGACCTGGTCTCACGCTTCCAACCTGTAGACCAACTCCATCAGACGACATCTGGAAGTATGAATCATAAAGCATCCGGGCAGCTTCTTCTCCCCCACTGTGAAAACGCATCTGCCATTCCTTTTGCAAGTTCGCCATGCGCCCATGCTCGCCGCTCATGCTTTGCCCCCCGTTGGTGCACGTGATGTCTGCCACTGCTGCTCTGTCCTGGAGCAATTACGCTGCTCGCCCCCGCCGTTACTGGTGGCCACGCTCCTCGCCGCCGGCGAAACTCGACCGCTCGCCGCCGGTGTTGTGACTCGTGAGCCCTTAGTCTTGGCACCGTAGGACTCAAGGAAAATCCATCTAATCCGGCACGATGATAATGAAATTGGTTGCCGGCCGCCGTCGTATGACTGCGGCACCGGCGTCTTGACACGACGTCGTCACCGTCGGGAGGGAAGGAACCACCCGTGCTTCGAATCAAGATTTGGCAAAGGGTTGGGGATAAGTTAAGGAGAAAGTTGCTTTGAGATTCGCAGTGCCAGGTGTCATTCGATGGAGTTGGTCTACTGGATGGGAGCGTGAGACCAGGTAGTATAGGATTTTTTTTTCCATGCGCCTAGTAGTTCAACGCTCCAGCCTCATGAATAAATCTTACTAAAGTGAAGAAACTTGCTGGTGTCTGCAAGCACTGAGTTGCATGCGTACCTGCTCCCTTCGTTGGTGTTCTTACTATGGTGGATGCATCACATGCAATAACAAGTTCCTGCAAGTTTAGGGCGAAGGCCTCGCAACATGCTACACATTCCAGGGTAGCCAGATAAGTGCAGTTGTCAAGGACTCGTGCTGATGACCAAAGGTACCTCCCCAACTGCACGCGAGCGAAACAGATGTTCTCACGTGTGTGTTCCGCTGTCGGTGGTCAATCATCTCTCTCTCTCTCTCTCTCTCTCTCTCTCTCTCTCTCTCTCTCTCTCTCTCTCTCTCTCTCGGCATGTCTAAAGTTTCCCAAAGAAATACAAAACACTTAAGCACGTCTCTCGCTCGTGTAGCAGCACGACAATTAGATCCTCTGCAAGGGCCTAGGCCTTGAAACATGCTAGGCTTTCCAAGGTAGCCGAATCAATGCAGTCCTCAAGGACTTGGTGTTGATGGCCCAAGGTACCTTCCCGCGTCGTCTCAACAAATGATGGCTGTTGCCGCCTTGTGGTGTTGTTCTTGTGAAGTTCGACACTCAAATGTTTATTCCCTTTTCTTCATGGTGTCAATCTGAAGTAAGGCACGGTCACCCGAGAGGCCAACACTAATGATGTCCACCGAAGTTTCTGTGTTGAGGCCCAAGGTCTGAGAATTCTATCGCCTTACAAAGACTATTGTGATGTCAAATCCTCATGTAGGAAGTCCCGCATATGAGTGTTACCATGTCGTGGAACCTAGGTGAACACCTTGACCTTGATGGGCATGAAGCCATCCCAATTCAGGTCATGCAGGGGGAGCTCATGGCCGGTGAGTTTGATCATGCGGTACACCGCACTCGCCTTGAACTAAAGACACCTGGCCGGACTGAGATGATCGTGCACCTATTCTTCGAGCGCCCCCGTTTGCATCCGATGTGGGCGTGCGTCCTCGGCCGCCACAGTATGCCCGTCGATTGTTGTGTTGAAAATGTTTGGCGTGCCTTCACTCCCTGTCACCCCTCCTGGAGCCGTCCGCTTCTTAGCACGACGATGTGTTGTGTCCTTTGGGTTGTCTGGAAGACCCGGAACCAGATGGTGTTCGATAACATCCGGACCTCGGATCTTGACTTGCGGCATTCAATCCAGGAGCACCTCCGACTGTGGGTGGTTAGACCCTCTACGTCAAGTTGTTGACCATAATTTGCATCTCACCCCTGAAGTCAACCATTGGATCTTTAGACATGAACACTCTCGAAGATCTTTCGGTGACCATTGCCATCGTGGAGCCATAGGAGGTCACTGTAGCACAATGTGCAATCACCCCGCTCGGTTGCCCGGACCTAAATCACCACCACCAAGTCGTGGATCATAGCATCGTCGGCCGGTCACCGCCCACATGGAAGTCCAGCACCTCGACGCGTGGTCCAACTCCTAGCAGAGAGCCCGACGCACGCCCCATCCCAGCCAGACGACACACTCACCGGTTGCCTTCACTAGTCGCAAGGAGAAGCCGAAGGTCCGTGGATGGCTTGGTGCGGACGGACACGTGTGGTTGTTGATCCTGATTGTACGGACCTTGGAGATCCATCGCTGTATGCCACATCCATGGTTCCAGCGAAGTAGATCCGCGCCCGCTCCACAAATGAGCCGCCCTGAGCCCGCATCCACCGGCAGCCCGCCCCATCCTGATGCAGCACCACAGGGAGCAGTCGAGGCGCCTCGCCGTCACCATCCTCGGAGGCGCGGTGGGATTGTTGGGGATCGTAGCAGAATTTTAAAATTTTCCTACGCTCACCAAGATCCATCTATGGAGTATACTAGCAACGAGGGGAAAGGAGTGCATCTACATACCCTTGTAGATCGCGAGCGGAAGCGTTCCAATGAACAAGGTTGATGGAGTCATACTCGCCGTGATCCAAATCACCGATGACCGAGTGCCGAACGGACGGCACCTCCGCGTTCAACACACGTACGGAGCAGCTACGTCTCCTCCTTCTTGATCCAGCAAGGGGGAAGGAGAGGTTGATGGAGATCCAGCAGCACGACGGCGTGGTGGTGGATGTAGCGGGGTCTCGGCAGGGCTTCGCCGAGCTTCTGCAAGAGGGAGAGGTGTTGCAGGGGAGGAGGGAGGCGCCCAAGGCTGTTGTGTTGCTGCCCTCCCTCCCCCCCCCTTTATATAGGCCCCCTGGGAGGGGGGGGGCTCCGACCAGGAGCCCATCTGGATGGGGGGCGGCGGCCAGGGGGGAGACTTGCCCCCCAAGGCAAGTGGGGCGCCCCCCCCCCACCCTAGGGTTTCCAACCCTAGGCGCAGGGGGGAGGCCCATGGGGGGCGCCCCAGCCCACTAAGGGCTGGTTGCCTTCCCACTTCAGCCCATGGGGCCCTCCGGGATAGGTGGCCCCACCCGGTGGACCCCCGGGACCCTTCCGGTGGTCCCGGTACAATATCGGTGACCCCCGAAACTTTCCCGGTGGCTGAAACTTGACTTCCTATATATAATTCTTCACCTCCGGACCATTCCGGAACTCCTCGTGACGTCCGGGATCTCATCCGGGACTCCGAACAACTTTCGGTTTTCCGCATACTCATATCTCTACAACCCTAGCGTCACCGAACCTTAAGTGTGTAGACCCTACAGGTTCGGGAGACATGCAGACATGACCGAGATGCCTCTCCGGTCAATAACCAACAACGGGATCTGGATACCCATGTTGGCTCCCACATGTTCCACAATGATCTCATCGGATGAACCACGATGTCGAGGATTCAATCAATCCCGTATACAATTCCCTTTGTCAATCGGTATGTTACTTGCCCGAGATTCGATCGTCGGTATCCCAATACCTTGTTCAATCTCGTTACCGGCAAGTCTCTTTACTCGTACCGTAATGCATGATCCCGTGACTAACGCCTTAGTCACATTGAGCTCATTATGATGATGCATTACCGAGTGGGCCCAGAGATACCTCTTCGTCATACGGAGTGACAAATCCCAGTCTCGATCCGTGCCAACCCAACAGACACTTTCGGAGATACCCGTAGTGTACCTTTATAGTCACCCAGTTACGTTGTGACGTTTGGCACACCCAAAGTACTCCTACGGTATCCGGGAGTTGCACGATCTCATGGTTTAAGGAGAAGATACTTGACATTGGAAAAGCTCTAGCAAACGAACTGCACGATCTTTGAGCTATGCTTAGGATTGGGTCTTGTCCATCACATCATTCTCCTAATGATGTGATCCCGTTATCAATGACATCCAATGTCCATAGTCAGGAAACAATGACTATCTGTTGATCAACGAGCTAGTCAACTAGAGGCTTACTAGGGACACGTTGTGGTCTATGTATTCACACATGCATTACGATTTCCGGATAACACAATTATAGCATGAACAATAGACAATTATCATGAACAAAGAAATATAATAATAACCATTTACTATTGCCTCTAGGGCATATTTCCAACAGTCTCCCACTTGCACTAGAGTCAATAATCTAGTTACATTGTGATGAATCGAACACCCATTGCGTCCTGGTGTTGATCATGTTTTGCTCTAGGGAGAGGTTTAGTCAACGGATCTGCTACATTCAGGTCCGTATGTACTTTACAAATATCTATGTCTCCATTTTGAACACTTTCACGAATGGAGTTGAAGCGACGCTTGATATGCCTGGTCTTCCTGTGAAACCTGGGCTCCTTCGCAAGGGCAATAGCTCCAGTGTTGTCACAAAAGAGAGTCATCGGGCCCGACGCATTGGGAATCACCCCTAGGTCGGTAATGAACTCCTTCATCCAGACTGCTTCCTGTGCTGCCTCCGAGGCTGCCATGTACTCCGCTTCACATGTAGATCCCGCCACGACGCTTTGCTTGCAACTGCACCAGCTTACTGCTCCTCCATTCAAAATATACACGTATCCGGTTTGTGACTTCGAGTCATCCAGATCTGTGTCGAAGCTAGCGTCGACGTAACCCTTTACGACGAGCTCTTCGTCACCTCCATAAACGAGAAACATATCCTTAGTCCTCTTCAGGTACTTCAGGATATTCTTGACCGCTGTCCAGTGTTCCATGCCGGGATTACTTTGGTACCTTCCTACCAAACTTACGGCAAGGTTTACATCAGGTCTGGTACACAGCATGGCATACATAATAGACCCTATGGCCGAGGCATAGGGGATGACACTCATCTTTCTCTATCTTCTGCCGTGGTCGGGCATTGAGCCGTGCTCAATTGCACACCTTGCAATACAGGCAAGAACCCCTTCTTGGACTGATCCATATTGAACTTCTTCAATATCTTGTCAAGGTAAGTACTCTGTGAAAGACCAATGAGGCGTCTTGATCTATCTCTATAGATCTTGATGCCTAATATATAAGCAGCTTCTCCAAGGTCCTTCATTGAAAAACACTTATTCAAATAGGCCTTTATACTTTCCAAGAATTCTATATCATTTCCCATCAATAGTATGTCATCCACATACAATAAGAGAAATGCTACAGAGCTCCCACTCACTTTCTTGTAAACACAGGCTTCTCCATAAGTCTGTGTAAACCCAAACGCTTTGATCATCTCATCAAAGCGAATGTTCCAACTCCGAGATGCTTGCACCAGCCCATAGATTGAGCGCTGGAGCTTGCATACTTTGTTAGCATTCTTAGGATCGACAAAACCTTCCGGCTGCATCATATACAATTCTTCCTTAAGGAAGCCGTTAAGGAATGCCGTTTTGACGTCCATCTGCCATATCTCATAATCATAGTATGCGGCAATTGCTAACATGATTCGGACGGACTTCAGCTTCGCTACGGGTGAGAAAGTCTCATCGTAGTCAACCCCTTGAACTTGTCGATAACCCTTAGCGACAAGTCGAGCCTTATAGATGGTCACATTACCATCCGCGTCTGTCTTCTTCTTAAAGATCCATTTATTTTCTATGGCTCGCCGATCATCGGGCAAGTCAGTCAAAGTCCATACTTCGTTTTCATACATGGATCCTATCTCGGATTTCATGGCTTCTAGCCATTTGTCAGAATCCGGGCCCGCCATCGCTTCTTCATAGTTCGAAGGTTCACCGTTGTCTAACAACATGATTTCCAGGACAGGGTTGCCGTACCACTCTGGTGCGGAACGTGTCCTTGTGGACCTACGAAGTTCAGCAGCAACTTGATCCGAAGCTTCATGATCTTTATCATTAACTTCCTCCCGGTGTAGGCACCACAGGAACATCTTCCCGCGCTGCGCTACTTTCCGGTTCGGAAGGGGTGACTATCACCTCATCAAGTTCCACTTTCCTCCCACTCAATTCTTTCGAGAGAAACTCTTTCTCCAGAAAGGACCCGTTCTTGGCAACAAAGATCTTGCCTTCGGATCTGAGGTAGAAGGTATACCCAATAGTTTCCTTAGGGTATCCTATGAAGACGCATTTTTCCGACTTGGGTTCGAGCTTTTCAGGTTGAAGTTTCTTGACATAAGCATCGCATCCCCAAACTTTTAGAAACGACAGCTTAGGTTTCTTTTCAAACCATAATTCATACGGTGTCGTCTCAACGGATTTCGACGGAGCCCTATTTAAAGTGAATGCGGCAGTCTCTAAAGCATAGCCCCAAAATGAGAGCGGTAAATTGGTAAGAGACATCATAGATCGCACCATATCCAATAGAGTGCGATTACGACGTTCGGACACACCGTTTCGCTGAGGTGTTCCAGGCGGCGTGAGTTGTGAAACGATTCCACATTTCATTAAGTGCGCACCAAATTCGTGACTTAAATATTCTCCACCACGATCTGATCGTAAGAATTTTATTTTCCTGTCACGTTGATTCTCAACCTCACTCTGAAATTCTTTGAACTTTTCAAAGGTTTCAGACTTGTGTTTCATTAGGTAGACATACCCATATCTACTTAAGTCATCAGTGAGAGTGAGAACATAACGATATCCTCCGCGAGCCTCAACACTCATTGGACCGCACACATCGGTATGTATGATTTCCAATAAGTTGGTTGCTCGCTCCATTGTTCCGGAGAACGGAGTCTTGGTCATCTTACCCATGAGGCATGGTTCGCACGTGTCAAATGATTCGTAATCAAGAGACTCCAAAAGTCCATCTGCATGGAGCTTCTTCATGCGCTTGACACCAATGTGACCAAGGCGGCAGTGCCACAAGTATGTGGGACTATCGTTATCAACTTTATATCTGTTGGTATTCACACTATGAACATGTGTAACATCACGTTCGAGATTCATCAAGAATAAACCATTGACCAGCGGGGCATGACCATAAAACATATCTCTCATATAAATAGAACAACCATTATTCTCGGATTTAAATGAGTAGCCAAACGAGATCCAAATACAATGTTCATGCTCAAAGCTGGCACTAAATAACAATTATTGAGGTTTAAAACTAATCCCGTAGGTAGATGCAAAGGTAGCGTGCCGACGGCGATCACATCGACCTTGGAACCATTCCCGACGCGCATCGTCACCTCGTCCTTTGCCAGTCTCCGTTTATTCCGCAGTTCCTGTTTTGAGTTACAAATATGAGCAACCGCACCGGTATCAAATACCCAGGAGCTACTACGAGCACTGGTAAGGTACACATCAATTACATGTATATCACATATACCTTTGGTGTTGCCGGCCTTCTTGTCCGCTAAATATTTGGGGCAGTTCCGCTTCCAGTGACCACTTCCCTTGCAATAAAAGCACTCAGTCTCAGGCTTGGGTCCATTCCTTGGCTTCTTCCCGGCAACTGGCTTACCGGGCGCGGCAACTCCCTTGCCGTCCTTCTTGAAGTTCTTCTTACCCATGCCCTTCTTGAACTTAGTGGTTTTATTCACCATCAACACTTGATGTTCTTTTCTGATCTCCACCTCCGCTGATTTCAGCATCGAATATACCTCAGGAATGGTCTTTTCCATCCCCTGCATATTGAAGTTCATCACAAAGCTCTTGTAGCTTGGTGGAAGCGACTGAAGGATTCTGTCAATGACCGCGTCATCCGGGAGATTAACTCCCAGCTGAGACAAGCGGTTGTGTAACCCAGACATTCTGAGTATGTGCTCACTAACAGAACTATTCTCCTCCATTTTACAGCTGAAGAACTTGTCGGAGACTTCATATCTCTCGACCCGGGCATGAGATTGGAAAAGCATTTTCAGCTCTTCGAACATCTCATATGCTCCATGCTTCTCAAAACGCTTTTGGAGCCCCGGTTCTAAGCTGTAAAGCATGCCGCACTGAACGAGGGAGTAATCATCAGCACGTGATTGCCAAGCGTTCATAACGTCTTGGTTCTCTGGGATTGGTGCTTCACCTAGCGGTGCTTCTAAGACATAATCTTTCTTGGCTGCTATGAGGACGATCCTCAGGTTCCGGACCCAGTCCGTATAGTTGCTGCCATCATCTTTCAGCTTGGTTTTCTCTAGGAACGCGTTGAAGTTGAGGACAACGTGGGCCATTTGATCTACAAGACATATTGTAAAGATTTTAGACTAAGTTCATGATAATTAAGTTCATATAATCAAATTATTCAATGAACTCCCACTCAGATAGACATCCCTCTAGTCATCTAAGTGAAACATGATCCGAGTTAACTAGGCCGTGTCCGATCATCACGTGAGACGGACTAGTCAAGATCGGTGAACATCTCCATGTTGATCGTATCTTCTATACGACTCATGCTCGACCTTTCGGTCCTCCGTGTTCCGAGGCCATGTCTGTACATGCTAGGCTCGTCAAGTCAACCTAAGTGTATTGCGTGTGTTCCGAGGCCATGTCTGTACATGCTAGGCTCGTCAAGTCAACCTAAGTGTATTGCGTGTGTTCCGAGGCCATGTCTGTACATGCTAGGCTCGTCAACACCCGTTGTATGCGAACGTTAGAATCTATCACACCCGATCATCACGTGGTGCTTCGAAACAACGAACCTTCGCAACGGTGCACAGTTAGGGTGAACACTTTCTTGAAATTATTATAAGGGATCATCTTACTTACTACCGTCGTTCTAAGCAAATAAGATCCAAAACATGATAAACATCACATGCAATCAAATAATGACATGATATGGCCAATATCATTTTGCTCCTTTGATCTCCATCTTCGAGGCACCACGATCATCTTCGTCACCGGCATGACACCATGATCTCCATCATCGTGTCTTCATGAAGTTGTCACGCCAACGATTACTTCTACTTCTATGGCTAACGCGTTTAGCAATAAAGTAAAGTAATTTACATGGCGTTATTCAATGACACGCAGGTCATACAAAATAATAAAGACAACTCCTATGGCTCCTGCCGGTTGTCATACTCATCGACATGCAAGTCGTGATTCCTATTACAAGAATATGATCAATCTCATACATCACATATATCATTCATCACATCTTCTGGCCATATCACATCACATAGCACATGCTGCAAAAACAAGTTAGACGTCCTCTAATTGTTGTTGCAAGTTTTTACGTGGCTTGTAGGTTTCTAGCAAGAACGTTTCTTACCTACGTATGACCACAACGTGATATGCCAATTTCTATTTACCCTTCATAAGGACCCTTTTCATCGAATCCGTTCCGACTAAAGTGGGAGAGACAGACACCCGCTAGCCACCTTATGCAACTAGTGCATGTCAGTCGGTGGAACCTGTCTCACGTAAGCGTACGTGTAAGGTCGGTCCGGGCCGCTTCATCCCACAATGCCGCCGAAACAAGATAAGACTAGTAGCGGCAAGAAGAATTGGCAACATCAACGCCCACAACTACTTTGTGTTCTACTCGTGCATAGTAACTACGCATAGGCCTGGCTCATGATGCCACTGTTGGGGATCGTAGCAGAATTTTAAAATTTTCCCACGCTCACCAAGATCCATCTATGGAGTATACTAGCAACGAGGGGAAAGGAGTGCATCTACATACCCTTGTAGATCGCGAGCGGAAGCGTTCCAATGAACGAGGTTGATGGAGTCGTACTCGCCGTGATCCAAATCACCGATGACCGAGTGCCGAACGGACGGCACCTCCGCGTTCAACACATGTACGGAGCAGCGACGTCTCCTCCTTCTTGATCCAGCAAGGGGGAAGGAGAGGTTGATGGAGATCCAGCAGCACGACGGTGTGGTGGTGGATGTAGCGGGGTCTCGGCAGGGCTTCGCCGAGCTTCTGCGAGAGGGAGAGGTGTTGCAGGGGAGGAGGGAGGCGCCCAAGGCTGTTGTGTTGCTGCCCTCCCTCCCCCCCTTTATATAGGCCCCCTGGGAGGGGGGGCGCCGGCCAGGAGCCCATCTGGATGGGGGGGCGGCGGCCAGGGGGGAGACTTGCCCCCCAAGGCAAGTGGGGCGCCCCCCCACCCTAGGGTTTCCAACCCTAGGCGCAGGGGGGAGGCCCATGGGGGGCGCCCCAGCCCACTAAGGGTTGGTTGCCTTCCCACTTCAGCCCATGGGGCCCTCCGGGATAGGTGGCCCCACCCGGTGGACCCCCGGGACCCTTCTGGTGGTCCCGGTACAATACCGGTGACCCCCGAAACTTTCCCGGTGGCCGAAACTTGACTTCCTATATATAATTCTTTCACCTTCGGACCATTCCGAAACTCCTCGTGACGTCCGGGATCTCATCCGGGACTCCGAACAACTTTCGGGTTTCCGCACACTCATATCTCTACAACCCTAGCGTCACCGAACCTTAAGTGTGTAGACCCTACGGGTTCGGGAGACATGCAGACATGACCGAGACGCCTCTCCGGTCAATAACCAACAGCGGGATCTGGATACCCATGTTGGCTCCCACATGTTCCACGATGATCTCATCGGATGAACCACGATGTCGAGGATTCAATCAATCCCGTATACAATTCCCTTTGTCAATCGGTATGTTACTTGCCCGAGATTCGATCGTCGGTACCCCAATACCTTGTTCAATCTTATTACCGGCAAGTCTCTTTACTCGTACCATAATGCATGATCCCGTGACTAACGCCTTAGTCACATTGAGCTCATTATGATGATGCATTACCGAGTGGGCCCAGAGATACCTCTCCATCATACGGAGTGACAAATCCCAGTCTCGATCCGTGCCAACCCAACAGACACTTTCGGAGATACCCGTAGTGTACCTTTATAGTCACCCAGTTACGTTGTGACGTTTGGCACACCCAAAGTACTCCTACGGTATCTGGGAGTTGCACGATCTCATGGTCTAAGGAGAAGATACTTGACATTGGAAAAGCTCTAGCAAACGAACTACACGATCTTTGAGCTATGCTTAGGATTGGGTCTTGTCCATCACATCATTCTCCTAATGATGTGATCCCGTTATCAATGACATCCAATGTCCATAGTCAGGAAACCATGACTATCTGTTGATCAACGAGCTAGTCAACTAGAGGCTTACTAGGGACACGTTGTGGTCTATGTATTCACACATGCATTACGATTTCCGGATAACACAATTATAGCATGAACAATAGACAATTATCATGAACAAAGAAATATAATAATAACCATTTATTATTGCCTCTAGGGCATATTTCCAACAGGGATTTCCGGCCAGCCTACTCAAGAAACGGCGAGGGGAGGAGATGGGAGGGGAGGTGGCGGCGGCTACGCGCTTCACCGACCGACCCGCCCGCGAAGGAACGGCGGGCTGTGTTGTCGATTTTGTGTTTTTCACCCCAAGTCCCGCACGAAATGAGCATAAGTTACATCCATACATGCTAGGTGGAGGGGTAAAAGTGGGATTATCTTGGATTACACCAAATACGCCTTTCATTGTGGAATTTTAGTAAAAAAAAATACACCATAGAAAAAGTAACGAAGGGAGTATTGTACAACCCAAAAACTAACATACTTGAAGTTGTAATTGACTACTAAATACAAATGGAATGGAAATTAAGGGGAAGACACACAGTTCCAATCCTGTAGGAAATACCATTTTATTTGCTCCCTTTTCACTAGTGATTTACCCTTACAAGACACACTAGATGTCATCCCATATGAAACTGTAGAATTTAGACCTATGATTGACCATAACGAGTCCAGACTTCTTGTAACACACTACCTCCACACCAGACATCACAACACCCATTTCAGTCATGTTGCCAGTGCGTTCGTCGAAACCAAACTCAAAGACTTTGCTGATACAAAACCTCCCAGCTCCCAAATAGACGAAGCTGCAATCTAGCATCACCCAGTCCTGAGGCAGATACTCAAGGTGCGGCCAACTGTGCACCAAAGGTGGACCCCTTTTCAAGATAAGACGGGAGATATCCATTGCACAAAAGTGGTGTTCATCAGTGTCAACGCCAAACAAGAGGTTGTCAAGCTCTGGTACATGCACGGCACGACTGTAGAATGGCAGTTTCCAGGGGCCGGCCTTAAACAACTTGCGACTGGCCGTGTTGAAGCAGTAGGTGCCGACACTTTTTTGTCCAGAGGAGATGACAAGGATGGAGTCACCTTCCATGTCAAGCAGCGCATGGCAAAGGACAGGGCACTCGTCAACATAGGCGGGTGGTGGCGGTAGCGGGTGCCAATGCCAGCCTTTCAACCTGCCGCCACTGGAAGGGACGCTGTACATGAGTGCCTCGAAGTTGCAGGGATTGCAGCTGACTGGGTACCTTCCCATGACGTAGAAGACATGGGCACGCTCGGGGTCGTCGGCTTCGGCATCAGTGGCGGAGAAACCGATGGGCCTGCTCCCCTTGGGACTGTTGAGGCATGGAATCGGCTGGAGGGAGCCGGCGTCCATGTCGTATAGGACGGTGTGCCCCTCGGCGTCCACGCAGAGGATCTTGCTAGCGCCGCCGCTGCTTCGTTCATGGAAGGGCAGGAAATCTATCCTTTCCTCGTCTGAGATGGACCGTTGGAGTCTGAGCCTGGGCGAAGGAATCCGTGTGATGGTCTCCATCCATGGTGGCACCACGCCTGGTGATGGCCAGTCCATATTGAACTTGGATTTTGCTGCCGCCCGTGCCTCCGCCGTGGATCCGTAGAAGAGTTGCTCCTCGGGCTTGATGCGACTCACTGTATACTAGCTGCCATTGCGATACCTCTGCATCACAACGTTCATGAACTGCCGCGCCTTCATCGCTCACCACTCCTATGAATTAGATGATGAATGATATTGATACCCCAGACCCAGAGATCGGCCAAGCACTTCCACGAAAACAACCAAGATCGACCAGGGAGATAATAAATACACAAAAGACGAACGACCAACGGGCAAGAGAAGTAAGGAGTAAAGAAGTATACACCTGCGGCAGAGATGTCAAAGTGTCTTCCCCTCCAATTCCACCGAATCCAAGTAGTGGCAGCGGGGACGGCCGCGGCGGCGGCGGCTGGGATCGGATGGATGGAACAAAGATCAAGTGACACGCTGCAACTTGGCCCCCTTTATCTGTCGTCCATTCAAGATCAAACGGAGGGGATCGGCCCAAGGGGAAGACAGCCCACACGTATCAGTTTTCAACAGAGACGTCTGCACTTGCAGTTTTAAGCACGGTTAGCAAAAGCTATTATGCAGGAACATATTATGAAAAGAATAACTGAACCTGTTATGCAGGAACATGTTGAATAAGGAAAAACTGAATAATTCAATAGCATTTCCCATTAAAATTCAGAAACACTTAGCGTAGAAGCTCTTGCACTAAGCACAGAAATTCAGAATAGTGGGACAATTCACTACCACACTGAGCCCCTATGCCGACAGCCCAGGCCGTCAGCATAGCCCTGATACCCGTCGGCATAAGTCTATGCCGACGGCCCCCATCGGCATAGGGCCGTCGGCAACATATGCGTCGGCGTACCCCAGGTCCCCGTTGGCATAGGAAGGCCGTCGGCATAGATGCCTATGCCGATGGCGTCCGTACATCTATGCCGACGGCCAGGGCGTCGGCAACGCTCCGCGCCTAACGGTGATTGCCGTTGCCGCCGTCAAGTGCTGCCCATACAAGAGACGCCACGTGGCAGGGATATGCCGACGGCTTAGCCGTAGGCATAGCTTCAAACCTATGCCTACGGCTATGCCGTAGGCATAGCCCTGCCACATGGCGCACTCTAGTAGCTCCTAGTGCAGGGCTATGCCGACGGCTTAGCCGTAGGCATAGATGCAAAACTATGCCGATGGCTTTGCCGTAGGCATACACGCCACATGGCAGCTGCTGGTATCACAAGAGCCATCTATAACCAAAAAAAGATTAGCCAAAATGGCTAGCTATTTACAAATGCTTATACAGACATGATTCAACAACCATGGATTTGCAAACACAGACGATAGAATATTTTTTATGTACATAACATTCCCATTCTAAGACTCCACAGCAACATGAGAGGAGGTCGAGGGGCGGTGGTGGGGGAGACAAGGCTGCAACGATGGAGGTGGCATACAGTCAGTATAACAAACCGAAGATCCTACATATGAGGATGAATATGTAATCTACACACTGAATTTACCAAAAGAAACCCGCCTAGAACAGGGGCATCCAACTAAAAAGGCAGAAAATTATTGCCTTTCATGAAGATGCTCCAGTTTTGGTTGTATCCATCAAGCATGAGTTGTTCAAGGCAAGCTCCAAAGAGAAAGAAATTGAGCTCCAAAGAGGAAGAAATTGGTCTCTGATTGTGACTGATGATACTTACTCATATAAATTTTCAGTCAAAGTAAAACCAAAAAATTGATGCATATAAACTGAACCAAAGTGTGGTGCTGCTGATTCATATGTATATACAGAAGATGCAAGTGTCATTGAGTTGGTTATAGTCAAAGTAAAAACAAATGGACACAGACAAAACTAAACGAAGGTGGTGTTGATTCATGTGCATGTACAGGTTGAGGTGCCATCCAGTTGGTTTCAGTCAAAGTTCAACCAAAAAAATTGACACATACAAACTGAAGAGAAGTGTGGTGCTGATTCATATGCATATACAGAAGATGCAAGTGTCATCGAGTTGGTTTTAGTCAACGTAAAAACAAAAGGACACATACAAAACTAAACCAAGGTGGTGTTTGATTCATGTGCATATACAAATTGAGGTGCCATCCAGTTGGTTTCAGTCAAAGTCCAACCAAAAAAATGACACATACAAACTGAAGAGAAGTGTGGTGCTGATTCATATGTATGTATGTACAGGAGATGCAAGTGCCACCAAGATAGATAGTTTCAGTCAAAGTAAAAAAACAATTGGACACATACAAACTGAAGCAAACCGTCATGCTTTTTCATGTGTACATACAAAAGATGCAAGTGGTATCCAGAATTTGGATATAGGTAGTACGCTCATGTGGTGAATTTTGTGAATCTATACTCTACATCTACCAAAAGGACCGCTCCCCTCACATGCAAATATAATTCAGTCCAATGGCTTTCTTCTCCCCTCACATGCATAAGACAAGAGCAGACCATCTAAACAGGCGGATCAGACCTTCACCTTGGGAGGGAGGCGAGTGCTACCTGTTGCCGTGCCGTCGTCGAGATCGGGTGGTCCTCCTCCTCGAGCAAGACAAGGTTGTTCCTCCCCTACACTCCAATGGCCATCTTCTCCAAGGACAACTACAAGGGCAGAACACACCATTGATGCAAGTGCCACCAAGATAGTTTCAGTCAAAGTTAAAGCAAATGTAAACATGCAAACTGAACCAAACCGAGGTGCATATTCATATGTGTGTGTATGTAGAGATGCAAGTGCCATCTGAATATTGGGGAACCAAAGCGTGGTTGTTGTTGTTGCTAAACGAGGAGCAAGTTGTTTTAGCAACAGCACATACTAGTAATTAGCTAGGACCATTATTATTGCACAACCATTCGAGGACGGTGGCAGACACATCAACTCACAAGGCTCTACTGGAGAAACAAAATAATAGGATATGTGATGCTATCAATCTTAGCACAATCATCGGTTCCATCATTGCAGCACTAGTTGAGCAACAAATCAAATATAACAGTAGTTCCATTGGTTCAGCCAACAAGTTAACAAAAGTTTACTTCCCACTACTAATTTTGCAACTTGTCATAATAAAGAAAACAGAGCTCGACATCACAACAACAAATAAATAATGACCCGCTGTACTACATATGATCAATTAATCATAACTGGGAATCTGAACATATTAATGCGAAATAGTAACTGACTATAGCAAATGAAATTGAGATAGAAAAAATTGCTACCTAGAGTCCTTGACTCAACCGAGAGATCTATGGGAACCAAAATTTTACATGCAATTTATCCATGTTCAGGTAATACAAAATATGCAGAGTAATTAAATTGTGTAGTAGCTAGCCCATATATAAAACTAAAGGTAGAAACTGGAGTAATGAAACATATCTGGATTGATGTGCAAATGCTATAGCGACTTACATGCTTGGATTCAATAATTATGATGAAGCAGATTAGTGTGATGCATATGCATGTTCGTCAGAACAGATCTAGGGGAAACAACAAAGTAACCTGCACTTCTTCTAATTTATTAATCACATGCTCTTTGACTAACCATCCAAAAAATATAGATCAAGGATGATACTGCCAGCCACCTGCGGGGAGTAAGAATGAGTAGTTTCTGCTAATTAGAGGACAAACTAAAAAAAAGCTAACTAGAGATTTGCTCTCTCTGTGTGTGTACGTTGTGCTCTGGCCGGTGGGGGAATGATAAAAAAGCAACTACTGCTATGTATGTTAGCTTGTCCATCAGGATAGATCAAACTAGCTACCGCTGAAGGATATATCCAGCTTCGTGACTTAAGAGAACCACAGCTAGGTTGCGTCGGCAAGGAGTGGGTTTGGCTCAGCGTTGCGTCGACTTTCATCACCTTCTACTCCACCTCGCTCATCATCTCCGTTCGAGTTGTAGCAGCAAAATTAACCAATCCCTATTAGTACTATCTAACTAAAGAACCAGGATTCCAAACTCATCTTCTCTCTCTGTTTGGTACTAACTAGACAAATAAATAAATAAAGGACTTGTTCATACAAATCCCTCTAGAATTCCTTCACACAAGAGGATTTGCATCACATATTCCTCTACTTAGCAGCAGCAGTAGTGAGCAGAGGAAGGAGGCGGAGGAGATGGAGGTGCTACCTGCCGAGGTGGGTCGTCGTGGCCGTGCTTGAGCTAGACAGCCCGCCTCCTCGAGCAGGACAGGGCCGCCAGCTAGGTGCGCCAGTAGGAAGGACGGCGCCTTCCTGCCGTCGCCGTCGTCCAGACCGCGCCAAGGTGACCTGCAGCAAGGGAAGGAAAGGAGAAGGTGAGGTGGGGAGGGTGGATCCGGGCGAGGAAAGAGGGGAAGGACGTACCTGCGACACACCGGTAACGGATCCGTCGAGCTCTGGCCTCGCCGTCGCCGGATGTGGCTGATCCCGGCGATGTTGGGGGTGGCGGCCGAAACCCTAGCTAGCCACGGGGACAGTGGAGGGCGGGAGCGCCGATTCTGGACGGAGGGGGAGGTGGAGCGGACCTAGGGGAGCTCGGGGGCGTGCTGCGCGCCGCCGGAGCTCGCCGAAACTGGCCGGCATGGGTGGTGGCGACGGCGAGGGAGAGAGGCTCGTGGGGGAGAGAGGAGTCGCGAGAGACAGAGAGGTTCGTGCGGAGAGAGCGAGGTAGGGGTTGGGTGGGCTCTTTTTTCTTTTTCTTTTTTTTCTCCTTTTCTCTAGATGGATGGATGGATGGTCGTGGCGTGGACAGCTAGATGGATAGATGGATGGATATGCGCCACGTCATCGATCCGTGGCACAAAGTTTCCACCAATAGAAACGAAGCTCATACAATTGTGTTTTTCCTTTTGTTTTTCTTCTAATTTTTTCTACCCTCTTGCACCGACCGTCGACGATCCGTGAGGGGAGAGGAGGGCGGCGAAGAGGAGATGGTCTAGTGAGGTGGGGAGGGAATGGATCGGGGAATGGTGCGTTCGGTATGATGACTATGAGTCCGGACGGGAACCTACGCACAGTCGCACGGAACATCTCTTCGGCTTTCCCCGTCACCGTCGACGATGACACGTGCGACGTCCCTCACCATCGAACGATGACACCAAAGGAGGGACAGGCCCACCACCGGGGGGCGAATGTACCTCGGCGGCATGCCGGACCCAGCCGTTAAAATCGACCAAAAGTCATACGATGCCGGAAATCCTCGGGACCTGGCACGGTGTTGTCATATGGACCTTGTAGGCTGTGATGAAAGTTTTAGCGCGTTTCGTAGAAGTCTGACCGGAGGTCGCTTGTAAACTGCACCATCTCCGAGGTAGTATCTGGCTATCGAGAGAGAACACGTCAGTTTATGAAGGAAGTGTGTTGCCCCTTGCTCCGTTGACCTCGAAACTGCTCGTGCTCTCAAAGGGGGCAATTGCATGACATGTGTCAGTACATGGCAATTTTCGGGCCCGTCTGCAATATTTGAGACATTTACTGCATCCGTAGGGTTTCAATGCGGGAATTGCATATCTGCACGGCGGCCAGCTGAAATGATGTCCAGAAGTGGTTTGTCAAATCATATATGATGTCTTTGCGGTATGTGTAGGCCTAGTGCAACCCAAGGAGGGGCATGCCCCACCACCGGGAGGCGAATGTACCTCCGCGGCATGCCGGATCTAGCTGTTAAAATAGACCAAAAATCATACGATGCCGGAAATCCTCGGGACCTAGCACGGTGTCATCATATGGCCCTTGTAGGGTACGGTGAAAGTTTTAGCACGTTTCGCAGAAGCCTGACCGGAGGTCGCTTGAAACTGCACCATCTCGGAGGTAGTATCTAGCTATCGAGAGAGAACGTGTCTGGTTTGTGAAGGAAGTGCGTTGCCCGTTGCTCCGTTGACCTCGAAACTTCTCGTGCTCTCAAAGGGGGCCATTGCATGACACGTGCCAGTACATGGCATTTTTCGGGCCCGCCTGCAATATTTGACACATTTACTGCATCCGTAGGGTTTAAACGCGGGAAATTGCAGATCTGCACGGCAGCCACCTAAAATGATGTCCAGAAGTGGTTTGTCAAATCATATATGATGTCTTTGCGGTATGTGTAGGCCTAGTGCAACAAAAGGAGGGGCAGGCCCCACCACCGTAGGGTGAATGTACCTCGGCGGCATGCCGGATCTAGCCGTTAAAATCCACGGGAAATCATATGATGCCGGAAATCCTCGGGACCTGGCATGGTGTAGTCATATTGCCCTTGTAGGGTGTGGTAAAAGTTTGAGCATGTTTCACAGAAGCCTGACCAGAGACCGCTTGTAAACTACACCATCTCCAAGGTAGTATCTAGTTATCGAGAGAGAACGTGTCCGGTTTTGTGAAGGAAGTGTGCTGCCCGTTAATCCGTTGGCTATTTCAACCCTCCATCACGCTTGTATACATATATTAAGACACAATGCAACTTTTGGTGGCATTGCTACCCCCGAAGGCCCCCAACGGGCCTTACCCTAGCCCCGTTGACCCAGAGATCTAGGCCTTTGACTTTCACTGGACGCCCTTTGATAAACGGACTTTTCCACCTGGTTGTGATAGGTCAGCCCATAGGAACATTTCATAACAAGGTCTGGGCCCAACCCACCATCGGATCCCCCTCGTGTCGACCCGGCGCGGCCGTTTCCCCCCCCCCCCCTCCAAGTGCTGATGGTAGCGCCTTCCGTGAAGGGGGTCACACTCCAGAGCTGCATGACGGGTGTTTGCACCCGACACCACACTTCTAGACATGTAAGAGGACCCAACGCAAGATTTGGTGGCATAGCTAGCCCCCAAAGGCCCCTGACCACACTCATAGACACGCGAAGAACAATCCGTAGTGGGGGATTTTTTTTCACATACTCTTGCATCTTTAAAAAATATAAGAAATTGCCACACCTATTATATCACATGTGTCTACACTGTAAAAATTTCATGAATTGATCACACTCCGAGTGTTTAGAAATATTTCATGCAACGCCAAAACCGAAGAGGGATTACTTCCATTTCATTGCCATCCGTTAGGGGGGGGGGGCTCACACCGAAGCCGCGTATTGCCTCTTCATACATGCCACCACACCTTAAGATGTGTATGAGGACCCGGGGCAATGCTCTGGTGGCATTGCTACCCCCGAAAGGCCCCGACAGGCGTAACCCTGGACCAGTTGACTCGGAGATCTACGCCTTTGATTTTCGCCGGACGGGATTTAACCAACGAACGTTTTCACCTGGTTGTTATAGGTCAGCCCATTCTGATAAAAAAACATATAAAATTTGTCAAAATTGATCCAAGTATCAATTACTTATGCTTTTAACAAAGTATAAGGACCTATATGCAAAAGTACACGAGGTCACATTTCTAACATACTCAAAAACAAAAACAAACTGGATATTCATAATCTATGGAAAATTCTACCCCGAGTCGACGTATAATTTGTGTATGTTTAACTTTTTGGAAAAGTTAGATTTAAATTATTCAAATTTTAGCTCTTAAAAATAATAATAATTTAAAATAAAAACAGATGATATCTAGGCCTACGGCCATGCCGTTGGCATAGTTGTCGGGGCTACCAGGAGGCGCCACGTGGCAGGGCTATGCCTACGGTCTTGCCGTAGGCATAGATGGAAAACTATGCCTACGGCTTTGCCGTCGGCATAGCTCTGCCACGTGGCAGCTCCTAGTAAAAAAAGATGATATTTATGCCGACGACCGCCGTTAGGGCCGTCGGCATAGATTTGACGGCGTCAGCCCGCCGTCTGTCCCCGGGCGACTAGGGCCACCTCTATGCCGACGGCCTATCTATGCCTACGGCTGCCGTAGGCATAGATCGATGTATGCCGACGGCCTTACTATGCCTACGGCTGCCGTAGGCATAGATGGAGCTATGCCGACGGCTTTTCTATGCCGACGGTATTCGCCAGGCCGTCGGCATAGCTCCATCTATGCCTACGGCAGCCGTCGGCATAGTTAAGGCCGTAGGCATATAAGGTTATTCTGGTAGTGATTGTACTTGCACTAACCATTTAAACAGCACTAACGATTACAAAGCACTGACAAATTATGCAATTTGATGGCCTTAAAATCGGAGAGCTTGCTATTGACTTTACTATAACAGAACCGAGCGGTGGGACAGATAATCGGAAAGGAATCCGCTTGTGACGCCCCCGATTTGACCGTACACTAATCATGCACGCAAACATGTACGATCAATATGAAGGACTCACGGGAAGATATCACAACACAACTCTACAGCATAAATAAGTCATACAAGCATCATAATACAAGCCAGGGGCCTCAAGGGCTCGAATACAATTGCTCGATCATAGACGAGTCAGCGGAAGCAACAATATCTAAGTACAGACATAAGTTAAACAAGTTTGCCTTAAGAAGGCTAGCACAAAAGTAGCAACGATCAAAAAGGCAAGGCCTCCTGCCTGGGACCTCCTAACTACTCCTCGAAGCCGAACTCCATGTAGAATCATCCTCGGGATCTCTAGCTCCTGGACTCTAGCATCTGGTTGCGACAACCAGGTATAGAAAGGGGAAAAGAGGGAGAAAAGCAACCGTGAGTACTCATCCAAAGTACTCGCAAGCAAGGAGCTACACTACATATGCATGGGTATATGTGTAAAGGGCCATATCGGTGGACTGAACTGCAGAATGCCAGAATAAGAGGGGGATAGCTAATCCTATCGAAGCCTACGCTTCTGGCCACCTCCATCTTGCAGCATGTAGGAGAGAGTAGATGGTAAGTTCACCAAGTAGCATCGTATAGCATAATCCTACCCGGCGATCCCCTCCTCGTCGCCCGGTTAGAGAGCGATCACCGGGTTGTATCTGGCACTTGGAAGGGTGTGTTTTATTAAATATCCAGTTCTAGTTGTCATAAGGTCAAGGTACAACTCCGGGTCGTCCTTTTACCGAGGGACACGGCTATTCGAATAGATAAACTTCCCTGCAGGGGTGCACCACATAAGCCAACATGCTCGATCCCATTTGGCCGGACACACTTTTCTGGGTCATGCCCGGCCGCGGAAGATCAACACGTCGCAGCCCCACCTAGGCTCAACAGAGAGGTCAACACGCCGGTCTAAATCCTATGCGCGCAGGGGTCTGGGCCCATCGCCCATTGCACACCTGCACGTTGCGTACGCGGCCGGAAGCAGACCTAGCCTAGCAGGCGTTCCAGTCCAATCCGGCGCGCGCCGCTCCGTCGCTGACGTCAAGAAGAGCTTCGGCTGATACCACGACGTCGAGTGCCCATAACTGTTCCCGCGTAGTTGGTTAGTGCGTATAGACCAAATGGCCAGACTCAGATCAAATACCAAGATCTCGTTAAGCGTGTTAAGTATCCGTGAACGCCGACCAGGGCCAGGCCCACCTCTCTCCTAGGTGGTCTCAACCTGCCCTGTCGCTCCGCCACAAAGTAACAGTCGGGGGCCGTCAGGAACCCAGGCCCACCTCTACCGGGATGGAGCCACCTGTCCTTTCAGCTCCCTCATCAGAATCACTTGCGGGTACTCCTCGAGCCGACCCGACTTTAGTCACCACATGTGTCATGTATAAAGTATAAAGTATATACCCGTGATCACCTCCCGCAGTGATCACGGCCCAGTAGTATAGCATGGCAGACGGACAAGAATGTAGGGCCACTGATGGAAAACTAGCATCCTATTCTAAGCAGTAGGATAGCAGGTAAGGGTAACAACTGTAGCAACAATGAGAGGCTATGCAACAGAATAGGGTTAACCGAAAGCAGTAACATGCTACACTACTCTAATGCAAGCAGTATAGAGAAGAATAGGCGATATCTGGTGATCAAGGGGGGGGGGGGGCTTGCCTGGTTGCTCTGGCAAGAAGGGTTCATCGTCGATGTAGTCGATCACAAGGGTACCAGCAGCGGTCTCGGAGTCTACCGGAAAGAAGTAACGGAGGGGGAACACAATAAATAACCGAGCAATCAAAGCATCACAAAGCATAACATGGCAATACGCGGTGCTAGGGGTGACCTAACGTAGTACTAGGCGATACTGGCGAAGAGGGGAAACATCCGGGAAAGTATCCCCGGTGTTTCGCATTTTCAGACAGACGGTCCGGAGGGGGAAAGTTGCAGGTTCGCTATGCTAGGGACGCCTGGCGGACGAACGGTCTGCGTATTCGGATTCGTCTCGTCGTTCTGAGCAACTTTCATGTACAAAGTATTTTCATCCGAGTTACGGATTATTTTATATTAATTTATAAAGATTTAATCATTTTCTAGATTTCCTGGTTTTAATTTAATTCGAAATTAAATAGCTAAATGCTAGGTGCACCCAGCTCTGCGTACACAGAAGTGTACCAGAGGCTGACAGGTGGGCCAGGGGGTCCCTGTTGACCAGTCAACGTTTGACTGGTCAACAGGGGGTGGGGCCCCCTGTCATTGGCGGTTACATTAACTAACTAGTTAATTTAATCTAACTAGGTTATTAGGGTAACCGATTTTAATTAGTTTAATTGAGCCTAATTAATTAATTAATTAGTTAGTTAAATTAATTAACTTAATATTAATTAATTAGTTAATTAAATTAATTAATATTTTTATTTACTTATTATCATTTTTTATTCTTTTTTTATATACGTTCTGAGGGGTGCGGCCCCACATGTCATAGGGCCAGGGGGACTGGCCCAGTGGTAAGTGGCCCTGGCCATAGCGGGCACGGGCGCACGGGCGCTAGCCCGACTGGGCACTGGCCAGGCCAGCCACGGCGAGGCTCGCCGGCCGGAGCAGCAACAGGCAGCGGCTGCGGCGGAGCGGGAGCAAGGGGGCGAGGCCGCGGAGCGAGGGCGACGAGTGCGGGAAGCGTCGGCGAGCGCGACGCGCGGTTCGGCGGCTCCCGGCAGCAAGCGGATGGTGCGGTGGCGCGGGCGAGCGCCGGCGTGAGGGCACGGGGAGGAGGAGGAGGACCGGGGTCCTCACCGGCGTTGGTGAGCATGGGGGGCGCTAGGCTCGTGGAGCCTTTGGGGAGGAGGACGAGGATGCGTCGTCGGCGAGGAGGACGAGGCGACGGGCGGTGGCGGGGTCCGGTGAGGAGGAGGCCGTGGCACGGGGACGACGGAGAAGCTGCGGGGCGGAGGCGGTAACCCTCGGGCGCGGGCGTGCTCGCCGGGGCCGCGGGGAGCCGCGGCGGACGCGACCGAGACGGCGAAGCGCCGACACGGCAGTGGTTGCGGAGGCGGGCGCCGGTCGAGGCCGGACAGGGAGGTGAGGGTCGACGATGGGCGGAGCAGGAAAGAATGGAGGGAGGAGAGGCTGCGAGGGAGGGTCGGGCATGAGGCTTCTCGCCTCTGGGCGTGCGGCGGCGCGAGGGATGGTGAGGGGAGCGAGAGGAGTTCGTGGGGGGGGGGGAGTGGTGGTAGTGGGGCTAGGGTTCGTTGCCCCAGGGGGTATAGGCCAAGGGCTGGGCCGGCCGGTAGGTTGGCCTGGTGGCCAGCTGGGCTACGGCCCAGCAGGGGGGTTTCTTTTTGTTTCTTTTGGTTTTTTGTTTATTTGTGTTTTCTTTTTCTTTATGCTTATTTTCCTTTTTCGTTTTACCTTAGTTTTTGATTTATTATAGTCTTGTAAAATACTGTATTTAACTCCTAAATTAGTGTCATGGTCTAGCCCTGTGCCACAAAAAGGTTGGGCCCCCAAATAAAATAGTGTAACAATTTAATATTTATAGAAGGCATTATTTCAATTGTTATAGCCAATGTTTTAGTTATTTTGGAGCATTTACATATTTTATAAAAATGTGGCTTCATCACCATAATTACCTATGCATTATATGTCACCTCTAGAACACTTTAGTTTTGATTTTCGAAAACTTTTAATGTTTGCCTAAATTCAAATTTGATTTTGAAACATTTTGATCTAACGGGAGGTTAGCAACAGTAACAAAGGTGACGTGGCATCATTAGCGTAGGTTTACTGTAGCATAATTATCCGGGCGTCACAATTCTCCTCTACTACAAGAAATCTCGTCCCGAGATTTAAGAGGGGAGTAAGGGGAAGATTAGGTTACGAAATTCCAACGGATCTTCTCGGCCTTGGTTGCTCTTCTCGAAGAGATCGATCCATTAAGTTGATGCCTTCATTCCTCTTCTCCAGGTCATTATGATGAAGTTGTCGTCCTTCCTTCAGGATCTTCACCGTACTTACGAAAGGTTAAGAGGGGAAAACTCTATAAGGACGGATTCTAACAGGATTGAGCATAAAACGGTTAACTCGGGGGAAGAAGCATAAGTATCTCTCGAATTGAAACTTAAGAAGATATCGAGAGCAAAGTAAGAAGGTACCATGAGAAGTTTCAAATGGATAGGTAATGGTTCGATGTCTGAAACCAAGTGCGAAAGGGATCCAGAGCAACGAGATTAAGTATTGCGTCTGTTCGAAAATAGATCACTAGGAAGGTGGCCCGTGAATTACATACGAGGCCACGCGCGAGGAACAACCTTAGGAACAGGGGGTGTACAGGAGAGTCAGGTTTCGATCCTGTGGAACTGTGAGTTATGGGCCCACCTTGTGGTTAAAGTAGGAAGGGCGGTGACATCTTGCATGATCATGATAGCAAGACATGTCAGAGGGTAGCCTGTCAGTTATATGTCAGCAACATCGTCGGTACCAAGGGCGAGGGACGAAGAGAACCATTTTCCTGCTCGTTGAACGAGGCGGATCAATAGGCAAGGTTCTCGTCCATCGGTGGCTATCGGAATGTCATCAACAATAGTAACAGGGTCTTATTGACAGAGTAGTACACCGGGGTGTTTACATAAGCGGTGAATTATTACTGCTTAGATCATATAGATCACAAGAAAGATTAAATAAAATAATGGAAAGGAAAAGGGTGATCATCAGATTAAACAGAACAATGGAAAGGAAAATGTGTTTAAACACATATTTCAAGGGTATATCCTTCCCAAGGACAAGCTGAGCATGATATCCATGACATGATATAATGTAGAAAACTCTTTAGGTAGGGGAGAGAAATTTCATGACATTACCCATACAACGGTGTTTGGATAATTGAGCAGGAAACATTTAGCATTGGGCTTCAAATGTTCCTGTTGAAAATCGGAGTACCATAGACATGCTTCGAGATAGCCTTGACATGGTCAACAGGTGAAGATCAGACTTTGGAAACAAAAAGGATCCATCAGGAACAACTTATAGAATAAGTCTTACAATTTCCTCAGGGAAGAATGGATAACCTTGCTGAAAGGAAGAACTATAACAATAGGTCCTCCGGCCAGTTGTGCCAGGCATGACATCACCCTACCGGGTCATATAAAGACCAATGTATAACTCTTGGAAATATGTTCCAACCATCATATCTGACCGAGATTCAGATCTGATTGGTGTTAGGATACCTCAGACTCAGGATGTCTGAGAAGAAAGATGCAACACAAATTGATGGGATGACATTGTAAGATTCTCGGGAAATGAACTATGAAAGCAAGTTCCGAAACAAGAGTCCGCCAGTAAACCAACGAGAGGATGAGGAGGTGGCTGATGGAATCAACGACAATTCATCGAGATCAACAAAAGATGGATTTCCACAACTATGTGAACAAGGAGATAACATTTGTCGGATCAAATGGTATAATGATGTATGTTCGAGGAAAACATACACTATTAAACATTGGTTGAAAGGTGCACCCGAAATATGGGGTTAGGTAGCATGATCAATGTTAGAACGGTGGTTCAGCAACCGATAGGCTAAGAATGGATTATCGATCATTAACTTCAAAGCAACAGGGTTGCTAGAAGTGCAGAATCCAAACAACACCGTCCACTTGTGGGTACCCCGGTTGGAATCAACACGAGGACCAAGAAAGAATGGTGATGGTGAGAAGTATCATTATAGCAAGAATTCTTAAGAGGTGGAGAAATTCTCACGACATTCTTGATATAAAAGATGGTAATACTCCAAAGTAAAGAAGAACAAATGCTGGATAGCAAGGATCTCAAGGTATAACACAAAACATGAACAAGTTTGTGTTGGGGGGGCAAGAATGTTGTCGATGATAACACAATTCATCGAGGGGCAAGGATGGTATTTCTCATCCTGAATTTCGACACACAACTTGGAAGAAGTCAAATTGTTGACAATGATCTCGACAAATTTGTCGAGAGGTTTTCAAGAAGATGTACTTGATCGACGATGACATCAAGTCAAAGGAATGTTGAAAGCGAAAGGTTATTGGAACCACGGTTAGGACACAAACTCGAAATCAAGTTTGTTGTTCAAGGAGAAGTGATATGACGAGGAAGATCGATTGTAAGATTAGCTCATCGTCGCAATTTGTGCTCCGGGAAGAAGGACCCGGTAGCACAGATAAAATTTAGCACGATAATTATATAGGCAAATCAGGCTAGGAATGACGTGATCGAGTACAAACTCGCAAGTAAAGAAGATTACTAAGAGTTGTTTAATCGCGACGCGGACTCGATTCAGTTATCGATGTCCTTGAGTGTTTAATAACTCGAAGCCCGTGAAAAACTGTAATCAGTGAGAATGTAGCACTTGATGAAGAACTCATAAGAAGTTATGCAGTTCCATGATAATCTCGAGATACCAGGGGGTAATACTCGACGACAGATCAAGGTAGAGGTTGGACTAGGGTATTGCTCTGCAGCAGACAAGTGCTCAAACTTGCACGAGAAACGGAATCAAGGAGAAACATGGTCGGAACCACGTCCACGGATACCAGATGAACTTATAACAAGGGGATAATTATTTTAAGAGAAGCTTCCATGATAAGGTATACATCATGTCCATGGGCATGAACACAGGGTTCAAGGTCGACTCCCACTTGTTCGACGCATAACCTTTCATTCACCTCTCGAATTTCGAAAATGACATTAGTTGTTGAAAGTTTTTACCTGGTGCAATACTAGATAAGTATGACCCGTGTAATCTTTCGGGTTCACACGGATTAGGGAAGGCGTAGGTTCAACCCATCAGGGCATCTTAGGAACATATACCACAAACTTCGGAGTAAATATTACAAGCTCGAAAGTAGAGCATTGTTCAAAAGCAGATGATACAATTTACCAAAGGCATTATATACCCATGGAAAGGCTCACAAGGTTATTCAATATGAAGGACACTGTCGGATAAAATCCAACAAAGGAACCGATGGTCCACAAGGGATCTGATGTGAGCATCGGTACTCAACCAGAGGAAGAAGAATGCAAGGAGATCTGATTATAGAAACAACTGTCTAATTCAAAGTTCAAATGCAAAAGAATCATGATTTCCAAATCAGGGGATCAGGAGCAACGCTCTGATCAAGGATGGATAAGTTAAGTAGGCTTAGGGGTACAATCGATGGCAAATTGATTGGCCGAGATCCAGCTCACGTTTAAAATGACGTCTGAGCCGGAAGGATGAATTCTAGGATCTGATTGAGGATTGCAGCATTCGCAACAAATTGAATCAACGGACTCAAAATGATAATGACAAGAGATGCCAATAAGATTATAGACTTATGGGATTAACCATAATGCAAGCAAGTAAGAATTTCAAGAGCAATAGGCTACTCAGGATTTCGGAAGTCCAAATAGTATTTTGAAGACATTTGTGAAATACATGAATCAAATGGGAATGAGCAAATATCCGGTGAGTGCTAGAAATTATCCATAGTGGTATTCATGTGGCAAAGAACAGCAAGGCAGTAAGCTCAAAGGTTTCTCGGAGCAACAAAGAGAATTTCGAGGTATCTTGTAATAACAAGATCAACTGGGAAGCATTGTATGAATGGCGAGTATACGTGGTTATCCACAGGGGTTTATCGATGGAAGAGAATTGCAAAAGCGACACCATAAAGTCTCAAGAGAACATCGGAGAGTATCTTCGGATCCTTCTGGTGCAGCAGACGATCATCTGTAATAAGGGGCTCTCCGGGAGAAAGTATTATTGAGAACCTAGAGTCAGAGTTAGTAAAATCGTTTAATCCGAATAGAAGAGATGTCAGAGTCCCAGAGTATAGGTTGAGGAATAAAAGATCCTACTACCACCCAATGGCGACGTGGGCCCGTAAGCCACACAGCCATGTTAGTAAAACAGTTTTCACTGACTAGACTCAACTTCGGCCAAGGAGTTGGAAAGGGGGATTCCTACAGGCACCTGGCTCTGATACCAACTTGTGACGCCCCCGATTTGACCGTACACTAATCATGCACGCAAACGTGTACGATCAAGATCAAGGACTCACGGAAGATATCACAACACAACTCTACAACATAAATAAGTCATACAAGCATCATAATACAAGCCAGGGGCCTCGAGGGCTCGAATACAATTGCTCGATCATAGACGAGTCAGCGGAAGCAACAATATCTAAGTACAGACATAAGTTAAACAGGTTTGCCTTAAGAAGGCTAGCACAAAAGTAGCAATGATCAAAAAGGCAAGGCCTCCTTCCTGGGACCTCCTAACTACTCCTCGAAGCCGAACTCCATGTAGAATCATCCTCGGGATCTCTAGCTCCTGGACTCTAGCATCTGGTTGCGACAACCAGGTATAGAAAGGGGAAAAGAGGGAGAAAAGCAACCGTGAGTACTCATCCAAAGTACTCGCAAGCAACTTTCATGTACAAAGTATTTTCATCCGAGTTACGGATTATTTTATATTAATTTATAAAGATTTAATCATTTTCTAGATTTCCTGGTTTTAATTTAATTCGAAATTAAATAGCTAAATGCTAGGTGCACCCAGCTCTGCGTACACAGAAGTGTACCAGAGGATGACAGGTGGGCCAGGGGGTCCCTGTTGACCAGTCAACGTTTGACCGGCCAATAGGGGGTGGGGCCCCTGTCATTGGCTGTTACATTAACTAACTAGTTAATTTAGTCTAACTAGGTTATTAGGGTAACAGATTTTAATTAGTTTAATTGAACCTAATTAATTAATTAATTAAATTAATTAACTTAATATTAATTAATTAGTTAATTAAATTAATTAATATTTTTATTTACTTATTATCATTTTTTATTCTTTTTTTATATACGTTCTGAGGGGTGCGGCCCCACATGTCATAGGGCCAGGGGGACTGGCCTAGTGGTAAGTTGCCCTGGCCATAGCGGGCACGGGCGCACGGGCGCTAGCCCGACTGGGCACTGGCCAGGCCAGCCACGGCGAGGCTCGCTGGCCGGAGCAGCAGCAGGCAGCGGCTGCGGCGGAGCGGGAGCAAGGGGGCGAGGCCGCGGAGCGAGGGCGGCGAGTGCGGGAAGCGTCGGCGAGCGCGACGCGCAGTTCGGCAGCTCCGGGCAGCAAGCGGATGGTGCGGTGGCGCGGGCGAGCGCCGGCGTGAGGGCACGGGAGGAGGAGGAGGACCGGGGTCCTCACCGGCGTTGGTGAGAAGGGGGGGCGGCGAGGCTCGGTGGAGCCTTTGGGGAGGAGGACGAGGATGCGTCGTCGGCGAGGAGGAGACGAGGAGGACGAGGCGACGGGCGGTGGCGGGGTCCGGTGAGGAGGAGGCCGTGGCACGGGGACGACGGAGAAGCTGCGGGGCGGAGGCGGCAGCCCTCGGGCGCGGGCGTGCTCGCCGGGGCCGCGGCAAGCCGCGGCGGACGCGACAGAGACGGCGAAACGCCGGCACGGCAGTGGTTGCGGAGGCGGACGCCGGTCGAGGCCGGACAGGGAGGTGAGGGTCGACGATGGGCGGAGCAGGAGAGAATGGAGGGAGGAGAGGCTGCGAGGGAGGGTCGGGCATGAGGCTTCTCGCTTCTGGGCGTGCGGCGGCGCGAGGGATGGTGAGGGGAGCGAGAGGTGTTCCTGGGGGGGGGGGAGTGGTGGTAGTGGGGCTAGGGTTCGGTGCCCCAGGGGGTATAGGCCAGGGGCTAGGCCGGCCGGTAGGTTGGCTTGGTGGCCAGCTGGGCTACGGCCCAGCAGGGGGGTTTCTTTTGGTTTTTTGTTTATTTGTGTTTTCTTTTTCTTTGTGCTTATTTTCCTTTTTCCTTTTACCTTAGTTTTTGATTTATTATAGTCTTGTAAAATACTGTATTTAACTCCTATATTAGTGTCATGGTCTAGCCCTGTGCCACAAAAAGTTTGGGCCCCCAAATAAAATAGTGTAACAATTTAATATTTATAGAAGGCATTATTTCAATTGTTATAGCCAATGTTTTAGTTATTTTGGAGCATTTACATATTTTATAAAAATGTGGCTTCATCACCATAATTACCTATGCATTATATGTCACCTCTAGAACACTTTAGTTTTGATTTTCGAAAACTTTTAATGTGTGCCTAAAATTCAAATTTGATTTTGGAACGTTTTGATCTAACGCGAGGTTAGCAACAGTAACAGAGGTGACGTGGCATCATTAGCGTAGGTTTACTGTAGCATAATTATCCGGGCGTCACACCGCTGCACAGGTGACTCTCCTTCCCTCTATCTCGACATTGCCGCCCCTCCACAGCGGTCTTGCGGCCTTTAGTCTATTGCTCCCCAACGGCGGCCCCTCCTCCACGGCAGCGCAACTCGCCTTCCTCTCCCCCACGACGGGGCATCCCCGTCCTCTAGCCCCTCCTCCGCTGTGTTGCTCGCCCTCAACCCTCTCCTCAGTGGCGCGACGTGGGAGAGAACGAGCTCGCTAAGTACGCTCGGAGCATTGCCATGTGTTTCTCATAAGAAATTTGCTACTGAAAACTGCGAAGTGTGTATTGTTTTACCCTTGGTCCAATCCCTTTGGTTGGATATATGATGGACGCCAAATAGAGGGGGCCAAGTTGCAGCATGACTTGCTAGAGGCAATTCTCCCGGTGTCTTATCATTTCCTTCTCCTTTTTGTAGAATCATATGGTCTCTTTATTGCTCTATAATAAGGGGTACAAGTACAATAGAAGGATCCCATGGCTGAAGAAGCTAGAGATAGCGACCATGATTGAGGGAGAGAACACTCTTTACAAGATTATGCGCCTCATAGTTAGACGCTTCACCCTCGTGAATAAATCTTAGTGACATGAAGGAACTTGCGTGTTCCTCGATATCCGCAAGCTCTGAGCTATATGCGAACATGCTTCATTGATGTTCTTTACTACGGTGGATGCATCACATGCGATAACAAGTTCCTGCAAGTTTAGATCCACTACGAGGGCCAAGGCCTTGCAACATGCTACACATTCCAAGGTAGCTAGCCGGATAAGTGCAATTGTCAAGCTCGTGTTGATGACCGAAGCTATCTTACGGAGTCGTCTCGGCAAATAACAGCAGCTGCCCCCTTGGGATGTTGATCTTGTGAAAATTTGAAACACGATTCTCGGTTCCCATGTCCTCATGGCGCCAACCTGAAGCAAGGCGCAGTTACCGAGGGGCAACACTGATGATGGCCACTAAAGTTTCCGACCTGAGGCCCAAGGACGCAAAATTCTATGGCCTCACGAAGACTAGTGTGATGTCAACTGTTGATGATGATGATCATGATGATGATGATGATGATGGAGGAGGTGGCGGAGCTGCTGGAGCTAGTGTTATGCTGGAGCCTGGAGGTCTAGGATGTCTGTGTTGTGTGAAACATGTCTGATGAGTTTTCATGTTTAACTCTGTTTTCTGCAAGTGATGTTAAAATGTTGAATGGTGATGTTGTTTTATATCAGTTTCAATATATATGCATAAGTTTGTTGTTTCTATGAATTTCGGTAGGAGGGCTCGTTATCAAATTGAAGAAATTGACTGTGGTGCTCTGACCATTCGAGGCCGTTAGTAATTAGAAACTGCATGCGATGTTGTGAGCAGTAGAGCCGGTTAGAAAGGAGAAACCACCTACGGCGCCCCGAGCATTCGAAGTGGTTCTGATAACCGCCTCTGACTCCCGAGTATTAGCGACACATAATTTCGGATGGATTGGGTAACCGCCTCGTGCCCATTTACGAAAACCACCTACAAAGCCAGATTTCGTACTAGTGGCACATGCAAGGACTAGAGGCATGGAGAGGATAGAACAGTGGGTGGAGGCAAAATTTTAAGCTAGGGCATCCAATTCCATTGTTTGAACAGAGAGTAAATTTGAAGTTTCACTCAAAATTTCTGCTTAACATGGGTAAGAAAGGTTGCCAACTAGATAGTATATAGGGAAGATAAGCATGTGCTGGATTTTTTGAGATTTTTTTTATGGATTTTTTATAGGTCAAACTAGGAGCGAGTGTGTGATTGATGTTTGATCGTTATTTTGAACATGGCCATGTAGTGAAACTCATGTGGGATGATGAAATATTTCATGAGAAAATTACTGAGATTTGAAAAAAAATTAACCATTTCTACAAAGAATTACGTATTTTAAAATTATAATCTTGAAGGGGCTATTGATCTTATATATAATAGGCTCCAAAAATTATTTTTAATGAATTATTGTTTTGAAAAAAATAAATATTTTTATTTCAAACTTTACCTTAGGGTGTTGGGAAAATAAAGGTTCATTTGTTTTTTGACTAAAATAAGGTGTAAAAGGAAATTGGGCTCTAACCACATTAAATGATCACTGAGAGAGATTTGGGGCATAGGATTGCAAGTGTATAATTGGGGAATTTGTCATGAATTAAAATTCCAACAAAATCTAAATAAATGCAACAAGAGGCAAAGACAACACAACATTTTTGTCAGTCCTAAATTTTGGAATTTATTAACATAGACGATGTGATTACTAAACACATGGTGTGGCCATTCCTGGAGCACTTTTTTTTAAGCCCCAATAAAGTATGCAGGGGCTCCGTTTAGGGTCCCTCCTAATCTACTATGCTTTTAACACTTATATTTTTCCTTCAGATATTGGGAACATTTTCAGTTTCACAAATAGAGGTGAACATCATAATATATTTGGTTGTTTACAAAGTTATACTTGTAAAAGCTAAAAAAACATAATACTTAAGTCCAGCTAAATGGTTTCGATGAGCTTATAATAGTATATGGCTCCCATTTATTTTATCCCTTTCTCTCTCCTTCCCTATCTTAAGAGTTGCTCATGTCTCCATGTCCCTCTCCCCTCCTCCAGCAGCCTCGTGTCGGCCGGAGTAGGAATGCGAGAAGTGGGTGGCTGGCCTCTGTAGATAGTAGCAGTAGGGATACGTGTAGACCTACCTTCGAGGAGACTGGTGTTATTTCTTCGTTATTTGCTCTGTTGGCAACGAGCAACGTATGAAGCTCGCTTTCCTCCTCCTCAACCGACTTCCATGGTGGATTGTGGCGGCGAGAAGTGGATTTGGTGAAAGCTTCTTCAATAAGCTCACGAGAACCCCTGGGCAGATCTAGTGCCAATCTTTCTTCATCAGCCGGTCAAATTAAAGAGGAAGCATTATATTCAATTTCAACCTCCGCCGATCTCTATGGGGTGTGCGAGCTATCTTGTGGATCTCGACCACAAAAATTGCAGATCAACAAAGGAAATGCTTATGAATGTGCCATCTTCAACCTCCATGCAAGGCCCTTATCCCCTTGTCCATCGTTGGAGGTTTGTTTTGAAGACAATGAACTCGTCGGTTACGTGCGATTTTGTATGCCCCTAATCAAGGCCATTTTTATTTCTCATACTACTATGTAACTAATTTGCATATGAAATTTTGTGGAACGATATGTTCGTTGCTACTATAACATATTTTTTCCAAGAATTTTCCAACATTCATAAATGGCTTTTTATAAACCAGGTGCACCAAATGGTTGGATGCACATGATACTTTTCCCCGATGCAACCTACCCTGCCTACCTATTCCGGACGCGCTTCCGATTGGGCAACTTTTGATTAAGCGTAAGTTACATCCACGTTGATCTGGCTGCCGCAAAGTAGAAGGGAGCATGCCTGTTGTCAGCGAACGTATTTTCTCCCCTAAACATTAGGGTTGTTTAGTTCAGGTTTGTGGAGATTGGAAGGTGTTGAGTGGAATGAAATCCGCAAGTCCTCCCATTACAATGGGGAGAGGATTAACCTAACATGGCCTTGGTGAGTTAAAGAACACACTGGATGCCGGCATAGCTGATAAATGACTTGTGCTTGACCATTTGGAGTTCAGATGATCCTTCGAGTACCACCTCCACACCGGTGAGCACAGCCGCCGTGTTGCTGGGATTACCCTGATCATCTTGCTCCCCGGTGTCAAATTTTCCAAAGATGCAAAACCTGCCGGCGCCAAGGTACAGCAGGCTACCCCTTGTCTGCACCCATCCATGAGGCGTGTCGAGGACCTGCCAGTCATGCAGCAACTTGGGAGCTCTGCCAAGGTTGGAGAGATCCAGTGCGCACAAGTTGTTTGCGTCGTTTCCGGCCATGCCAAACCAGAGGTCGCGAAGCTCAGGGACATGCTCAGCCCGTCCATGGAACGGCAGGGTCCAGCGGCCAGCCTTTTCCCAGGTGCAGCTAACGGTGTCGAAGCAGTAGGTGCCGATGAGCCCAGCGGAGGACACGCAGATGGTCGAGCCGTCACCCAGCAGCATGTAGGACTGGATGGCCGTGCACTCATAGGCTGAGTCGTTGAGTAGGGCGGCGGCGGGAGCCGGCGCCACTCCCAGCAGTTCTTGCCGTAGATGAGGGCTTCGAAGTTGAAAGCATTGCCGGGAGAGGGGAACCTGTCCATGACGTACAAGGCCTGACGGGAGCTCTCCACACGAGTGATGGAGAAGGAGACGGGGCTGTCCCCCTTGGGTTCGTTGAGGCAGGCAACGGGCTGGACGGAGCAGCTGCCGGCGTCGCAGAGGATGGTGTTGCCCGCCGAGTCCATGGAGAGGATCCTACCATCGCCGCCGCCGCCTCGTCCGTAGAAGGGCAAAAAATCGAGCCTTGGGCCGTCTACGCGGTACGCTTCGAATTTGAGCCTGGGCGGTGGCATCTTCGGGGCAACGGCTGGTGATGGCGGCGGCGTATTCTCCTCCTTGGGTTGCGCTGCTGCTGCCGCCTGCGCTTCCGCCGTGGATCGGTAGAAGAGTTGCTCCCCGGGCTTGATGCGGCTCACCGTGTACAGGCTGCCACTGCCGGACCTCCGCATCACCACATTCAGGAACTGCCGCGCCTTCATTTTTAATTCTTCCCACTCCTACAAAACAGAGATCACGAATTACAGTAGATCATAGTATTTGATCTTCCCCTGACGTTACAGAAGAGATTCTTCCACAGTATCTACAGAAACAAATAATGAATACACGCCAAATGGAAAAGTGAAGGAGAAAGATAGAGTAATGCCTGCGACGGGACTTATTCCTTTGGCTGATCGAAGCTGGCGCTGTCGGACGAGGAGTGCCGGCGGCGAGGAGATCGGGATGGGGAGCGCGGTCTAGGTCTAGCCTTCATTTTTAGGTTATTTTTTTAGGGGTCTCTGTTTTTTCTTCTTCTCTGTTTTTTTAGGTGAATGGATAATCCACGGATCGGCTGGGTCATATTACCATAGGCCCACAAAGTTTTGGCCCCGGTCTCTCTCTTGAATGGATAATCTAGAGTTTCCCAGCCGGTTTTTACCAGTTTGGGGAACCTTCTAGAAGGTTCCCTGAACCGGATTTCGTGTTTTTTTTTTCGTTTTTCAATTTTCTGATTTTTTCTTCTTTTCTTTTTTCCTTTTCTGGTTTTTTTCGTTTCCTTTCTTTAAGTTTTTTATTTTCTTCAAGATTTCATGTTTCAAAAATTGTTCGTGTTTCCAAATTTTGTTCTCAACTTTTAAAAAACCAGACAAATAAATAACCAGGATTCTAAACTCATCTTCTCTCTCTGTTTGGTACTAACTAGACAAATAAATAAATAAAGGACTTGTTCATACAAATCCCTCTAGAATTCCTTCACACAAGAGGATTTGCATCACATATTCCTCTACTTAGCAGCAGCAGTAGTGAGCAGAGGAAGGAGGCGGAGGAGATGGAGGTGCTACCTACCGAGGTGGGTCGTCGTGGCCGTGCTTGAGCTAGACAGCCCGCCTCCTCAAGCAGGACAGGGCCGCCAGCTAGGTGCGCCAGTAGGAAGGACGGCGCCCTCCTGCCGTCGTCGTCGTCCAGACCGCGCCAAGGTGACCTGCAGCAAGGGAAGGAAAGGAGAAGGTGAGGTGGGGAGGGTGGATCCGGGCGAGGAAAGAGGGGAAGGACGTACCTGCGACACAACGGTAACGGATCCGTCGTGCTCTGGCCTCGCCGTCGCCGGATGTGGCTGATCCCGGCGATGTTGGGGGTGGCGGCCGAAACCCGAGCTAGCCACGGGGACAGTGGAGGGCGGGATATAGAGTTCGCAACATGCTCCTCTAAATCCCGACACAATAACAACATGTATTTCATTGTTCTTGATGATAGGCGGAGATTAAAGTTCACTCAACATATGTGGATTATGGCACCATGGACTTTCAAGTACTCTTAGAAGGACCCCATGATTTGGATAGATGGCTGAAAGCTACAATGCTTAATCGTTGCGGTCTATTCCAAACTTCGTTACACAAGCAAGCAATTTATCCATGGTTCGACTTTGAAACCAAATAATGTATGATTCCTTAATGGTTACACAAGCAAGCATCTAACATTCACTACTGGAATCGCCCTATACCTGCATGTAACATTCACTAATGGCCTGAGAAAGAGGATGCCCCTGCCACCACGACTCTCAACGGCGGAGGAGGACAAGATACAGAGACGAGAGTGGGAGGAGGGGCCGGTTTTGTACTAACCTGAGGGCATCTCCAGCTGCCGCGCTACCCGAGGAGCTCCGCTGTGGCGGCCGTCCTCGGGCCGCATCGAAGAACGGCCGCGCCGGCCGCCGGCCATGAAGCTTGGTGGCGACGACATTTGGGGGCGGTGGCCGCGGTTGGTGGTGGTGGAGGAGGGGTGGCGGTGGCTGCAGTTGGGGGCAATGGAGGAGGGGTGGCGGCGGCGATTTCGGTGGCGGCGCGGGGAACAGAGAGGGGGCGGTGGCCGTAGTTGGTGGTGGTGGAGGAGGGCTGGCAGTGGCTGCAGTTGGGGGCGGTGGAGGAGGGATGGCGGCGGCAGTTGGTGGTGGTTGAGGGCGGCGGTGGCGATTTCGGCGGCGGCGGCGGCGGTGGCGCGGGGAACAGAGAGGAGAAGGATGAAGATAGAAAGAAAGGGGAACGGTTAAGATCTAGGTTAGATGCTTTACCGAGAGTGACTCTCGGAAAAAGCGGCCATTACCGAGAGCCGATAATCGACCCTCGGTAACAACTGCTCTAATTTTTTGTTTTCCTTCTCTTTGTGTTTTTGTTTGGCAGTATCTTTTTGTATCTGATATTCCATATGTTTTTACGACCGAAATTTGAAAATGCCATGACTTTTGATGAATTTTTTCGATAAAAGACTTTTGATGCACTCATAGATATATATATGCTTTTTGGGTTAGATTTGTTCAAAACTCAACTTTAAAGAGTGTAAAGTAAAAAACATGAGAAGAAGCAGTTGTTGACCGTGGACTTCTTCATTGTTGACGTCGTCGTTCTCTTGTCGTGGTGGAGGAGGTTGATGAGGTTCATCTTCGCGTACTTCCTCGTTTTCTTCATCTTGATGTGTCCCACTCGTGGATGCTTTCGTATCAACTCTTCGTTCTCCTTGTCGTGAGGTAGAAGCTTCCACTTGGATACACCCTCTCGGTGCCGAATAATGCCCTAGACCGCCGGGGCCACCGGCTGCGTGCTCGATATAGAGACCGCCCGAGGGGGAGGGCACCCCTACATGCGTGTGGCCCATGCATATGCATGCAGGGGTGGTGTGCTATTTGAATAAGCAACGCACGTCCTTGACGTGACACGTGCCTCACAAACCGCACACACGGGTGGGAACGTCGAGGACCGGCTGCGTCCGTCCCCGAGACAGAATCTTCGGTGGGTGATCCCGTGACAGAACGAGCCTAGACTTGGTCTGTCAACTCGCGATGGCATGAACTAACACGGAGAAGCAGTTATTCAGCGTGGACTACACCCTCTCGGTGCCGGATAACGCCCTAGACCGCCGGGGCCACCGGATGGGTGCTCAATATGGAGACCGCCTGAGGGGGGGAGGGCACCCCTACATGCGCGTGGCCCATGCATATGCATGCAGGGGTGATGTGCTATTTGAATAAGCAACGCACGTCCTTTACGTGGCACGTGCCTCACAAACCACACACACGGGTGGGAATGTCGAGGACCGGCTGCGTTCGTCCCCGAGACAGAGTCTTCGGTGGGTGATCCCGTGACAGAACGGGCCTAGACTTGGTCTGTCATCTCGCGATGACATGCACTAACACGAAGAAGCAGTTATTCCCCGTGGCCTACCCCCTCTAGGTGCCGAACAACGCCCTAGACCGCCGGGGCCACCGGAGGGGTGCCGGTCTCTAGAACCGGACGAGGCCCATCCGAAGAAGAAAACATAAGACGGTAATTATGATGTGCTAAGGTTGTTTGCCAAGCATGAAAGAAAAAAAAGTATAATACATATTATCGAGAATGGACAAGAAGGAAAGATATCTAGGTTAGAGGCTTTACGGGGAGCAACACTCGGAAAAGGTGTCCATTACCGAGAGCCGAGAATCGACCCTCGGTAACCACTGCTCTAATTTTTTCCCTTCTCTTTTTGTCTTTGTTTTGCACTATCTTTTTTGTATCTCATATTTCATATGCTTTTACGACCAAAGTTTATAAATTCCATGACTTTTGATGAATTATTTCAAAACTCAACTTTAAAGAGTGTAAAGTAATAAACATGAGAAGAAGCAGTTGTTGACCGTGGCCTACCCCCTCTCTCGGTGCCGGTCAACTTTCTAGACCGGCACCGAGAGAGAACTTTAAAGAGTGTAAAGTAATAAACATGAGAAGAACCAGTTGTTGACCGTGGCCTACCCCCTCTCTCGGTGCCGGTTAACTTCCTAGACCGCCGGGGCCACCGGATAGCCCATGCATATACATGCGATGGCCTTCTTTGAGAGCACAAGAAGTTTCGAGGCCAACGGAGCAACAGGACCCGCACTTCCTGCACAAACCGGACACATTCCCTCTCGATACCCATAGACTATCTCGAAGAACGGGCCTAGACTTGGTCTGTCATCTCGCGATGACATGCACTAACACGGAGAAGCAGTTATTCACCGTGGACTACACCCTCTCGATGCCGAATAATGCCCTAGACCGCCGGGGCCACCGGATGGGTGCTCGATATAGAGACCGCCCGAGGGGGGGGAGGGCACCCCTACATGTGTGTGGCCCATGCATATGCATGCAGGGGTGGTGTGCTATTTGAATAAGCAACGCACGTCCTTGACGTGACACGTGCCTCACAAACCACACACACGGGCAGGAACGTCGAGGACCGGCTGCGTCCGTCCCCGAGACAGAATCTTCGGTGGGTGATCCCATGACAGAACGAGCCTAGACTTGGTCTGTCAACTCGCGATGACATGCACTAACACGGAGAAGCAGTTATTCACCGTGGACTACACCCTCTCGGTGCCGAATAATGCCCTAGACCGCCGGGGCCACCGGATGGGTGCTCGATATGGAGACCGCCCGAGGGGGGGGAGGGCACCCCTACATGCGCGTGGCCCATGTATATGCATGCAGGGGTGGTGTGCTATTTGAATAAGCAACGCACATCCTTGACGTGGCACGTGCCTCACAAACCACACACACGGGCAGGAACGTCGAGGACCGGCTGCGTTCGTCCCCGAGACAGAGTCTTCGGTGGGCGATCCGGTGACAGAACGGACCTAGACTTGGTCTGTCATCTCGCGATGACATGCACTAACACGAAGAAGCAGTTATTCCCCGTGGCCTACCCCCTCTAGGTGCCGAACAACGCCCTAGACCGCCGGGGCCACCGGAGGGGTGCCGGTCTCTAGAACCGGACGAGGCCCATCCGAAGAAGAAAACACAAGACGGTAATTATGATGTGCTAAGGTTGTTTGCCAAGCATGAAAGAAAAAAAAGTATAATACATATTATCGAGAATGGACAAGAAGGAAAGATATCTAGGTTAGATGCTTTATCGAGAGCAACTCTCGGAAAAGGTGGCCATTACCGAGAGCGGAGAATCGACCCTTGGTAACCACTGCTCTAATTTTTTCCCTTCTCTTTTTGTCTTTGTTTTGCACTATCTTTTTTGTATCTCATATTTCATATGCTTTTACGACCAAAGTTTATAAATTCCATGACTTTTGATGAATTATTTCAAAACTCAGCTTTAAAGAGTGTAAAGTAATAAACATGAGAAGAAGCAGTTGTTGACCGTGGCCTATCCCCTCTCTCGGTGCTGGTCAACTTTCTAGACCGGTACCGAGAGAGAACTTTAAAGAGTTTAAAGTAATAAACATGAGAAGAACCAGTTGTTGACCGTGGCCTACCCCCTCTCTCGGTGCCGGTCAACTTCCTAGACCGCCGGGGCCACCGGATCGCCCATGCGTAGCCCATACATATACATGCGATGGCCTTCTTTGAGAGCACAAGAATTTTCGAGGCCAAAGCAGCAACAGGACCCGCACTTCCTGCACAAACCGGACACATTCCCTCTCGATACCCATAGACTATGTCGAAGAACGGGCCTAGACTTGGTCTGCATATTGCGATGACATGCACTAACACGGAGAAGCAGTTATTCACCGTGGACTACACCCTCTCGGTGCCGAATAATGCCCTAGACCATCGGGGCCACCGGATGGGTGCTCGATATAGAGACCGCCCGGGGGGGGGGGGAGGGCACCTCTACATGCGTGTGGCCCATGCATATGCATGCAGGGGTGGTGTGCTATTTGAATAAGCAACGCACGTCCTTGATGTGTCACGTGCCTCACAAAACACACACACGGGCGGGAACGTCGAGGACCGGCTGCGTCCGTCCCCGAGACAGAATCTTCGGTGGGTGATCCCGTGACAGAACGAGCCTAGACTTGGTCTGTCAACTCGCGATGACATGCACTAACACAGAGAAGCAGTTATTCACCGTGGACTACACCGTCTCGGTGCCGAATAATGCCCTAGACCGTCGGGGCCACCGGATGGGTGCTCGATATGGAGACCGCCCGAGGGGGGGGCACCCCTACATGCGCGTGGCTAATTTACCGAGAGCCTAGAGTCGACCCTCGGTAACCACTGCTCTACCGAGAGTCCTCTCGGCATAACTGCAACAGCCAAGTGCCTTCAGCTCCCAGCGCATGCCTCTTTGCCGAGTGCCGCCCTCGGTAAAATTTTGTTCCCAGTTCTGTTCATACTGTTTTTTTGCTCGAGTTGGTGCAGCAAAAACATTTATACAATACTCAAACTTGCATTTCAAGTCACACAGTTTAACAACAAACTCACATAAGCATTAATCCATAAATAGTTCACAAAAGCTTCATTTCAAATCACAAAGTAGCTCTTTAGTACAAGTGCCTACTTACTAATTAAACAACAAAGTGGTCTGCATGCATGCACCATATGATAAAAAGCAACACCACAATTATGACAAACTGAAAGAGAATTATGAAGTTCTTCAACCCACTGAACCAGCTAAGCCGTGTCTGGCTTGCACCATTGCGTAATTCTGTTTTTCTCTTTTGCATAAGCAAATACTGATTGTAATGATACTCTGCCATCTCTCTATTGTTGAATGAGGCGAAGGAGTTGCCTTCATAATGTAGTATTTGTTCATTGCATTCCGACCATGAATTGTAGACTCCTGGACATCGTCCTCTGTACACCACATACCACTTCATCTACAAAAGAAAAAGAAATAAGGCACATCATACATAATCAACATAAGCATTCATCACTCATACAATCAAAAGCATCGCAAGTGGCCATCCAAGTCCATATCAGCAGGTACATAACTATACCACTAAATCAACGTCAAACTATCTAGGTGACTACTCCGAGGTGTAGTCGGTGAAACTAGTGATCGTCGAGTCAGAGCACGTGGGGGCATCCCCCAAAGTGGAGGACCAAGCATCGTCGGGAATGATGGTCAGTGGACTCAATGGCTCCTTGCGTGGTGGAGCCTTGCCCTCCTTAGCTGGCGGATTCTTCTTGGCCAGATCCACAAAAAACTTCATTAGGATCAGTTGTGAGTTCTTCTCAAGGAGTTCCTCCAAGCGGTCCTCGGAGCTCTTCTTCGTGTCCGTGGAGTCGACCCTAATGGAAGCTTCGTCGTTGGAGGAGGCCATAGCCAAAGAATCGATCGATGCTAAAACCTTTCATCACACAATGGAAAATAACATAAGAATCAAACATGAAAGATATAACATGAAGAGCTCACGTAGATCGACCGCCATCATCAAAAGTCGATTTTCTTCCTCCAAGAACAACTCTCAACGACACTCTCTCGCGTATATACGGTGGACACTCTCGCTGGTGGTGGTATATATGGTGGACACTCTCTCACGGGTATTTCAACTTTCGGTGATGGTTGAGCTGGGTGAGCCCCTCGTGCGTTATCAAGATACAACATGAGGAGCTCACACAGATCAACTGTCATCGCTCAAAAGTTGATTTTTCTTCCTCCAAGAACAACTCTCATCAACACTCTCTCACGTATATACGATGTACACTCTTGCTGGTGGTGGTATATATGGTGGGCACTCTCTCACGGGTATTTCAACTTTTGATGATGGTTGAGCTGGGTGAGCCCCTCGTGCGTTATCAAGATATAACATGAGGAGCTCACACAAATCAACCGTCATCGCTCAAAAGTTGATTTTTCTTCCTCCAAGAACAACTCTCATCGACACTATCTCACGTATCTCATCGGTCACATCCGCACATAGCATCCATGCATACAACATTATCAACAATTATCTACATTTTTTCTTTTGAAAAGAAAATGTATCAACATGGCATCCATCCATCTATCTATGCACCCATCTATCAATCCATCCATCTATCTATGCATCCATCTATCAATCCATCCATCTATCTATGCATCCATCTATCAATCCATCCATCTATCTATGCATCCATCTATCAATCCATCTATCTATACACACATGGAGAGGAGGAGGGGGGGCTCACCGGAGGAAGGAGCTCGGTGTGGTGTGGGAGGCGGCAGTGCAGGGGGCACCGGTCGATGGAGGGGCGCCGGTCGGTGGGGAGCAGAGGAGGGGCGCCGGTCGGTGGGGAGCAGAGGAGGGGCGCCGGTCGGTGGGGAGCTGAGAGAAGAAACAACAGGGGGCAAATATGCTTAAGTAGTCGATGTCACATTTGCCGAGTGCTTGTCGGTGCGGCCCTCGGAAAAGAAATCAACTCTAGATCTAGGTTAGATGATTTACCGAGAGCAGCTCTCGGAAAATACGTCCCACTAGATCTAGGTTAGATGCTTTACTAAGAGTCACCCTCGGAAAACATAGACATTCCCGAGGGCCGATAGTCGACCCTCGGTAAGTACTGCTCTAATATTTTTCCCTTCTCCTTTTGTCTTTGTTTTGCACTATCTTTTTTGTATCTCATATTTCATATGATTTTACGACCAAAGTTTATAAATTCCATGACTTCTGATGATTTTTTTCAAAACTCAACTTTAAAGAGTGTAAAGTAAAAAACATGAGAAGAAGCAGTTGCTGACCGTGGGGGGTAGCAATGCCACTGTAGCATCGCACCGGGCTCTCATACATGCCGTACGGTGTGGTGGCATGTCCGAAGAGGCGGCACTCGTCTCCGGGATGTGGCCCATCTCATGGACGGCGATGACACAGTAGTAGACGTTCTGCGGTAACGATGCGGCGTGAATATTATTAAATACTCGAAGCGTGATAAAATCATGAGTTTTTTACAAGACGTGGGCACATGTGCTATAGGACTGATGGTAATTTTTCATAATTTTTGGTGATGGAGAAGTATCTGATAAGCTTCCCTCTCCGCGGATTCCTCTTCGCGTGTCTACGACTGTGGCCGGCGGCCTCCGGGGGCTAGCACATGCCACCAAATCTTGCGTAGTCGGTCTCTCACAAGTCTGGAAGTGTTGTGGCGGTTGCAAACGCCCGGCCCGCGTCTCCGGGGTGTGCCCCCACTCACGGACGGCGCCGCCGCCGGCACCAGGAGGGGGGAAACGGACGCGTCCGGTATACACGGATGGGGTCTTGCTGTGGCTTTGGCAGGCTGTTGCTCCAAAGTGTTCCGATGGGCTGACCTAACACAACCGGGTGGAGAGTTCCACTGGTCAAAGCCCGTCCGTGCAAAGTCAAAGGGCTAGATCCCGTGGTCAAACGCTACAGGGTTAGGCGGGACGGGGGCCCTGAGGGGTAGCAATGCCACCGGAGCATCGCACCGGGCCCTCATACATGCCGTACGGTGTGGTGGCATGTCCGAAGAGGCGGCATGCGTCTCCGGGGTGTGGCCCCCCTCACGGACGGCGATGACATAGTAGTAGACGTTCTGCGGTAACGATGCGGTGTGAATATTATGAAATACTCGAAGCGCGATAAAATCATGAGTTTTTTACACGGCGTGGGCACATGTGCTATAGGACTGATGGTAATTTTTCATAATTTTTGGTGATGGAGAAGTATCTGATAAACTTCCCTCTTCGCGGATTGCTCTTCCCGTGTCTACGACTGTGGCCGGCGGCCTCCGGGGGCTAGCACATGCCGCCAAATCTTGCGTAGGCGGCCACTCACAAGTCTGGAAGTGTTGTGGTGGTTGCAAACGCCGGACACGCGTCTCCGGGGTGTGCCCCCCTCACGGACGGCGCCGCCGCCGGCACCTGGAGGGGGGAATCGGACGCGTCCGGTCTACACGGATGGGGTTTTGCTGTGACTTTGGCCCGGATGTTGCTCCAAAGTGTTCCTATGGGCTGACCTAACACAATCGGGTGGAGAGTTCCACTGGTCAAAGCCCGTCCGTGCAAAGTTAAAGGGCTAGATCCCGTGGTCAAACGCTACAGGGTTAGGCGGGACGGGGGCCCTGGGGGGGTAGCAATGCCACTGGAGCATCGCACCAGGCCCTCATACATGTCGTACGGTGTGGTGGCATGTCCGAAGAGGCGGCACGCGTCTCCGGGGTGTGGCCCCCCTCACGGACGACGATGAGACAGTAGTAGACGTTTTGTGGTAACGATGCGGAGTGAATATTATTAAATACTCGGAGCGCGATAAAATCATGAGTTTTTTACACGACGTGGGCACATGTGCTATAGGACTGATGGTAATTTTTCATAATTTTTGGTGATGGAGAAGTATCTGATAAACTTCCCTCTCCGCGGATTGCTCTTCGCGTGTCTACGACTGTGGCCGGCGGCCTCCGGGGGCTAGCACATGCCGCCAAATCTTGCGTAGGTGGTCTCTCACAAGTCTGGAAGTGTTGTGGCGGTTGCGAACGCCCGGCCCACGTCTCCGGGGTGTGCCCCCCTCACGGACGGCGCCGCCGCCGGCACCTGGAGGGGGGAAACGGACGCGTCGGGTCTACACGGATGGGGTCTTGCTGTGGCTTTGGCCCGGATGTTGCTCCAAAGTTTTCCGATGGGCTGACCTAACACAACCGGGTGGAGAGTTCCACTGGTCAAAGCCCGTCCGTGCAAAGTCAAAGGGCTAGATCCCGTGGTCAAACGCTACAGGGTTAGGCGGGACGGGGGCCCTGGGGGTAGCAATGCCACCGGAGCATCGCACCGGGCCCTCATACATGTCGTACGGTGTGGTGGCATGTCCGAAGAGGCGGCATGCGTCTCCGGAGTGTGGCCCCCCTCACGCACAGCGATGACACAGTAGTAGACGTTTTGCGGTAACGATGCGGTGTGAATATTATTAAATACTCGGAGCACGATAAAATCATGAGTTTTTTACATGACGTGGGCACATGTGCTATAGGAATGATGGTAATTTTTCATAATTTTTGGTGATGGAGAAGTTTCTGATAAACTTCCCTCTCCGCGGATTGCTCTTCGCGTGTCTACGATTGTGGCCGGCGGCCTCCGAGGGCTAGCACATGCCGCCAAATCTTGCGTAGGCGGCCTCTCACAAGTCTGGAAGTGTTGTGGTGGTTGCAGACGCCCGACACGCGTCTCCGGGGTGTGCCCCCCTCACGGACGGCGCCGCCGCCGGCACCTGGAGGGGGGAAACGGACGCGTCGGGTCTACACGGATGGGGTCTTGCTGTGGGTTTGGCCCGGATGTTGCTCCAAAGTGTTCCTATGGGCTGACCTAACACAACCGGGTGGAGAGTTCCACTGGTCAAAGCCCGTCTGTGCAAAGTCAAAGGGCTAGATCCCATGGTCAAACGCTACAGGGTTAGGCAGGACGGGGGCCCTCGGGGGTAGCAATGCCACTGGAGCATCGCACCGGGCCCTCATACATGCCGTATGGTGTGGTGGCATGTCCGAAGAGGTGGTACGCATCTCCGGGGTGTGGCCCCCCTCACGGACGGCGATGACATAGTAGTAGACTTGGTCTACACGGATGGGATCTTGCTGTGGCTTTGGCCTAGACTTGGTCTGTCATCTTGCGATGACATGCACTAACACGTCAAAGCAGTTATTCACCGTGGACTACACCCTCTCGGTGCCGATCAACGCCCTAGACTGTCGGGGCCACCGGAGGGGTGCCGGTCTCTAGAACCGGGCGAGGCCCATCATTTGGAAAAGAAAACACAAGACGGTAATTATGATGTGCTAGGGTTGTTTGCCAAGCATGGAAGAAAACAACAAAAACAGTATAATACATATTATGGAGAATGCACAAGAAGGATGCTTTACCGAGAGTTCCTCTCGGAAAATGCGGCCATTGTCGAGTGCTGTTGGACGACCCTCGGTAAATTCTGTCGATGCGGCTCTCGGAAAAGCCCCCGAGATCTAGGTTAAGACTTTTACCGAGTGTCGTTAAAAGTTGGCTCTCGGAAATGTTTCCCGCGGGGACTTATGCAAAATTTCCCCCTCGCGCATGCTCACTCCTCTCTTCTCTCTCTGTTTCTCTCGCCCCCGCCCCCTCTGTCCGCCGCCGCCCCTTAGTGCCGCCTCCCCATCCGGCGAGCTCTGCCGCCTCCGCCGCCGCCGCCACCGGGAGTGCCTTCCCCGACCCCTCCACCTCCACCGAGCCCTCCCCACCGCCACCTCCACCGAGCTCGTCCACCGCCACCATCTCGGCCAAGATTCACCGAGCACCACCGCCCCGGCATCCCCTCCACTGAGCTCTACCTCGTCCGGCATCCACCTCCCCCGCCGCCCCTGCCCCGTTGGTGAGCCCCTACTCAATCTCGTTTTTTTGAAATAAAAGGGGTTTCCCCCCTCTCCATTACAACAAAAGGTGTATATATATGCATAGTGAATAATGTTGTGAGTGTGTGCTTTGTATGTGTGTGTGTCAGTGAGTGATGTTGGTGTATGTGTGTATATATAATGAATGGTTTTTTATAATTAGGTGTGTATATATGTGCATATATATTGAATGGTGTATGTGAGTGTGTGCGTGGGAGAGGGGTGCTATTGATGTGTGTGTGTGTGTGCATGTGTGAGTGAGTGTGTGATGTGTGTGTATGGATATGTGAGTGTGTTTGTGTGTCGGGTGTGTGTGAGTGAGTGTTATTGATGTTTGTGTGTTTGACATATGATTGACACAACTTCATTCTTTCATGCAGGACATGCATCTATTTTGACAATAGAGAGAGTGAATTCCGTTGCACGCTTCAAGGGTAATCTCTTCCCGTTCATGTGTAGGTTTTCATTATTTGTAGATCACCTAAATAGTCGCGTAACCTAGGTGTCTCCCGTTCGGAAGGGTTGTATCTATAAATATGCATGTCTTTGCATATTTATAACCTCAACTCTTTAGAATTATCCACGTTTTCCATGGACAACCCGAGCATGTGTAGGCGGGTCGTTTTCATGATGTACTTAGATCCGAGACAGAATTTCGACAGTGTCTCCTTGTTGTTCTCTAGATACACATCCTCTTGGCTTATTGCTGAGACGTGTATTTGGAGAACAGCGGGGAGGTGCTGCCGAAATTTTGTCTCGGGTCGTAGTACGTCATGAAAGCGGACCCAGCCTACACATTCTCGGGTGGGATTAGGACCTATCTTTACCTATTACATAGCTCAGTGCATGTCGTAAAACTTGATGGAACCACTTGTTACATAAAAAAATTATGTGTGTGTTTCACTTTATATCAGAGGATGGAAGAACGTGAGTGGATGTACACCGGACATCCCAGCATGGAGGGTATGACCCCTGAGTGGAGGTCGAAGACCAATGATTTCCTGGAATTAGTATTTGCTGGAGAAACGCCAGTTCGTGGAATTTGGTGCCCATGCACGGAGTGTGATAACCAGACTGAAAGAGATAAGATTACTATGAGTAAACACTTAGGCAAATATGGGTTTACGCCAGGCTATTACCGGTGGATCTTTCACGGTGAGACAGAACAGTCCAGGGCGGAGGTGGTGCGACAACGCACCGGCGAATATGATACTCGGATTGAAAACCTGTTAGATGACATCCGCCGTGCGGATCCGCGGGAGGACCCGAACTCCGAGGAGCCGCCGGAAAGCCCTGAAGAGTATCATGCAGCTTTGTTTGCGGCACAAAAACCCCTTCACGCCCATACAGAGGTTACTCAACTAGATGGCATTGCACGCCTAATGGCCCTGAAGGCAAACCATAACATGAGCATAATTTGCTTCAATGAGTTATTGTCAGTTATTGCTAGCCTGTTGCCTAAAGAAAATATATTGCCAAAGAACATGTACGAGTCGAACAAAATCCTCGGTTCACTTAAGATGCCGTATGAGCAAATACATGCTTGTCCAAACGGATGCATGTTATTTAGAAATGAACATAAAGATACGAATTATTGTGTCAAGTGCAAATCCTCTAGGTATATTGAGGTAATAGATGATGATGGTAGCAAGAGGCAGCTCACAATTGCCGTCAATATCCTTCGATATCTTTCATTCACAGAAAGGATCCAGAGGCTTTATATGACCGAGGAAACTGCCCAATATATGAGATGGGCCGCCGAAGGGAAGATGTACAATACAAAAAAGATGCAACATCCACGGGATGGTGAAGCATGGAAGAAATTTGTTGAAATTCATAAGAAAACAGATGACTGGAAGAGTGTAGCTGTTGGGATAACAACCGACGGGTTCAATCCATATGGTTTGATGGCTGCCATATACAGTTGTTGGCCAGTATATGTTATCCCCCTGAATCTGCCCCCTGGCGTTTGCATGCAACGACATCACATGTTCCTGACGTTGATAATTCCAGGTCCTAACTATCCCGGGAAGCATATGAGTGTGTATATGGAGCCATTGGTGGACGACTTACTTGTTGCTTGGAACAACGGGGTCCGGACATACGATGCCGTTTCAAAGAAGCACTTCAATATGCATATCTGGTACCACACATCGCTACATGACCTACCGGCACGTGCGATATTTTGTGGTTGGTGTGTAAAGGGGAAGTGGCCTTGCCCAGTGTGTCGACAGCGTGTGACTTTCATTTGGCTGGCTAAGGGTCACAAGTATGTATGCTTTGACCAACATCGGCAGTTCCTTCGTCTTGATCACCCATACAGGCAAGACGCTATGCACTTCCAAAAAGGTGTTATTGTTGATGACCCGCCACCACCTATTATGACCGGTGCCCAGCTTAAGGATGAGTTAGATGCTCTCGAGGAAAAGCTCGATGGGAAAGGTTTTGTGGGATATGGAGAGACACACCAGTGGACTCACATTCCAAGCTTATGGAGGCTCCCTTACTTTAAAGATCTTCTACTTCCACACAACATTGATGTAATGCACACTGAAAAGAATATTGCGGAGGCCTTACTCGGCACGCTCCTCGACACCGAGAAGTCAAAGGATAACATTCAGGCTAGGATCGATCAAGCCAAACTATGCAACAGGCCAAAATTAAATTTGGTGCCTCGTGCAAAAGGTAATTCTTGGAAGAAGCCACCAGCCCCTTTCACCCCTTCAATGCCCCAAAGGAAGGAAATTCTCCAATGGATTGTGAACAACTTGTACTTCCCTGATGGATATGCAGCTAATATCATGAGGGGAGTGAATATGGCTACAAAGCGAATAGGAGGCCTCAAGAGTCATGACTACCATGTATGGCTTGAGCGGATAATGCCTGTGATGATTCGAGGGTATGTCAGAGAGGATATTTGGCGAGTGCTGGCGGAGTTGAGCTACTTCTTCCGTCAGCTTTGTGCCAAAGAACTAGATTATGAAGTGGTTGCAAAGTTGGAGGAACAAGCACCTGAGTTGCTATGCAAGTTAGAGATGATATTTCCGCCAGGTTTCTTTAATCCGATGCAACATATGATCTTACATCTCGCGTATGAGGCTAGAATGGGAGGACCTGTGCAGTTCCGATGGCAGTATGCACCTGAACGGGAGTTCAAGCATCTTCGTGGGAAATGTAAGAATAAAGCCCGCATTGAAGCCTCCATAGCCGAGGCATACCTGAACGAGGAGGTGGCCACGACCACGACAAAGTACTATCATGACAGTATTCAGACTAGGTTAAATCCAGCTCCTCGTTACAATGAAGAACCCACCAGTAATGTTTCCGACCTTAGCCTCTTCGAAGGCCAAGGTGGCAAAGCAAGTGGACCGAAGCCCAAGAACTTTTCACCTACTGAGTGGTCGACTATTATGATCTATGTCTTGACCAACATGGAAGAAGTGCAACCGTACATAAAGTAAGTGTAGAACACCTTTATTGACAACTACTCACTAGTCTTGAGTTCTAACTCGAATTCTTCCTATTGCTAGGGAATTCCAGAACGAATTCTGGAAGCTACCACGGCCTCCTAGCGACGAAGAATCAGCAGACCTTCTTGAAGATACCAATGCTGATGGCGGTTTCATTTCTTGGTTCTCAAGAAAAGTAACTTTTCTAACTTTATGTTACTTCAAGTTGATCTTACTTGCCTGTAATGCTTCCACTAATGAACCAGACAATCTCCTATTAATCTTGTAGGCATATCAGGAGGTTGATATGGACGCCAAAGTGAGAGAAGTAGCCAAAGGTTTTGAATACGAGGCCAAGTCATTTAAGGCTTACGACATGAATGGGTATCGCTTCCACACTGATAAACACACGCGTGAGAGGCCCAACCGAAGGTCAATAAATAGTGCGGTCTATTGTCTAGGGACAGATGGACGTTACTACTATGGAACCATCGAAGAAATTTATGAGTTGCAGTATTGTGGTTTACAAGGAGTGAAGCCCATCGTATTCAGATGCAGCTGGCTCAATCCTAAGAAAGTGAGACGAACCCCTAGTATTGGCTTTGTCGAAGTTGAACGAGCATCGAAATATGCAGGAAATGATGTCTATATTATGGCTCAACAGGCTACACAAGTGTTTTTTCTCCCATACGCGTGCACATCTACGGAATATATCGATCTCTTGAAGTGGGATGTCGTGTACAAGGTACCCCCACGTATCAAGGTACCTACCCCAAACAAGGACGATTACCATATAAACCCTAACACATACGAGGGAGAGTTCTTTCAAGAAGCAGACATTGACGAAGACGAAGATGATGCAAAGGAAGATGATGGCGTGCATCACGAACATGATGCTATGGAACATGAGGCCATGGATGACATGGAAGTAGATATACAGAGGACGAATACGAGGATGTTTCTGACCCTCGAGATTTGGCATTACTTATGCGATGGCACATGGGGCTAGATGAGGATGAGGCCCCCCCTGAAGACTTCGAGGATGAATGTATGAACGGGCGTGATAGCGATGATGGAAGCCCTTATCCAAATGTTGCACCTAATATTGACCCTTATTTCTAACAACTCCATGTAATCGTGTGAGAACTCTATGTATGTGTGTCACAACTCTATGTATTCGTGTGTGTAACAACTCTATGTATTCGTGTGTGCAACAACTCTATGTATTCATGTGTGCAACAACTCTATGTATTTGTGTGTGTAACAACTATATGTATTATTGTGACAATTCCATTTATTCTTCATATGTGATATATTTATTGTATTTACATCAAGTTGTATCATCTGTACTAACTGGTTTGTTCTTCTTCGTATGAGGTGATTGAAACATGACAGGTAGCAAGAAGATTCCAAAGGAAAGTTTGAAAAAAGTGAATGATCTGTACAATGATCAACCTGCTCGACCGGTGAAAGCGTTGGCCGCTCCTTCATCGGTTGCCACAACCGCCAAGAAGGCCAAAGGATTGGCGGGTCTAAACACCCGTCCGGCAAAACGTGTGAAACAAGGTCGAGTACCACGCGGGGGAGGAGTAGGAGGTGGACGAGGAGGGGGAGTAGGTGAGGCAGGAGGAGGAGGCGGATGAGGAGGGGGAGTAGGTGAGGCAGGAGGAGGAGGCGGACGAGGAGGGGGAGTAGGTGAGACAGGAGGAGGAGGCGGACGAGGAGGCGGACGAAGAGGGGGAGTAGGTGAGGCAAGAGGAGGAGGCGGACGAGGACGGGGAGTAGGTGAGGCAGGAGGAGGAGGCGGACGAGGAGGCAGAGTAGGTGAGGCAGGAGGAGGAGGCGGACGTGGAGGCGGACGAGGAGGGGGAGTATGTGAGGCAGGAGGAGGAGTACGTAAAGCAACCCAGAGTAGAGCACCTCTTTCTTCTCCTTGACTCTCTGATGCAGTGCTTCACCGTGCTCAGGAGGAGGAAACAGAGGATGGGGATGAGGCGTGTGAGGAGGAGGACGAGGAGGATTTTGCGGAGGAGGTGGTGGAGGATGAGGAGGAGGAGGTGGTGGAGGACGACGCCGCCGAGAGGAGGCTGGTTGTTCGTCAGGTTTCTGAGGGTGGGGATGGACCCTCATGGGTGATAGAGCACCACGAGGTGAGCGGTTCGCAACAGAGCGGTTCGACTATCAACACTACTTCCGGAGGGAAAGTGTGGCTGCGTGGTCCTTCAAAGCTTCCAAGACGTCCATATGTGCATAGAGACGTGTTGATTAAACCAATGGGAGAGAAGTAAGTGGTTATCTCGACTCATCCCATATAAATTGTACCTTTTGTCATTTCCTCACATATAATATGACTTCACTCTTCGAAATGCAGAAGCTTAGTAAAAGGTGGTGAGAGGCGTCTGCCACGGTCGCCGAGTGGCATCATTGGGGGTCTTTGTAGGTTAAATTATCCTGGACTGGTCACTTTGCCGAACGGTATCATTGAGCCAGCTTGGTCATGGGATCACTACAAACTTGCACCGGATTTCCTGGATATGCGTCAGAGGGTTTATGATAACAGAGCCATGCGAGTGGTCAACGATTTCTGGGTAAGTCCTTTCAAACACCTAAATGTCAATACCAAAAGGTTTAAATTTGCCATAGTCATGATTTAACCCTTCTCACATGTATGCATGTTTGTAGGATTTCTATACATGCGTTGAGGGTCAGAAGGATCGTGCAAATGTGGTGGTCGAGAATATTGCCAAGAAACTAGTCCACGACATGCACTATGAGGAGCGCGTCCGGTTAGTGGTCAAGTATCACGCGGACTATCTCAACCATAGGATTTCCAAACAGGAGGCTCGAGGGACGCATCTTTCACGGGACAATTACTTCAAGGCAAGTGACGATGGATGCTTGCTATTCCCTACATTACCGCAAAATTAGAATCCTTACTAAGATGTATTTGTTTAATTTACACGTGATTCCTCGGTGGTGCGCTGACAAACGTCCGTGCTGGGAGAAGATCGTCGAACGGTGGACAGATCCAGGGTGGCAGGATGAACACAAAGTAATATCTGAATGGCGTAAGTTGATGGGGGGTCGAGGACACCGTCAAGGCAACCTCACCATCCCAGGTGTCGTCTCAAAACATGTAGGCAACCACATCCTTTTCATCATGTTCTCTTTCATTTGTGAGCATTCCCTTGATTTTTTGGATCGCTTTCTTTTGCAGAAAGAAGACACTGGCAAGGATATCACTTACTTCGAGGCATAGACCATCAAACGTACCAAAGACGACAAGGACAAGGACCCTCTCCACCCGGAGAGGGACTGGATCAGCTCTAAAGCCCGACCAGATGGAGAGAACTACACCAAAAAATTGAAGGAGACGTACGGGCCTGACGCTGATCCTCACGTGCTACCGTTTGACCCTCTTGTGGCCATTGCCACGGCAGGCGGTAGACCAAATGACCGGATGGCAGTTCACCTCGATTCTGTCATAACCTCCTCCCTTCCGAGAGTCAACACGCTCCGTGCTATGAGTACTGGCTCTACTCCTACCGTAGAGGGTCACGTACCACATTCCGTGAGCATTATTGAGGATATTCAGGTCAGTGCTTCTTCATTGATCCTTCATGGTCCTGCATATTTGCATTTCAACATGAATGACATTTGCATGGCCATATTGTAGACTCGACTGATTGACACCGAGAAAGAACGAGATGAAAACCTGGCCAAGCTGAAGGCACAAGATGATCTAGTGAAGTCTTTACAACATATGGTGGCCAATCTTTATTCCATGCAAGGCCAACCAGTGCCAGAGATTCCACCAACGCCAGAGTGGAACATTGTGAGTTTCGTTCAAACTATTTCTATCACCATTTTCGGCATTACCATATGCATTCATCTCACTATTGGGTCAATCCATCACAGCTCAACCCATCACAAGGGTCGAACAATGTTCCGGTAGTTCCACCTCAGGTTGGTGGAGTTGGGGCAGCAAAGGGAATGATGCCTTCTAATGTTCATGTTATGACTCCGGTTGATGGAGTTGGGGCAGCAAACGGAATGATGCCTTCTAATGTTGATGTTATCACTCCGATCTCCAAAATCGCGTGAACTTCATGTTATGCTATGTTTGAAACTGTTCCTTGTATGTTGAGAACTCTTGCATCTTGAGACTTGTAAACTTGTGGTAGTCGAGTGTCTTCACTACTATTTCACCTTTTATGCACTATTGCTTTTATGTGGAATGCTTTTCAGAATCATTGCTTCTTTTGTTCAATGATGCCTATATGTGACATGTTCTATGTGTGATGAACTATATGCTGCTGCTGTATATGTTTCGCTGCAGGAAAGAAACAGAAACAGGAAAAAAAGGCTCCTGGGCACGCCATTACCGAGGGTGGCTCTCGGTAATAACTGTGAAACTGGACCATAATGCACCCTTTACCGAGAGGCCTCTCGGTAAACATGTACCAACCAGTAGAACCTGACACCTTTACCGAGAGGCCTCTCGGTAAAGGTAATAACCTGTGGTGCCCCTCACAACTTTACCGAGAGTGGCTCTCGGCAAAGAAGGCCCTCGGCCTGTTCGCCTGGTCCCACATGTCAGGAGCTGACACGTGTCAGCCACCTACTGGGTGGCATTGCCGAGAGTGGCTCTCAGCAAAGTTGGCCCTCGGCCTGCTCTCGTGGTCCCACATGTCTAGAGGTGACATGTGTCAGCCTCGTACTGGGTGCAGGCTTTGCCGAGAGTGGCTCTCGGCAAAGTTGGCCCTCGGCATGTTCGCCTGGTCCCACATGTCAGGAGCTGACACATGTCAGCCTCCTAGTGGGTGGCTTTGCCGAGAGCGGCTCTCGGCAAAGATGGCCCTCGGCATGTTCGCCTGGTCCCACATGTCAGGAGCTGACACGTGTCAGCCACCTACTGGGTGTCTTTGCCGAGAGTGGCTCTCGGCAAAGATGGTCCTCGGCATGTTCGCCTGGTCCCACATGTCAGGAGCTGACACGTGTCAGCCACCTACTGGGTGGCTTGGCCTAGAGCGGATCTCGGCAAAGATGGCCCTCGGCATGTTCGCCTGGTCCCACATGTCAGGAGCTGACACGTGTCAGCCACCTACTGGGTGTCTTTGCCGAGAGTGGCTCTCGGCAAAGATGGCCCTCGGCATGTTCGCCTGGTCCCACATGTGAAGAGCTGACACGTGTCAGCCACCTACTGGGTGGCTTTGCCGAGAGTGGCTCTCGGCAAAGATGGCCCTCGGCATGTTCGCCTGGTCCCACATGTCAGGAACCGCCAGCACCGTCTGCTATCCGTTAGCTACTTTACTTTGCCGAGTGGTACTGTTTGGCTCTCGGCAAAGTCTTTGCCGAGTGCCCGTGTTCTGGCTCTCGGCAAAATCCTGTTTGCCGAAAAGGTGTACGCCGGATGGCTTTCGCCGAGGGTGACACTCGGCAAAGGCTTTGCTGGCGGTTTTCGGCCCTTTGCCGAGTGTCTGTGGCACTCGGCGTAGCCTAGAATTCCAGTAGTGCATGTATTCAAGAACTGCAGAATCCCACATCCCTTCAACAACCAACGCTGAACTCCCCAAGTAATTGCCTTGCTCGTCGCGACATACAACCATTGCCGCCCCTCTCCTGCCGGCGGGGCCTTTGGCCTTACACTGCATGACGGTGTTGTGTTGTGTGATGTGGTTCTAGATAGCGATTTATGAAAGCATGGGTCGTATGGGGGCTCTGGAAAATGCCCTCGTGGATGGCCTTTCTCCTCCTCGTCCACATCGCCCACAGTGTTACTGCCAATCTATTACCTACTAATAAACCAAGGTGATATTCTTAGTTTCGTCCCGCTTAGGCGCCGTTCAATATTTTAAATTGTGGCTACTCGAGGTGGTATAAAATTTAGTCTGGCCGTCCGGTACAAAAACTGTAACAAAAATTTGTACGTCGCCATACAAAGCCGAGATGGGCCGGCCCATTGGCGGATGCTATACCACAGCGCCAAAGTGCGTTCTTCTCAGTTGCTAAAAAAAAGTGCGCTCTTCTCAAGAAATAAAAAAGGAAAAGTGTGCCATCAGGAATCGTACCGGGGAGCTATATAAAGTTGGGTCATCTATTTTGAAACGGAGGGAGTAGACAACTTCACGTGTCAGTTTTCAAATCTCAATTTATTAAGCAATACAAGCAGCAGCACCGGATCCTAAAACATACGTGAATACTTCTTGTGAACACAAAATTTAAACTCGATCATTTTTTAAAAAGGAACAAGTTTTGAATTTGGACTTTTTGTAAAACATGAACAATTTTTTAAAAACTAGGAGGTACTATACTCGAATTTTAAATATTTTTAAGCCTGGACATTTTTTAAAACGCGATTTCAAAAATACTTAAAAATGATTTGCTGACGTGAATCCTTTTTAGATGGATTCAGACGTGATTCTCCTATTTACGTAGAAAGGAAGTTATTTTTTCTATTACCCCCTCCGTTCACTTTTATAAGCCGTTTCAGACAGTTGACATTGAACTGTTTTAGGTGATGTCTGAATTGTGTACAACGTCTTATAAAAGTGAACAAAAGGAGTAAGAAAAATGGTAGGATTGTTTCTGGGGCAAGCCTCGATTGCTCATACCTAAAATCCAATACGTCGTCCTCATCTCGCACGTTACACCTTTCCCTCAGTGATCCCACCTGGTTTTTATCTCAAACCAAACGATCACCAATTTCTTCACAAAATAGGAAACAATGGCTGCAATCAATCGGCGACGATCATAATCAACACCCCTACGTGATGCGTGATCTCCCTACCCCGCGAACCCTTGGCTCTCTACCCATCGCCGCTCTCTCTCCTTCCAAACTAAGTTTCTATGGTTCTGGCTGTGCCAACCCAAAGGCTGTCGCTACTTAGGATGCCTACGGCGAGCTGGAGAAGATGTGGAGGCAGTGGTGATATATAGGCACAAATGAGGAGGCGAAGGAGCTGGGCAGCACGAGCATCGCGGATGTGCACATGTGGCCTAAGTGCGTCGAGGATATGGAGCGGCTCATGCAACGATGATGGTGAAATCATAAGGGTGTTTTCATGATGATAGAAAAATGGTGGAAGGATAAAGGGGATGGCGAGATTCTATGATGATAGTTTCATTACCCGTTACAACGCACGGGCATTTTTGCTAGTTTCACAAAAGCATGATGAGATAGCGAGTGTATCAGCGAGCACAACCATTTTTTAGGAGTAAATTGCACGTACCGTCCTCATACTTGCTGGCTAGGACCAAAACGGTCCTCAAACTTGGAAACTGCATGACTACAGTCCCGGTACATGCTAATAAGGTCCATCTACGGTCCTGGCATGGGTTCCTATACGTACAGGGTATTATCTATCGCTTATGGTTTGAGAGCTGACGTCCCACTTGTCAGGTGGGGTAAGAGAAATGAAAAAGAAAAAAAAATGTAGGGCAATGTGTTCGAAACGTAGCCCTCAAGCTGACCGAACGCACGCTATGACCACACCATCAATGACAATATTTGTATTTAGCGGACATAGAAACTTCTATATGTCTTCAGAGGAGGAAGCACCTGACTCTGCTCTAGAGCAGGCCGAACACGCTGACTTGGCTTTCCTGCTGCAGCGGGAGGTTGGTGTCACCGGCCACGTGCACAGGTGCATGTTCACCGTGTCGATCGACGGCGGGAGGCGGGAGGCGGGAGCGCCCAACTCGAGAATGCCGTCTAACATGATCGCCGCACAGCTCCGTCTAAGCAGCCGCCGTGGCGACGGCGAGAACGAACATTTTATTACTGCACTCACAGAATGCATCAAGCTACAAAGGTATAATAGGGTTAGTTTGTGCACTAGGGATAAAGGAACGTAGTCTTTGGTGGTTAGCAGTTCAGCAGTTGCACCGCTCGATCGATGCCTGTATGTCGCGTGTTCGAATCCCATTGCTCCTGTTTTGTTTTTATGCCAGGGCTATTACTCCCCTGGCTGACATGTGAGAGCCGCATGTCAGATCTTAGCATATACGTGACAGGCCTTGCCATGTACGTATAGAGACCCACCCAGGACCGTAGATGGACCTTATTAGCATGTACCGGGACCGTAGCGAGGCAGACTCCAAATTTGAGGACCGTTTTGGTCCTAGCCAGCGAGTACCAGGACGGTACATGCAATTTACTCATTTTTTAGCACTTGGTTCACTTGATTCCCGTAGCTCATCCGCTAGCTCCCCATCCGCCAGTGCCCGGATACATCTTGACATGGAGCAGTCCAGGAGGGAGTGCCTCCAAGAGTCATGTGCGCCACACAAACCGCATGTACTTGACGGGCCATGTTTCGATGCTCCCTGACATCCTCGGTGGGCTGTATGAGGTGAATGGATAACCCACGGGACGGCTGGGCCATATTACCATAGGCCCACATAGTTCTGGCCCTAGTCTCTCGGAAGCACACAAAAAAACGAAATCACTAATTAAGGAGCACTCTGCAAATGTCACTCCCACCTTTTGAGGTTGCGACAAGTGGTGTACAGAATGTGCGTCTTGTCATGACTTTTTTATGTAGATCTATTAATTTAAAATATTTTATCTCTTAAACCGTGCGTCTAAATTTTGTACCGTTTTCTCCATTGGATACCTCGCGTCGAGATCTTCAAAATTAAATCTCATGTTGACAGGTTTTTATGAACTTTTTTTCATGAAAAAAACTGGACGAAAAACTGACCCGGGAGCACTTCTTTTCTTTCCGGACGAGGCGCGACTGTGCCTCTCACGGAACCAAATCCATGCCTCCATGAGAAGTAAATTTGTACCTCTTCCGAAAGGGAAAAAATGTGTTTTTTTTTCCTTTCCGAGAGACACGACTATGCCTCTCGGGGAAGTGAAAGGAAAACATGTTTTTTGTTTCGCATAGGCAAATCTGTGCCTCTCACGGAAGGAAAAAAATGTGTATTTTTTCATTTCCGAGCGGCAGGACTGTGCCTCTCGCGGAAGCAAATCCGTGTATCTCACGAAAACAAATCCGTACCTCTCGCGAAAGGAAAACAACATGTAGCAAATCCGTGCCTCTCGCGGGGAAAGAAAAAAAAACGTTTGTTTCCTTCCACGAGAGGCACGGATTTGCTTGCGTAAGAGGTATGGATTTGCTTCCGCGAGAGGTGCCTCTCTGAAACAGAAAAAACGCTTTTCTTTCTTTCCCCTCGAGAGGCACGGATTTGCTACATGTTTTTTGACCGTGCCTCGTGCGGAAGGAGAAAAACATGTTTTTTCAGCAAAAATAAAATTTAAAACTATTTTTGGTCCAAAACCTAAGAATGACCAAGAGAAAACCGGAAAAAATCATCTAAAGGGACAAAAACGCGTGCGAACCCAGAGCATGGAACATGGCGACGGCCGAGAGTGGTTGGCGCGCTCTCAGCCCATCCAGGTGACCTTTGCAGGGCTCTTGAAAGAATACTCCTTTGTTAGTTGCTCTCCCAAAACAGCAGGTATTCCTAGGACGCCACTATGTGTCGCCTGTAGCTACCCATAGCGTAGCCTCTCGTCGAGACGCACATAAATGGGCCAGGCACAGCTAGCTCGAAGAGTCCTTGGAAAAGCATGTGTAGACCATCGATGTACGTTTTCTTCATTCATTCATTTTTTGTTTTCTTACATTTGTTCAAATTTTTTAAAACATTTTAAACGGGTAAATTCCAGCACCTAAAAATACTGAGAAAATTAAAAACCATGAATTTGAAAAATGTTAAATGCAATGTACAAAAATTGTTAGCATCATTTTAAAAAATGTTGAAACAATAAAAAAAATGTCGTGACAATTAACAAGTGCCGTGCGTGTTAATTTATTTAAGACATATACAAAAAATGATCAAGAAAAGCTTATTTAAAAAATTGTTACTCATGTATTTGAAAAATGTTAAATATGCATAAAAAATGTGGCCTATGTATGCAAAAATTTGGACATCAAAACATATATATTGAAAAAACGTTAATCGTGTACTTACAAAATGTTAAACGAGTATAAGAAAGACGCTGCTTATGTATATGAGAAATGTATAATCTGTATGAAATAAAAGTAGGCATCAAAACCTATATCTGAAAAAATGAAATCATCTATTTGAAAAATGGTAAACGTGTATATGAAAAAAATTGTTATCTATACGGAAAATCTAGAATCTGTATGACAAAAAAGCAGACATCAAGACATATATTTGAAAAAAAAAGTTAATCATGTATTTGAAGAATGTTAAATGTGTATAAGTAAAATATATCTTATATATATTAAAAAAAGTAGAATATGTATGAAAAAGTAGACATCAAAACATATATCTGAAAAAATATTAAAGCTGTATTTGAAATATGTCAAACGAGTATAAAAAATGCTCCTACTATATACAGAAAATGTACAATATTTATGAAAAAAGGAAGACCTCAAAACTTATGTTTAACAAAAATGTTACTCATGTATTTAAAAATGATAAATGTGTATAAAATGTTCCTGTTCTATATAGAAAATCGACAATGTGTTTGAAAGAAGTAAAAGCCAAAGAAAATCAAACACAAAAAGAAAAGGAAACAGAAAAAAACTAGAGAAGCAGATGCAAAAAAATAAAATCAAGAATAAACAAATAAAATAGAAGAAGAAAAAGAAAAGGAAATGGGAAATCCGTAGAAACTGATGCAAAATAGTGGAACAATGTGAAAACCGATAAAAACAAGAAAGAAACAAAGAAAACCAGGGAAGAAAACAAGAAAGGTGATTTCACCAAGGGGCAACAATCTTCTTTCTAGAGTTTCTGACCTCATTGATCCAGTGACAGGGAGTTGGGATGAGCAGCTGGTTAACCAAACGTTTTAGCAAGTGGATGTTCGAAGGATTTTGGCCATTCCACTAACATTACATGAGATGACAGATTTCCTGGCATGGAACATGACAAAGTCAGGGACTTTCACGGTGCGATCTGCATACCATACAGAATGGGAATTTCAATTTGGGCACAAGTTGGAATCAACGGCTGGAGCTTCAATCCCATCTTATACATGGGACTCGGTATGGAACTTAGTCTGCCCAGCAAAGATAAAAATATTTATGTGGCGCGCGCTCTAGAGTGCTATTCCCTGTCGATCTATCCTGGCTAATAAGCACTTGAAAATAAATCCGAGTTGCCCAGCCTGTAACCAGGGCCTGATGACATAAGACATATTTTGTTCGAATGCAAATTGGCAATGGACGTGTGGAAGATGCTCGGTCTTGAGCTTGTTATCAAACAGGCACTGAAAGTTGACCAGGCAGATGAGCTTGTGTTGGCACATCTTCTGTGCCTTCCAGAACAACAAATCCAAGTGTTGGGCTTGCCGAAGTTTAGAGAAACGATGGCAACGACGGCTTGGTATTTGTGGTATGAAAGGCGTAAATCGACACATGACGAAGAAACTCAAAGCGCATATCAAATCAATATGTCAGTGAGAGGCTTAGTAGCAAATTATACCATCTCTTACAGCCCAAAGGCTCATGTCCGTTCAGATGCTTGGTTGAAACGAAAGTATGGTTACGTGAAATTAAATGTTGATGCGGGATTTGATAGTGACACACTCGCAGCAACATTTGGAGCAGTTATCCGGGACCATAGGGGGAAATTTATAGCGGCTGCTAATGAAAAGATGGACCTTTGCTTCGACTCGTTCACAGCAGAAGCAATTGCAGTGAGGTTTGGTTTGAATCTTGCTAATACCGTCAGATGTAGTAAGATTGAAGTGAATTCGGATAGCGTGGAGGTGGTGAATGCGTTGAGCCAAGGCTACTCTTCTTCAGTCGCTTCATCCATTATAGACGACTTTTATTTCATGTCATTAGGTTTTTTCCATGTCATTTATGATTTTGTAATAGGGAACGTAATCGAGTAGCTCATGAACTAACAATGTTAGCTAGGTTTTCTTCTCCGAGTGTTTGGATGGATAACGCCCCTGATGAGGTTATCCCTTTACTTGTAAACTTTACTTATGAATGAATAAAGGGGAGGAAGTTTATAAAAAAAAGGTTGATACAAAATAGTGAACACAGTAAAAAAATGGTGCTACAATACTAGGTCGGTCATGTACTGTAGCGGACGGAAAGTCTTCAGGCGAGAGAACCGTATATCTCACAGTAAGCGAGATATAGCACTTGCGGTACCCTTGCGAGGGGATCCTAGCGAACACGTCGAGGTGCACCCAGCGTGGGAACACCTTTTTTTATCTATTTCTTTTTTTTGGGGGGGGGGGTTGGTTTTGCGTGGTTTTCCTAGGTTTTTGCGACTTCTTCTCTCTTTTTTACTCTTTTCCGTCGTAAAGCTCAGTTGTGTTTGAGCATGAAGTACATATGCACTAGTGCAGGACCGGGTTTTAGCGCCAGTTCGTAAGGGCCTTTAGTGCCGGTTCTACAACCGGCACTAAAGAGTGGAGACTAAAGCCCCCCCGTTACTACCGGTTCGGCACGAACCGGCGCAAAAGTGCCACCACGTGGCACGAGCCAGGCCCGGGTGCTGGTAGACCATTAGTACCGGTTGGTAACACCAACCGGTACTAAATGTTTGGGGAGGGGTTGGTTTTATTTTTTATTTTTCCATTAATTTTGTGTTTTCCATTTAATTCTTTTTTGTTTGCTGGTATTTTACGATACTACATATTGTACACGTTATGCATATATATAAATAGATTTTCTCGTAGAACCGATCATATATATATATATATATATATATATATATATATATATATCATCGAATGTCTCACAACCAGCATTAATTATTCACGCATACACATGTATATATATATATATATATATATACAATTTCTCCTACATGTTGCCTTGGTGCCTTCGGAGCACGATGACAAGTGTTTCATGGGGGCGGTAGCGGGTAATAGTGTTCTCCTTTGGGATCTATGACCTGGTCGAGCAAAAATCCCGCTATTTCCTCTTGAAGTGCTAGTATGCGCTCCGTTGGTAGGAGCTGCTCCCGCACCTCTCTGAGCTGTTAAGAAGGAGATCAATATGCATGTGTATTAGTTGTGTGACTAGATATCGATAATGGTGTAAAAGTTGTGAATAGTGTTATGACAAACGTACCCAGTCCTGTCTTTGAGATCTGCTCCTTTCGGACGCCATCATGCGAATGTTCTCGCAAACGTAGAATGCACACACATCAGTCCCCGACGCCTGCTTCAGGGCCTTTACGAGAATTGAACTTAATCAGGTAATAATTAATCAAGCATGATAATTAATTAATGGTATTGAAACAAGAATTAAAGAGATGGTAGCTAGCTAGCTAGTACTACTTAATTACTTACCTTGGGTCGATATCAAAACAACTTTTCTGCCCATTTTCCTAGAGTCACCTTGATGAACTTTGCCCAAGCCCTGTCCGCCGACAAACAAAATTAATAAAGGGGTTATTAAATAGTTCATATCAGGAAATGGTGAACTAAATAGGCCGAGATATAGTTAATAATGATTGAAATTACCTATTGACTATCCCCTTCAAGATGGTGTAGTCACTTTCTTTTTTAAGTAGTGAGTCCAGTACTTCAACTTTTCCTTCGTCAACTTTAATGTCTAACAAGATCCAGTGGAAACTGCATGCGCACACGTTTGCATGTCTTAATTAAGCGGGCATGTGCATAACACTAATCAACTACCCTAAACCCTATACACTTAATTATTAACATCTAGCTAGCTAGTAAGCAAAAACACAATTTGTAGTACAAGACAGTGTGGCTCACAGGAAGTTGTAAGGAAGTAGTATATCTTCATTGGTATTGAGGCGCTTCAAGAACTCTAGCATGCTTTCCTCTAAACTTGCTCGACAACTTGGAATTTTCCATGTGTATTCATTAACGGTATTTGGGTCAATGAACCCAATGCCATAGCGTCCAGATTTTTTCATTTCATACATCTTCATCCTGCATAATATCACAGAAAAGAATATATCGAGGATAATTACAGGTAATGATTGATCAAAATGATCACTACAGCTAGCTTGAGACTTAAATTACAGAAATAAATCACTTACAGACAATAGCAACTGACGATAGATTTGTCGAGTGCGTCTTGATTGAATAATTGAAACAGTTCTGTATACTCAACGGACAGAGCTTTCTCATGGAAATAATGCTCCTCCTTGACATTCACCATGAGGGACTCTTGATTGGAACTCATGGTAATGTTCATGTACCACTGATGCAATTCATACATTCTCGTTGGGAGGTTCTTGACCTCGTCTGGCTTGACCAAAGGTTGGCCCCGGACATATTTCCGTTTTATTTCCTCCTCTCTAAGTGGAGACATGGGCTCGAGCTCGAGGAGTTGTCCAACTGTGATCTTGAGCATTTCAGCCTGCATTATATGCTCCTCGGTTATTACCAGATTGTCTAGCTGGGGAACGGTTTGTCCACAATAATATTGGGCGCGCGTACTCTCATGTGTTGTTGGCACAACAAGCGGGGGGATCGATTGCGCCGCCTGTTCTCCCAGCTGGGGAACGGTTTTCCCGCATTTTTGCCAGCTGCTTGTTGGCTCGAGCTTGAGCTCGCTTCTTTCTGTAGTCGTGCTCGATGTGCCTTCCTGATTTGGCGCTCATAGTCTGAGTCAACAGGCTTGGGAGCTGGTTTTCTTGCCATATGAATAAAGTGGTCAATAACTTTCTCACGCACTTTCTCCCTTGGCGGCTGTGCCGGTTTCAGTCCAAAATGGGCGTCCACATGGGCCTTCACTATGGCTTCGTTTGCTCCTCGGTCATGTCGTAAGGCCTCTGAGGAAGAGGAGCGAGGCTTGGACCATATTTATATTGCTTGTCTCCGCCTGTACCTCCTGTACTACCTCGACTCGTACCGCTACGCACCATAGCTGCGGCGTGTCTCTTCTGCGATTGCTGAGGCGGCGGAGACGGCTGACGTGGCTGAGTTGGAGCAGGAGTCTGCTCACGCATTGGTGGACTTGGAGGAGCGGGAGTCTGCTGACACGGTGGCGGACTTCGAGGAGGAGTCGGCTCACGCGTTCGTGGACTTGGAGGAGTGGGAGTCTGCTGACACGGTGGCGGACTTCAAGGAGGAGTCGGCTCACGCGTTCGTGGACTTGCAGGAGTGGGAGTCTGCTGTCTCGGTGTCGGACTTCGAGGAGGAGTCGGCTGACGTGGTGTCGGTGGCCTTCAAAGGATGATGCGATCCTTTCTCCATAGGATGATACGATGTATGGCCTCTCCCAGTGTGTGCTCATCGTCACCTGCAGGAATGTCAAGCTCTAGCCCCGAATATTGGTCCACCACCTCATCAACGAAGACACGAGCATAGCCCGCTGGAATCGCGTTGCAATGGAAGGTTGCTTCTGGAGTCTTCCTTTGTGCATCGACGTAGTTGGCCCATACAGTTTTCTTGCGGGTGTTGAATGCAATTGCCATCTTCTTAAGAGCAGCGTCCTTGACTTTCTGCACATCTGCATCAGTGAAATAATCTGGTAGGGTGAAATGTTCCATCAGAGATTCCCAAAGCTTTTCTTTTGCTCTGTCGTCGACCCAAGTAACATCTGGACGTTTAGTTTTTGGCTCTTTCCATTCTTGAATGGAGATCGGGAGTTGGTCCTTCACAAGAACTCCGCACTGACGAACGAACTTGTTCGCAATGTTCTTAGGCGTGAGGGGTTCTCCATTAGCTTTGATGGAATCGATGTTTTACTTTACACCCTCCTTCAATTTTTGCCCGGGCCTCGCTTTGTCCTGCTGTCTGTAGAAGCAGATTTGCTTGATCCGGAGGGCTGAAAGAAGAAAGATCGATTCGTTAATATATCTTCAAAACAAAAAAACATGTGATGATCACTAGATGCCTACTTATATAAATATACCTGGCCGGTAGTCTTTGTAATTTCAAGATCAACATTGTATGCGTCATCATAATCATTGTCTGCATCATCATAATCATAATCATAGTTCATTACTTCATCAGCTCGGTCGTCGAGATCGAATATCTTATCATCACCCTCCCCGGTATTGTTCAGATAGTGGGAGCCGTCATCTGCTTCATTCAGATCATCTGGCCTGTTAGGGCTGCGTATGATCTCAAACAGGGCCTCTTCTCCCTCTCTGTCGGTATTGTCCGCCATAGCTTTTATTTAACTAATCCAGAAGAAATATAAAACAATTTAGTATTCAAATTACAATGCATGGATGCAATCAATAAGGAGAAACTGAATCATATAGTACATAATATGCATCATCTCGAATAATATATAATCTCGAATACATCGTCTCGAATAATATATAATCTCGAGTACATCGTCTCTAATAATATATATAATCTCTAATACATCGTCTCGAATATTATATATCGAATACATCACTGGCTAGGTAGCTAATAAAGATCGAATACTACAGAAGAATCTAGGCCACTCGCGGTTCCTGGGGCGCGGGCGGTGGACACCCAAAGAGAAGGAACCATCATAGGATCATATCTACGGTCATCTGCGCAAAGAACCTGCCAGGTATTGGAGAACCTGACGTCTATAGCAGCCATGTAGCGATGGACGTGCTCGTCCTCCTCCCTGACACTGCGATGCACCACCTCCGGCGGGGCCTGCTCCCTCTGCACCGAATGTGGCCCACGTGAACGCCACCAAAGGAGATCAGGGTCGACGACGGGACCCGAGGCCGGGTTCCTCACCAAGCGGCGCGCCCCTGCAGGTAGGCCGGGTTCTTCACCAGTGCCAGCCCGGCGGAGCTCAGTCCCCGACATGGGTCCTCTGAAGTAGGACGTCGTTGCGAACGGGTCGACGACGAGGATGCGGGCTGGGCATCGTCGAGAACAAATACTATATGCCCGCAAAAAGTAACTTTTTTTAAATGATGGGATTGTGATAACAAATACTATATGCCCGCTAAAACTAATTATAAAATTTCTAACATTTCTATATAAGTAACATTTCTAATATTTCTATAACTAAAAAACAGAAAAATTGCTAACATTTCTATAAATATTTCTACAACTAAAAAACAGAAAAATTTATAACATATCTATATAACTAACATTTCTATAACACTTCTAATATTTCTATAACTAAAAAATAGAAAAATTTCTAACATTTCTATAGATATTTCTATAACTAAAAAACAGAAAAATTTCTATAACTAAAATTTATAACTAAAAAACTAAAAAACAATGTGTGTGTGTGTGTGGACATGGCGGCCGGGACATGCAGGAGCTCACCGGCGAGGCGAGGCGACGGGGGGCGGTGACGGGGACGGCGACGGGCGGTGACGACGGGGATGGGGACGTGGCGGCGACGAGGGGGACGGGGACGGGCCGGGCGGGGACGACGGGACGACAGGGCGGGGCGCGGCGACGGGGACGGGGCGGCCGGGCCGGCGACGAGGGGCGGCGGCGACGAGGGGAGGCGGCGACGGGGGCGGCGACGAGGGGAGGCGGCGACGGGGCAGAGGAGAAGAAGCAGAGGGAGAGATGAGAAACCGATTTTTTTTGAAGTGTTTTCTTATATAGAACCCACCTTTAGTACCGGTTGGAGCCACGACCCGGTACTAAAGGGGGTGCGCTGGTGCACGTGCGGTGCGGCAAGTTTAGTCCCACCTCGCTAGCCGAGAGGCGTCGGCACTGGTTTATAAGCCCCAGTGCGGTAGCTCTCTCGAGCTCCTCTCCAAAGCAGGCCTACTGGGCCTACCTATTCTATGCTGCCCTGTGGGCCTACTGGGCCTTTGCGGGCCTGCATCCTGGCCCAACAACATGTTCGGTTTCTAGTCGTATGCAGGCCCCTCTGCCCCAGTAGGTGGGCTTTTTTATTTTCTTAATTTTTTTGTTTATTTATTTTTGAGTTGTTTTTATGCTGTATTTAGAGTTTCTTTGTGAATATTTTTGCTTTAGGTACAAAAAATTACAAACTTTCTGTTAGTGCCGGTAGTTTTCAAATTTGAATAGTTTAAATTTGGGACAATTGCATTTTTACCCCTAGTTGGTTCCTACCCACGGGTTTTGCCCTTACTTTTCGAGCTTGCTCAGTTTTGCCCTTACTTTTTCCATCGTGATCCCTCGAATGCCATTTGACCGTTTGACCAAAACTTTGAAAATTCATAACTAATTCATATGAACTCAGAAAAATGCAAATAAGATATCAAAATGTTCAGATAAACATTACCTTTATGTGCATATCATTTGCATTCAGGAAAAAAGCACCCTTTAAACTACCTAAGGTAATTAATGTTATTAACATTATTAAAAATAAAAAGGTATAAACAATACTTTTTTCATGAATAAAAATTACATGCAAATGTAAGTGATGTTTTCTGAACATCCAGATATCTTATTTTCATTTTTCTGAGTTCATATCATCTTGTTATGAATGTTCTAAAGACTTTGACCATTATTTGGAAACTTCATAACAAGTTGATACGAACTCAGAAAAATGCAAATAAGATATCAGGATGTTCAGAAAACATCACCTACATTTGCATGTAATTTTTATTCATGAAAAAAATATTGTTTATACCTTTTTATTTTTAATAATGTTAATAACATTAACTACCTCATGTAGTTTAAACGATGCTTTTGTCCTGAATGCAAATGATATGCACATAAAGGTAATGTTTATCTGAACATTTTGATATCTTATTTGCATTTTTCTGTGTTCATATGAATTAGTTATGAATTTTCAAAGTTTTGGTCAAATGGTCAAAGGGCATTCGAGGGACCTCGACGTAAAAAGTAATGGAAAAACTGAGCAAGCTCGAAAAGTAAGGGCAAAACCCGTGGGTAGGAACCAACTAGGGGTAAAAATGAAATTTTCCCTTTAAATTTTGAATTATTTGAAATTTGTGTGAATCACTAGTTTGAGAATAACTTAACTTTGAAAATAGATTTTTCAGTGATTCTTTTCCTTATGTTTAATATTAGTATGTTTTATCATTATATACAATTTGGTAATGCTTAGGTTATTTAAAAAAATGAAATGCCTTTGTAACAGATGAGTTTTCGTCCGAAACCCTGATACTTCGAAAGAGATTGTCCATTTTGTACACGAAGTGCATCCAGTTTTTGCGGTAACCCTCTCTACTTTTTTGCACCTGCTATGTGGGTGAAATTATGATACCATGCCAACTTTCAACCTTTTCTGAGTTCATTTCAAGTGCTTTTCAATTTCAGGGTCATTTAGCTGAAAAATCAGTAAATGCATGAAAGAATTTGTTTGCACATAAAATTTCTTCGCGTTTCAAATGCCAAAACACATAACTACCCTAATTATTACAAAGATTCCCTCCTGGGTGTGAAACACAGAAGAAAGTGATGATAGTGATGCCGACCACATCCCAGATCTTTGGGTGTGAAACTTTTTCTTCGCGTGTGTCCCTTTGCGCTGTAGCCATGGAAAATCTTCATCATTTAACTGGATGCTCGGGTCAATATTCACTCTGAATGGAGCAATTTCATCAAACTTTTCATGATCTTCTGACATGTCTGTCTTGTCGTTCACTCCCACAATGTTTCTCTTCCCAGAAAGAACTATGTGGCGCTTTGGCTCATCGTATGATGCATTCGGTTCCTTATCTTCTCTTTTTCTCGGCTTGGTAGACATGTCCTTCACATAGAAAACCTGTGCCACATCATTGGCTAGGACGAATGGTTCGTCTGCATACGCAAGATTGTTGAGATCCACTGTTGTCATTCCGTACTGCGGGTCTTCCGTTACCCTGCCTCGTGTCATATTGACCCATTTGCACCGAAACAAAAGGACCTTCAAACCACGTCCATAGTCAAGTTCCCATATGTCCTCTATGTAACCATAATATGTTTCCTTTCCCGTCTTGGTTGTTGCATCAAAGCGGACACCACTATTTTGGTTGGTGCTCTTCTTATCTTGGGCAATCGTGTAAAATTTATTACCATTTGTCTCGTACCCTTTGAAAGTCATTATATTCAAAGATGGTAACTGGGACAGTGAGTACAGGTCATCTTCAATAGAGGCGTCATGCATGGTACGTGTCTGCAACCAGACGGCGAAACTCCTGGTTTGTTCACGTGTAATCCAGTCATCAGACCGCTCCGGGTGTTTGGAGCGTAGAAAATTCTTGTGTTCGTCCATATACGGAGCCACCAAGGCGGAATTCTGTAGAACTGTGTAGTGTGCTTCAGTGAGAGAATGTCCATCCATACATATTATTTGATTCCCTCCTAGTGTGCCTTTTCCATCCAGTCTGCCCTTATGCCGCGATTCAGGAACACCAATAGGCTTAAGGTCAGGAATAAAGTCAATACAAAACTCAATGACCTCCTCATTTTCATGGCCCTTGGAGATGCTTCCTTCTGGCCTAGCACGGTTATGAACATATTTCTTTAAGACTCCCATGAACCTCTCAAAGGGGAACATATTGTGTAGAAATACAGGACCCAAAACATTAATCTCTTCGCATAGGTGAACTAGGACGTGCGTCATGATGTTGAAGAAGGATGGTGGGAACACCAACTCGAAACTGCCAAGACATTGCACCAAATCATTCTCTAACCTTGGTATGATTTCTGGATCGATTACCTTTTGAGAGATTGCATTGAGTGCACATAGCTTCACAATGGCTAATCGAACGTTATCCGGTAGAAGCCCCCTCAATGCAACCGGAAGCAGTTGCGTCATAACCACGTGGCAGTCATGAGACTTTAGGTTCTGGAACTTTTTCTCTGCCATGTTTATTATTCCCTTTATATTCGACGAGAAGCCAGATGGTACTTTAATACTGAGCAGGCATTCAAAGAAGATTTCCTTCTCTTCTTTGGCAAGAGCATAGCTGGAATGACCCTGATTTATGCAGTCTTTTCCGTGCATACGTTGCTGGTCCTCCCGTGCCTCAGGTGTATCTTTTGTCTTCCCATACACGCCCAAGAAACCAAGCAGGGTCACGCAAAGATTCTTCGTCACGTGCATCACGTCGATTGCGGAGCGAACCTCTAGGTCTTTCCAATAGGACAGGTTCCAAAATATAGATTTCTTCTTCCACATGGGTGCGCGTCCGTCAGCGTCATTCGGAACAGGTTGTCTGCCAGGACCCTTTCCAAAGACTACCTTCAAATCCTTGACCATACCACGTACATCAGCATCAGTACGGTGGCGAGGCTTCGTCCAGTGATCCGCCTCACCTTTGAAATGCTTGCCTTTCTTTCTTACGGGATGCCTGCTCGGAAGAAATCGATGATGTCCCAGGTACACATCCTTCCTACAATTGTCCAAATATATACTGTCGGTATCATCCAAACAGTGTGTGCATGCGCGGTATCCCTTGTTTGTCTGTCCTGAAAGGTTACTGAGAGCAGGCCAATCATTGATGGTCACGAACAGCAACACCTTTAGGTCAAATTCTTCCCCCATGTGCTCATCCCACGCATGTACACCTGTTCCATTCCACAGCTGTAAGTGTTCTTCAACTAATGGCCTTAGGTACACATCAATGTCGTTGCCGGGTTGCTTAGGGCCTTGGATGAGCACTGGCATCATAATGAACTTTCGCTTCATGCACAACCAAGGAGGAAGGTTATACAAACATAGAGTCACAGGCCAAGTGCTATGGTTGCTGCTCTGCTCCCCAAAAGGATTAATGCCATCTGCGCTTAGACCAAACCATACGTTACTTGCGTCATCTGCAAACTCCTTCCCATACTTTCTCTCGATTATTCTCCACTGCGACCCGTCAGCGGGTACTCTCAACTTTTCGTCTTTCTTCTGTGCCATCGCATTGCCTTGGCATGCTCTTTGTTTTGGAACAAACGTTTCAACCGTGGTATTATAGGAGCATACCACATCACCTTGGCAGGAATCTTCTTCCTGGCGCGCTCGCCCTCGACATCACCAGGGTCATCGCGGCTGATCTTATTGTAACGCCCGGGGAATCAAGCTACAGTAATTCCCCGCTAATCATGCCACGTCACCTCGGTTACTGTTGTTAACCGTGGGATGATCCAAAACCGTTTCAAAATTCAAATTTAAATTAATGCCAACAGAAAAAGTTTTTAAAAAATTGAAACAAAATGTTCGGTGGGTGCCAAATATTACAAGGGTAATTATACTAAATAAAACATATTTTTATAAAATGCCTAAATGCTTTTAAATGAATTAAAACAGAAAAGAAAATACAAAAGGGGAGAAACAAACAAAAAAAAAGGAGGAAGAAGCCCCCCCTTACTGGACCCTGGCCCAACTGGGCCGACCCCCCCAGGCCCAGCCGGCCGGCCCACCCCTCTCACCTTATCCCCTCACCCCACCCACTCACCGAACCCTAGCCCACTACCCCCACTCCCCCCGATCCATCTCGTCTTCCCCCACCCTGCCCCCGAGTGGATCTGGATCGGGGCGCTCGCCGCCGCCGCCGCCCGGAACCCCCCCCGCCGGAGCCGCCCCGCCACCCCACCATCGTCGGGGCTGCCTCCCCGTCTCTTCCCCACGCCGGACCCCCTCGACCTCCTACCCCGACGGCCTCCCCAAGTGACGCCGCGCCCGTCGCTCGTCACCGCGCCGTCGTCGACCAACGCCGCCCCTTCCTCGTCCCCCTCTCCGAGCCCGCTGCCCAGACCCCACGAACGCCGGTGAGGCCCCGGCCTCTTCTCTCCCCTCGTCCTCGTGCGCCCTCACCGCGCCCGTCGTTCCCGCGCGCGACCGAAGCCCCTCGCGCACCCGCGCCCTCGCCCTGCCACAGCTGCCCCGCTCCCTCCCCTCGCGCTCGCCCGCGCCGACGCGAGCCCGGGTCGCCGTCGCCCCGCACCGGCCAGGCCTACCCCGCGACCTGCCGTGCCGCGCTGGCCGCGCCTCCCCGGCAGCCCCTGCTTGCTCCGCTCACCGGCCCTTGCTGCCGCTGGACCAGCAGCGGCCGCGGCCACAGCCGCCGGCGCCTACCGCGCCCCCCCGCGCCTGCCGAAGGCCGCCACGGCCCCGTCCTGCCGCGCCGGGCTACGGCCACCGCCGGCGCCCCCTGATGCCCCGTTCGGGTGCACAGGGCGCCCACGCCACACCCCGCGCCCGTTAACCTGTTGGCCCATGGGCCTTTGACATATGGGCCCCGCCCGTAAAACGTTAATAATAATAATAATAATAAAAATAAAATAATTAATTAAAAATAAATAAACTAATAATAATAATAATAAAAATAATAAATTAATTAATAAAAATTAATAAATAAATAAAGAAAGAAAATAAAAATAAAAATAATTTTAATTACTTAATTAATTATTTAACTAAATTAATTAAGTTAATTAATCCTGTTTAAACTAATCTATTTAGTTAATTAAATTAACCTAATCAGAGAATGACAGGTGGGTCCCACTGGACCCACATGTCAGTTTGACTTAGTCAACCCCAGTTGACTGCTGATGTTAGCATGACATCATGCTGATGTCATAAATGTTTTTTTGAATTAATTTAAATAATTAATTAAATTCCAGAAATTAATAAAATCTTTAGAAAATCATATCATTTAATCCGTAACTCGGATTAAAATATTTTCAACATGAAAGTTGCTCAGAACGACGAGACGAATCCGGAGACGCAGTCCGTTCGTCCACCACACCTCCCTAACCTATCGAACTCGCAACTTTCCCCCTCCGGGCCGTCTGTCCGAAAACGCAAAACATCGGGAATACTTTCCCGGATGTTCCCCCCTTCGCCGGCACCACCTACTGTCGCGTTTGGACACACCTTGCACCGCTCATTGTCATGTCACGCATCGTCATGTTTATGTTTGCATTGTATTTACTGTTTCTTCACCCTCTTTTCTCCGGTAGACTACGAGACCGACACTGCTGCTGCCCAGTTCGACTACGGAGTTGACGACCCCTCCTACTTGCCAGAGCAACCAGGCAAGCCCCCCTTGATCACCAGATATCGCCTATTCTTCTCTATACTGCTTGCATTAGAGTAGTGTAGCATGTTACTGCTTTCCGATATCCTATCCTGATGCATAGCCTATCCTTGCTACTACTGTTGTTACCTTTACCTGCAATCCTACATGCTTAGTATAGGATGCTAGTTTTCCATCAGTGGCCCTACATTCTTGTCCGTCTGCTGTGCTATACTATCGGGCCGTGATCACCTGGGCGGTGATCACGGGTATATACTTATATACTATATACATGACACATGTGATGACTAAAGTCGGGTCGGCTCGTAGGAGTACCCGCAAGTGGATCTTTGTGGCGGAGCGACAGGGCAGGTTGAGACCGCCTAGGTGAGAGGTGGGCCTGGCCCTGGTCGGCGTTCGCGGATACTTAACACGCTTAACGAGATCTTGGTATTTGATCTGAGTCTGGCCATTTGGTCTATACGCACTAGCCATCTACGCGGGAGTAGTTATGGGTATCCCGGCGTCGTGGTATCAGCCGAAGCCTTCTTGACGTCAGCGACTGAGTGGCGCGCGCCGGATTGGACTGGAACGCCACTAGGCTAGGTCTGCTTCCGGCCGCGTACGCAACGTGCAGGTGTGCATAGGGCGATGGGCCCAGACCCCTGCGCGCATAGGGTTAGACCGGCGTGCTGACCTCTCTGTTGTGCTTAGGTGGGGCTGCGACGCGTTGATCTTACGAGGCCGGGCATGACCCAGAAAAGTGTGTCCGGCCAAATGGGATCGAGCGTGTTGGGTTATGTGGTGCACCCCTGCAGGGAAGTTTATCTATTCGAATAGCCGTGTCCCTCGGTAAAAGGACGACCCGGAGTTGTACCTTGACCTTATGACAACTAGAACTGGATACTGAATAAAATACACCCTTCCAAGTGCCAGATACAACCCGGTGATCGCTCTCTAACAGGGCGACGAGGAGGGGATCGCCGGGTAGGATTATGCTATGCGATGCTACTTGGAGGACTTCAATCTACTCTCTTCTACATGCTGCAAGATGGAGATGGCCAGAAGCGTAGTCTTCGACAGGACTAGCTATCCCCCTTTTATTCTGGCATTCTGCAGTTCAGTCCACTGATATGCCCCTTTACACATATACCCATGCATATGTAGTATAGCTCCTTGCTTGCGAGTACTTTGGATGAGTACTCACGGTTGCTTCTCTCCCTCTTTTCCCCCTTTCCTTTCTATCTGGTTGTCGCAACCAGATGTTGGAGTCCAGGAGCCAGACGCCACCGTCGACGACGACACCTACGACACTGGAGGTGCCTACTACTACGTGCAGCCCGCTGACGACGACCAGGAGTAGTTAGGAGGATCCCAGGCAGGAGGCCTGCGCCTCGTTCGATCTGTATCCCAGTTTGTGCTAGCCTTCTTAAGGCAAACTTGTTTAACTTATGTCTGTACTCAGATATTGTTGCTTCCGCTGACTCGTCTGTGATCGAGCACTTGTATTCGAGCCCTCGAGGCCCCTGGCTTGTATTATGATGCTTGTATGACTTATTTATGTTTTAGAGTTGTGTTGTGATATCTTCCCGTGAGTCCCTGATCTTGATCGTACACATTTGCGTGCATGATTAGTGTACGGTCAAATCGGGGGCGTCACAAGTTGGTATCAGAGCCGACTGCCTGTAGGAATCCCCCTTTCCACACTCCTTGGCCGAAGTCGAGTCTAGACATTACAAAAACTTTTACTAACATGGCTGTGTGTCTTACGGGCCCACGTCGCCATTGGGTGGTACTAGGATCTTTTACTCCTCGACCTTTACTCTGGGACTCTGAACTCTCTTCTACTCGGGTTAAACGAATTTACTAACTCTAACACTAGGATCCCGTGACCGCATTCACCCCAAAGTTGGATAAGCCATAGTTGTTTCTTAGAATAGTATTTTGAACAATTCACACACTGTCATTTGACTCCTTTGAAACGTCTTTGCTTTCAGATGGAACCCACGAGGCAGGTCGTGCGCCACACGACGGCCATTGGTGCCTCGGGATCACCGGCTGTGCTAGCTGAGATGATGACCTATCTGGGTTATCGCTGGCACCCTGAGTACACCGTCTACGAGGAGTACCAGGACTTTAACCAGGAGCAGTACCGTGCCATCGTCCACCTCTACTCGCGGGAGTATGACTCCACTACTGTGCTGCACACCGCACATGGTGTTGGTGTGACCATCGATATGGCTGTCCACGATGCTGCCTATGCTGCTCTGACACGTCTTCGTGGAGAGTATCGGGAGTTGGACACCTCCCCTTTCAGGCACATTGCTATCGCATCTGATGTTGGTGCGGAGGGATACTATACTGCTGCCTACTCCACTGTCACCCGAGAGCCCTTCTACCATCAGAACCTGGTTCTGCATGCTGATGGGCTGGATCGAGCTAACCGAGCTCTTCGCCACGAGATGTACACCACCCGTCAGCACCTTTACCGTGCTCTGACGCTGCTGCACCCCTTTGTCCGATCTGGACAGCTACCGCGTACTGCGATCTACCCAGCCAGGACCGTGATGCCCCACGGTGTCGGTTGGCCAGAGGTGGGAGGCTACTCTCCCGCACTTGGTCCTCTTCTGCCACCTGAGCGTCGGGCTCTACACCTGAGTATCCGTGGCCCCCAGTCTGCTGACGTGGAGGGCTATCCGTTGCCTCACTACCAGCTGTCGGGCTACGATTACCTCCACAGTACCTCTTGGGACTGATGTAGGCTTGCTTGTAGTGTTAGATGCATTCGCCGCGAGCCTGTGTGCCGCCTATGATGTTTTAGTCTATGTACTGAACTCTATGTACTGAACTCTATGCATGACCCCTTTTGTAAGTTATGCCGACTACTATGTAGTAGCTATCGTGCTCCTTTCATTATGCATGTTCCATCATGAATGATCCTTGTCTTTGCAAATTTCTCAATGCTGAACCCCTGTTATATATTAGCAGGATGGTTAGACCAGGTGGTCGTGGTCGTGGTGGCAATGCCCCACCACCACCTGAGTACATGGCTGGTATGATCCAACAGTTCGAACTGAACCGCCAATTCATGGAAAATATGATGGCTCAGTTTCCTCGCCCCAATATGGACCAGCAACCAACCCCAGTAACTCTGCAGGATTCATGCGCCTCAACCCAACTGTGTACCGCAGCTCAACTCAGCCTCTGGATGCTGATGACTGGCTCCGTGACATCACCTATGAGATGGAGTCTGCCGATGTAGCCCCTGCCAGCTATGTCAACTTTGCTTCCTTCTTTCTGAAGGGACCCGCAGCTCAATGGTGGGACAGCCACAGGCGTACTCTGCCAGCTGGAACAATCATCACCTGGCCAGACTTCCAAGCTGCTTTCCGTGCCCGCTTCATTCCTCAAGGAGTCATGGACCGGAAGAAGCGTGAGTTCCGCAACCTCACCCAAGGCAACAAAACTGTTGAAGCTTATCAACGGGAGTTTCTGGACTTGTCTCGCTATGCTGAAGAGGACATTGCAACTGATGCACGCAGACAGGAGAAGTTCCGTGATGGCCTTCAAGCTGACATCAAGCTCGCACTTCTAGTGCATGACTTTGCTGATTTCGCCACCTTGGTGAACAAGGCCATCAATGTCGAAACTGGTCTGCAGGAATACCAGAGCTCTCACAGGCGCAACCGTGACACGGGCTCATCTTCGGGCTCGCCCTCACAGAAGCGTAAGATATGGATCCCGAACAGCATGTACCGTCCAAATGCATCTGCCCCAAGGCAGACCTATGCTGCACCTCGTCTGCCTCCACCACCATCTAGGCAGTCAAGACTTCCAGCTCCACCATCCCAAGCCCCTGTTCCCACTCCCAATAATGGCTTGTGCTTCAGGTGTGGTCAACCAGGACACCGTGCTAGAGAATGCAACCAGAACCAGAATCAACTGGCCCTTCCAGCAACTGGCCGTGGTAACAACCAGCCCCGCAACAACAATGCTAAGTCTTATGGTCGTGCTCATGCCAACCACGTTGATCTCAACGAAGCTCAAGACCAGCCTGCTACTGTGATGGGTACACTCCTCGTAAATTCAGTACCAGCATCCGTTTTATTTGATACAGGTGCATCGCATTCATTCATGTCAGAAGATTTTGCATACAAGCACGACGTTAAATGTGAGGAGATGAACACCTCGGTATTGGTCAAAACCCCCGTGGGACAGTGTCAAACCTCCTTGGTTGGCATCGATGTCCCCGTGGAAATCGAAGGGCTGGAATTCTATGCCTCTCCCATTATCCTGAAGTCGTCTAACATCGACCTCATTTTGGGTATGGATTGGTTGAAAGCGCATACTGCTTCTATAGTTTGCGCCACTAAGACCGTCCATCTGCTTCACCCTTCAGATGAAATAGTTGCTTACCAAGCTCATCTGGTGCAAAATGCCGAGGCAAGGCTCTATGCATTGAATGCATTGAACGCTGCACCACTCGAGGGCATTGAAAACATTCCCGTCGTGCGTGAATTCCTCGACGTCTTCCCTGAAGAACTTCCAGGGATTCCCCCTGCTAGAGCTGTCGAATTCATCATCGACTTGAAACCAGGCACCACTCCTATAGCCAAGCGACCCTACAAAATGCCGCCGCATGAACTCCTTGAGCTTAAGGAGGAAATCGACAAATCTCTTCGCAAAGGATTCATTCGCCCAAGTTGCTCTCCTTGGGGAGCACCTTCTCTCTTTGTCAAGAAGAAGGATGGGACAAACCGGTTAGTTCAAGACTACCGTCCTATAAACCAAGCTACCATTCAGAATAAATACCCTCTTCCTCGGATCAATGATCTGTATGATCAACTGGCGGGTTCGTCAGTGTTCTCTAAGCTCGACTTGAGGTTGGGTTACCACCAGATCCGTGTTCGCGAAGAGGATATCCCAAAGACCGCCTTCGTGACTCGCTATGGTTCATACGAGTACACCGTCATGTCTTTCGGTTTAACCAATGCTCCAGCCACCTTCTCTCGTCTGATGAACTATATATTCATGGATTACCTCGACAAGTTCGTCGTGGTTTATCTGGATGATATCCTGGTATTTTCCAAGAACGAAGAAGAACATGCTGAACATCTTCGACTTGTGCTGGAAAAGCTACGAGAGCATCAACTATATGCCAAGTTCTCCAAATGTGAATTCTGGCTACCGGAAGTAACCTATCTTGGGCATGTCATCTCTAAGGATGGTATTGCCGTCAACCCCGAGCGAGTTCAGGCTATTCTTGATTGGACTCCTCCCAAGAACGTTAAGCAAGTCAGAAGTTTTCTCGGTCTCGCCAGCTATTGCCGTCGATTCGTCGAGAACTTCTCTAAGATCGCCAGGCCTCTGACTAACCTGTTGCATAAGGGCGTCAAGTTCCAATGGACAGACAAATGTCAGGAAAGTTTCCAGGCACTCAAAGACAAGTTGACTTCTGCCCCAGTTCTAGCTCCACCTGATACTAAGAAGGACTTCGTCATTTACTGCGACGCTTCCCGTCAAGGATTAGGCTGTGTCCTAATGCAAGACCGCAAAGTGATTGCTTATGCCTCTCGGCAATTGCGCCCTCACGAAGAGAACTACCCAGTTCACGACCTCGAACTTGCTGCTGTCATTCATGCGCTGAAGCAGTGGCGACATTACCTTCTCGGTAATCGTTGCGAGATCTTCACTGACCACCAAAGTCTGAAGTATCTGTTTACTCAGCCAGACCTGAACCTCCGTCAGCAGAGATGGATGGAGCTTGTTGCAGACTTTGACTTGGGTATTTCCTATACGCCAGGCAAGGCTAATGTAATGGCTGATGCCTTGAGCCGCAAGTCTTACTGCAACCACCTCCAGGTTCACAAAGTTCAGCCCTCGCTTGTTGAAGAATTCAGGAAGCTGAACCTCCATATTGTTCCTCCGGGTGCACTCGCTCCCCCTCCTAAGGAGTTTGGCAAGGTGAACCTCCACGTTGTTACCCAGGGTTCCCTCAATACCCTAGTTGCTAAACCAGATCTCGAGGACAGCATCAAAAGGCTACAGAAGTATGACTCTGAAGCCCACAAGATTAAGCGCTACCTCGCAGAAGGAAAGCCCTCATTCTTCACCATTGCTGAAGATGGCACCCTATACTTCAAGGGCCGCCTAGTGGTGCCATGTGCAGAGAAAAACCTGGATATGACACAGGAAGTTATGAAAGAAGCTCATGATACGCCTCTATGTATCCACCCTGGTAGTACAAAGATGTACCAAGACATCCGTCAGAGATTCTGGTGGTCTAATATGAAGCAAGACATTGCTCGTTATGTTGCTGAGTGTGACGTTTGCCGTCGTATCAAAGCAGAACATCAAAGGCCTGCTGGAACTCTGCAACCTATCTCTATTCCTGAATGGAAATGGGACCATGTTGAGATGGACTTCGTCACTGGATTTCCCAAATCACAGAAAGGTAATGATGCTATTCTTGTCGTCATTGACCGGCTTTCCAAAGTTGCACATTTCCTGGCGGTCAAAGAAACGATCACTGCTAGCCAGTTGGCAACGCTCTATATGTCCAGGATTGTTTCACTCCACGGTATTCCATTGGTTATCAGCTCAGACCGTGGTAGCTTATTCACTTCAAGATTCTGGGCAAGTTTCCAAGAAGCTATGGGAACTCATCTGTCATTCAGTACTGCATTTCATCCTCAGTCGCAAGGGCAAGTTGAACGCGTCAACCAAGTTCTCGAAGACATGCTTCGAGCTTGTGTTATTTCCTTCGGCAAGAAATGGGAGGAATCTCTCCCGTATGCTGAGTTCTCTTATAATAATAGCTATCAAGCTAGTCTGAAGATGGCCCCCTTCGAAGTGTTATATGGACGAAAGTGCCGAACCCCTCTGAACTGGTCAGAAACTGGGGAACGTCCACTCTTCGGTCCAGATATTATCCAAGATGCCGAAGAACAAGTCCGCATTGTCCGTGAGAATCTCAAGACTGCTCAATCATGTCAGAAGAGTCAGTATGACCGTCATCATAAAGACATGGTCTATCAACCTGGCGAAAAGGCTTATCTTCGAGTCACACCAATGAAGGGTGCTCACCGCTTCGGAATCAAGGGAAAACTAGCTCCTCGCTATATTGGCCCATTCACTATTCTCGAAAGGCGTGGAAAAGTGGCATACCACTGGAGCTACCGCCGAACCTTTCTCAGGTTCACGATGTGTTCCATGTGTCACAACTCCGCCGTTGCTTCAAGGATCCAATCCGAGCAGTGGATCATGAAGTGCTCGAATTGCAGCAAGACCTCTCCTATAAGGAGCATCCGGTCCACATTCTCGACCAAGCTAAATGCCGCACACGTCAGAAGGCGATCAAGTTTCTCAAAGTCCAGTGGTCGCACCATTCTGAAGATGAAGCCACTTGGGAACGAGAGGATCGTCTGCGCGAAGAATACCCCGCACTGTTTCCTTCTACCTCCTAAATCTCGGGACGAGATTTCTTGTAGTGGAGGAGATTTGTAACGCCCGGGGAATCAAGCTACAGTAATTCCCCGCTAATCATGCCACGTCACCTCGGTTACTGTTGTTAACCGTGGGATGATCCAAAACCGTTTCAAAATTCAAATTTAAATTAATGCCGACAGAAAAAGTTTTTCAAAAATTGAAACAAAATGTTCGGTGGGTGCCAAATATTACAAGGGTAATTATACTAAAGAAAACATATTTTTATAAAATGCCTAAATGCTTTTAAATGAATTAAAACAGAAAAGAAAATACAAAAGGGGAGAAACAAACAAAAAAAAGGAGGAAGAAGCCCCCCCTACTGGACCCTGGCCCAACTGGGCCGACCCCCCCAGGCCCAGCTGGCCGGCCCACCCCTCTCACCTTATCCCCTCACCCCCACCGACTCACCGAACCCTAGCCCACTACCCCCACTCCCCCCGATCCATCTCGTCTTCCCCCACCCTGCCCCCGAGTGGATCTGGATCGGGACGCTCGCCGCCGCCGCCGCCCGGAACCCGCCCCCCCCCCCCCCGCCGGAGCCGCCCCGCCACCCCACCATCGTCGGGGCTGCCTCCCCGTCTCTTCCCCACGCCGGACCCCCTCGACCTCCTACCCCGACGGCCTCCCCAAGCGACGCCGCGCCCGTCGCTCGTCACCGCGCCGTCGTTGACCAACGCCGCCCCTTCCTCGCCCCCCTCACTGAGCCCGCTGCCCAGACCCCACGAACGCCGGTGAGGCCCCCGGCCTCTTCTCTCCCCTCGTCCTCGTGCGCCCTCACCGCGCCCATCGTTCTTGCGCGCGACGGAAGCCCCTCGCGCGCCCGCGCACTCGCCCTGCCACAGCTGCCCCGCTCCCTCCCCTCGCGCTCGCCCGCGCCGACGCGAGCCCGGGTCGCCGTCGTCCCGCACCGGCCAGGCCTACCCCGCGACCTGCCGTGCCGCGCTGGCCGTGCCTCCCCGGCAGCCCCTGCTCGCTCCGCTCGCCGGCCCTTGCTGCCGCTGGACCAGCAGCGGCCGCGGCCACAGCCGCCGGCGCCTACCGCGCCCCCCCGCTCCTGCCGAAGGCCGCCACGGCCCCGTCCTGCCGCGCCGGGCTATGGCCACCGCCGGCGCCCCCTGATGCCCCGTTCGGGTGCACAGGGCGCCCACGCCACACCCCGCGCCCGTTAACCTGTTGGCCCATGGGCCTATGACATATGGGCCCCGCCCGTAAAACGTTTAAAAAAAATAAAAATAAAAATAAAAATAATTAATTAAAAATAAATAAACTAATAATAATAATAATAATAAAAATAATAAATTAATTTATAAAAAATAATAAAAAAATAAAAAAATAAAATAAAAATAAAAAATTTAATTAATTAATTAATTAACTAACTAAATTAATTAAGTTAATTAATCCTGTTTAAACTAATCTAATTAGTTAATTAAATTAACCTAATCAGAGAATGACAGGTTGGTCCCACTGGACCCACATGTCAGTTTGACTTAGTCAACCCCAGTTGACTGCTGATGTCAGCATGACATCATGCTGATGTCATAAATCCATTTTCGAATTAATTTAAATAATTAATTAAATTCGAGAAATTAATAAAATCTTTAGAAAATCATATCTTTTAATCCGTAACCTGGATTAAAATATTTTCAACATGAAGGTTGCTCAGAACGACGAGACGAATCCGGATACGCAGTCCGTTCATCCACCACACCTCCCTAACCTATAAAACTCGCAACTTTCCCCCTCCGGTCCGTTTGTCCGAAAACGCAAAACATCGGGAATACTTTCCCGGATGTTCCCCCCTTCGCCGGCACCACCTACTGTCGCGTTTGGACACACCTCGCACTGCTCATTGTCATGTCACGCATCGTCATGTTTATGTTTGCATTGTATTTACTGTTTCTTCCCCCTCTTCTCTCCAGTAGACTACGAGACCGACACTGCTGCTGCCCAGTTCGACTACGGAGTTGACGACCCCTCCTACTTGCCAGAGCAACCAGGCAAGCCCGCCCCTTGATCACCAGATATCGCCTATTCTTCTCTATACTGCTTGCATTAGAGTAGTGTAGCATGTTACTGCTTTCCGATATCCTATCCTGATGCATAGCCTATCCTTGCTACTACTGTTGTTACCTTTACCTGCAATCCTACATGCTTAGTATAGGATGCTAGTTTTCCATCAGTGGCCCTACATTCTTGTCCGTCTGCTGTGCTATACTATCGGGCCGTGATCACCTGGGCGGTGATCACGGGTATATACTTATATACTATATACATGACACATGTGATGACTAAAGTCGGGTCGGCTCGTAGGAGTACCCGCAAGTGGATCTTTGTGGCGGAGCAACAGGGCAGGTTGAGACCGCCTAGGTGAGAGGTGGGCCTAGCCCTGGTCGGCGTTCGCGGATACTTAACACGCTTAACAAGATCTTAGAATTTGATCTGAGTCTGGCCATTTGGTCTATACGCACTAGCCATCTACGCGGGAGTAGTTATGGGTATCCCGGCGTCGTGGTATCAGCCGAAGCCTTCTTGACGTCAGCGACTGAGTGGCACGCGCCGGATTGGACTGGAACGCCACTAGGCTAGGTCTGCTTCCGGCCGCGTACGCAACGTGCAGGTGTGCATAGGGCGATGGGCCCAGACCCCTGCGCGCATAGGGTTAGACCGGCGTGCTGACCTCTCTGTTGTGCTTAGGTGGGGCTGCGACGCGTTGATCTTACGAGGCCGGGCATGACCCAGAAAAGTGTGTCCGGCCAAATGGGATCGAGCGTGTTGGGTTATGTGGTGCACCCCTGCAGGGAAGTTTATCTATTCGAATAGCCGTGTCCCTCGGTAAAAGGACGACCCGGAGTTGTACCTTGACCTTATGACAACTAGAACTGGATACTGAATAAAATACACCCTTCCAAGTGCCAGATACAACCCGGTGATCGCTCTCTAACAGGGCGACGAGGAGGGGATCGCCGGGTAGGATTATGCTATGCGATGCTACTTGGAGGACTTCAATCTACTCTCTTCTACATGCTGCAAGATGGAGATGACCAGAAGCGTAGTCTTCGACAGGACTAGCTATCCCCCTTTTATTCTGGCATTCTGCAGTTCAGTCCACTGATATGCCCCTTTACACATATACCCATGCATATGTAGTATAGCTCCTTGCTTGCGAGTACTTTGGATGAGTACTCACGGTTGCTTCTCTCCCTCTTTTCCCCCTTTCCTTTCTATCTGGTTGTCGCAACCAGATGCTGGAGTCCAGGAGCCAGACGCCACCGTCGACGACGACTCCTACGACACTGGAGGTGCCTACTACTACGTGCAGGCCCGCTGACGACGACCAGGAGTAGTTAGAAGGATCCCAGGCAGGAGGCCTGCGCCTCGTTCGATCTGTATCCCAGTTTGTGCTAGCCTTCTTAAGGCAAACTTGTTTAACTTATGTCTGTACTCAGATATTGTTGCTTCCGCTGACTCGTCTGTGATCGAGCACTTGTATTCGAGCCCTCGAGGCCCCTGGCTTGTATTATGATGCTTGTATGACTTATTTATGTTTTAGAGTTGTGTTGTGATATCTTCCCGTGAGTCCCTGATCTTGATCGTACACATTTGCGTGCATGATTAGTGTACGGTCAAATCGGGGGCGTCACACTTATAGCGCAATGCACCGCATACCGGGCAAGCGTTCAAATCCTCATACTCACCGCGGTAGAGGATGCAGTCATTAGGGCATGCATGTATCTTCTACACCTCTAACCCTAGAGGGTAGACAACCTTCTTTGCTTCATACGTACTCTTGGGAAATTCGTTGTCCTTTGGAAGCATATTCTTTATCATTACCAGCAACTTTCCAAATCCCTTGTCAGATACACCATTCTCTGCCTTCCATTGCAGCAATTCCAGTGTGGTGCCCAACTTTTTCTTGTCAGCTTCGCAATTTGGGTACAACAATTTCTTGTGATCCTCTAACTTGCGCTGCAACTTCTTCTTCTCCAAATCACTTGCGCAGTTTCTCTTTGCATCGGCAATGGCCCGACCTAGATCATCAGCGGGCTCTTCTGATGCCTCTTCTTCAGCTTCTTCCCGCATTGCCGGCTCAGCTTCTTCGCCCATTGTTGTATCATCGTATTCCGGGAACCCATGGCCAGGATAGCTGTCGTCGTCCTCTTCTTCTTCATTGTCTTCCATCATAACCCCTCTTTCTCTGTGCTTGGTCTAAACATTATAGTGGGGCATGAAACCAAACTTAAACAGGTGAACGTGAATGGTTCTTGACGTAGAGTAATTGTGATCATTCTTACAGACAGCACATGGACAAGGCATAAAACCATCCGCCCGCTTGTTTGCCTCAGCCGCAAGCAGAAAAGTATGAACGCCATTAATGAACTCGGGAGAGCATCGGTCATCATACATCCATTGTCGGCTCATCTTCATTACACAACACCGAAAAGACCAAATTAATACAAGTTCATACATAAAATTCATACATATATATAGTTCATACAACACTTAAATGCAACAAACAAATAACTCTCTAGCTAAAGCATTTAAATGCAACAACAAATGCGATCAAGATCGCAACTAAGGTAACAATTGATCCAACAACATAATGATTCCAAGCCTCACTATCAATGGCATATTTTCTAATCTTTCTAATCTTCAAGCGCATTTTCTCCATCTTGATCTGGTGATCATCGACAACATCGGCAACATGCAACTCCAATTCCATCTTCTCCCCTTCAATTCTTTTCAATTTTTCTTTCAAATACTCGTTTTCTCTTTCAACTAATTTTAACCTCTCGACAATAGGGTCAGTTGGAATTTCCGGTTCACATACCTCCTGGATAAAAATATCTATGTCAACTTGATGGGCATAATTTTTCATAAACACGAAATGCAACAACTAGTTTTAAAAGAGAATATACCACATCCGAATCATAACAAGGACGAGGGCCGACGGGGACGGATATCAAAACCATGGCACTATGTATAACAAACAACGTACGGGTAAGATAATTATACGAGTAACTATATATCCAAATCACACAAACATCAATTTGGTAATGTAAAAAATTCATGAACAAGAGGCTCACCACAAGGTGGTGCTGGCGATGGGACGGTGCGGGCGATTGACGGTGGTTACGACGGAGATTTAGAAGGCACTAAGTAAACCACACCTACATATGCAAACTAAGTGTTATTTTGACCTCAAATTGCATATAAATCAAATACTAGCACATATAATTCCTCCCAAATTACTAAACTCACAAATTAATCACTATACAAAGCATTGCAAGAGCTAATCTAGCAATGAGAGATGAAAGGACAAAGTTGCTAACCTTTGTCATCATTTGAATGGATGGGGGCCTTCAAATCTTGACAAATTTTGGGCAAAATGTGTGATGAGCTCGAGAGGAAGAGGGGAAGAACAGAGAGGAGAGGGGAAAGGGGAAGAACAGAGCGAGCTCGGGTGGACGAAGGGTTTATGTAGGACGACCTTTAGCACCGGTTCGTGCCACGAACCGGTACTAAAGGTGCTGGAGGGGCCCCAGACTGACAACATCCTGCCACCACTCACTTTAGTACCGGTACTAAAGGTTCGCCACGAACCGGTACTAATGAGAGCGGCCGGCTAGCCGTTGGAACCGGCACTAATGGACACATTAGTGCCGGCTCAAAATCAAACCGGCACTAATGTGCTTCACATTTGACCCTTTTTCTACTAGTGATGTGTCTTTTATAGTTGTGCTTCCCTAAAAGTGAAAAACACAGTTACTTCCGTATGAAGCACATTTGTCTTTCTTGGAAGGTAAAAAACATAGTTGCGCTTCCCCGAAAGTGGAAAAGCAGTGGTGCTTCCGTATGAAGGCCATTTGTTCTGCTCGAAAGTAAAAAAGCATGGTTGCCACTAATATAATAGTGGACGCTTTGGATTGATATTTGCACTATCCACGCGAATCTTTCGGGTAGTTCTTCCATTGCCGGTACATGCAATCAACTGACTATCCATGCTCCAATTGCCAACAGTTTTTACGTGTCCTTCACACTTGGTTCTCTCAAGTACTTTGGTCCAATCACCTTCACCATGGCGCGTGCAAATTGCTTTGTAGTGTCCAAGCATGTGGTCTCTCCCATCGGATTTCAGTATCAGTGACATATGTGTACAAGCAAGCATCCTGACTCCTGAGAGCAACCATGCATTTCTGTAGAGGAGAGAAGGAAAATGGCCCGCAACAATTCTTCCTCGGCTTGAAGTAGTCATTAGCATCTTCTACGACATTCACTACGTGGAGAACAAATCTCTACTCATCTGGAAGCGACATCGAAAGAAACCTTCATGGTATGTTGGGTCATATATGAAGTAGCCCGAGTACAAGAGCCGTGAGCGCGCGATCCTATCCTGGAGAATAACTCTCCTGCCCTTTATCGAACCCTTGAAGTTTGACACATGCTCCTCTTGGTTCTCCAATTCTTCCATGATGCTCATCATCATCATTTCAGCATCTTTCTTGTCCGAATCCGACGAATCAGTGAACTCTTTGTATATGAATTTTCCAAGGTCACCATTTCCATACTCGTCATCCAACGATGAATCCATAGGTGACCTAAAAATGACCAAAAGAATAAAAAAATGCTCGAACATTTCATCAAACACATAGAGCACGAGGTGTATGTCAGGAGGAATTGCACGTACCAGGGGCAATGTGCGATGGAGGCACGGCTGCAGGCATTGTGGGTTGGGGACTACGTCGAAGCAATGATTGCCGTGAAGCTACGATGACGGTTGTACGGACAAGGCAAGAGAGAGAGAGAGAAGCAAGGTCGGGGATGTCTTCAAGAGATTTGGCACGCCCCAGCCATCAGTCCAGTGTGACGGGATATGTTCGGGCGTCCTTATATTTATATCGACCTCCATATATGGATTTGATAGGGGAGGTGCCAGTCAGCCAGGCGTTTGGGCTGAATTTGCCCGATTCTGTTGGGTGGAAAAAAATGACCGGGTCGTTCAGCAGAACGTATAGAGAGAGTACGATGGGTCGATTGTAGATGCAAGCTTTTCTCAACAAAAAAGGGGTTTTTAATTTTTTGCCACCAATTACTTTGCACTTTGACAATTTGCCACTTTTTACATTGTAATTGATCTGTTGCCACTCTTTACACTAGACTTTGATTTTTCAGAATGACTAATTCACATCTAGATGTTTTTTAAGAATATCACATCTAAATTCTTAACCATTGGATCTATCCCCTTGTAAATCATGTAGAGCTGAATCCGATGGCGCGCGTCCCTCGTCCCACGTCGCTGTGGCTTGCTCGGGCGTTGCTTTATTTCCTTTTGTTGGTCCAGCCTTTCGTTGCATGGCCCGACTGTCTTTTTTTTGTCTTTTGTAGGCTGTGTTGTAAGAATTCGAAGAGGCTAACTTGTTTTTAGTAGGCCCATATAATGTACGATACTAAGGTTCCGCTCATGATGTTTTGTCCCGTTCATGACACTTATTAAAATTCAGTTTTTTTAACACTTATATCAAATGATTTATCAAATTCATGAACATTTAAAAATATTTGAATATTTTTCAAATTGGATTTTGTTCAATCTCATGAATATTAATAAGTGTGTGTGTGTGTGTGTGTGTGGTGGCTCCAGTTGCATGTCGACCATCGACTTGCAACTAGGGGTGTGTATGTTTTGACGTGGTCCCCAGTTGCATGTCGATCATCGAGTCGCAACTCGGGTGTGTGTGTTTGTCGAGGGTCCCCAGTTGCATGTCAACCATCAACTCGCAACTACGTGTGTGTGTGTGTGTTTGTCAACGGTCCCCATTTGCATGTCAACCATCGACTCGCAACTAGGGGGTGTATGTGTGTTTGTCGAGGGTTCCCAGTTGCATGTCAACATGGACTCGCAATTAGGGGTGTGTGTGTGTGTGTGTTTGTCGAGGGTCCTCAGTTCCATGTCAACCATTGAGTTACAACCAGGTGTGTGTGTGTGCGCGCGTGCGCGCGCGTGTGCGTGTGTGTGTTTGTCGAGGGTCCCCAGTTGCATGCCGACCATCGACTCGCAACTAGGTGTGTGTGTGTGTGTGTGTGTGCGCGCGCGCGTGTTTGTCGAGGGTCCCAGTTGCATGCCGACAATCGACTCGCAACTAGTGTGTGTGTGTCGAGGGTCCCTAGTTGCATGCCGACCATCGACTCGCAACTTTGGGTGTGTGTTTGTCGTGACCCTGAGTTGCAACCTGACCATCGGCTCGCAACTAGGGTGTGTGTGTTTGCTGAGGGTCCCTAGTTGCATGCCTACCATCAACCCCCAACTAGGGGTGTGTGCGTGTGTGTGTGTTTGTCGAGGGTCCCCAATTGCATGCTGACCATCGACTTGCAACTAGGTGTGTGTGTGTGTGCGCGCGCGCGTGTGTGCTTGTCGAGGATCCCAGTTGCATGCCGACCATCGACTCGCAACTAGGGTGTGTGTGTGTCTGTGTCGAGGGTCCCTAGTTGCATGCCGACCATCGACTCGCAACTATGGGTGTGTGTTTGTCGTGGCCCCTAGTTGCAACCCGACCATCGACTCGCAACTAGGGTGTGTGTGTTTGTTGAGGGTCCCTAGTTGCATGCCTACCATCGACTCGCCACTACCGGCGTGTGTGTGTGTTTGTCGAGGGTCCCCAGTTGCATGTCAACCATCGACTCGCAATTAGGGAACTGTGTGTTTTGTCGTGGCCTTCAGTTGCAACCCGACCATCGACTCACAACTACATGTGTGTGTGTGTGTGTTTGTCGTGGCCCCCAGTTGCAACCCGACCATCGACTCGCAACTAGGGTGTGTGTGTTTGTTGAGGGTCCCTAGTTGCATGCCTACCATCGACTCGCAACTAGGGGCGTGTGTGTGTTTGTCGAGGGTCCCCAGTTGCATGTCAACCATCGACTCGCAATTAGGGAAGTGTGTGTTTTGTCGTGGCCTTTAGTTGCAACCCGACCATCGACTCACAACTACAGGTGTGTGTGTGTTTGTCGAGGGTCCCCAGTTGCATGTTGACCATCGACACGCAACTAGGAGTGTGTGTGTGTTTGTCGAGGGTCCCCAATTGCATGTTGACCATAAGACTCGCAACTAGGGATGTGTGTGTTTGTGAAGAATCCCCATTTGCTTGTTGACCATCAAATCACTAGGGGTGTGTGTCTGTTGTAATTTTGGAAGCACGTACATGTGCTGACATTGCTAGTATACACTACCGCTTAGGCATGCCACTGGTGCCACAATGGTACTAGGCTAAATTAAATCGGTGATAATGGCAGCTCTTTTAGGTTGGTTAGTGACTGGGAGGAGCAGATGATGCACGCGCGCAAATTCTGTGGTGGTAGCACATTGCTCTTCTATGCACGTGGGCTATTGGTCGATCAGACGGACAACCTCAAAACACAAAACAAACAAGGGTCCCGATAACTGCCACACGTGTGGTGTATCGGGTGGTTGCGCTGCACGCCTCGTGTGGCATGAATAGCAACCCGCCCGCACGACCGCGTCCGGGCGCGCAAAGCCACAGCCCGCACGTCCGGTGTGTGGCAAACCCGCCCACACGTTCGGGCCAGACGACCACGCTGCCCGCACGACCCAGTTGTCCCGACCTCCTTTCGATCCCCAGTCCCGACTGCCGCCAGCGTCTCCCACCTCTCGATCCCCTACCTCCATCGCCGGCCTTCTCTGGTTGCCATGGCAACCAGAGCAGATCCGTAGGGCCTTCCCACCGCTAACCACACCCCCCTCCCCCACCCCCACCCCCCGCCCCCCTCTCCAATCTCCTACTGCTTCTCATCCTTCTTTTGGGCAGGAAATTGCAAAATTACCAACGAAGGTGGCGACTGGATCGACGCTATCGGGGCAAAACACTACATGGTTTCGTGTGTCTTCGCATTTGCCAAGCAGCATACACTAGATCTGCCATGTACTACGATAGAGTTAAGCTTAAGTTCTCAGTTCGCTTGGTGCAAGTAGTTGGTGATGAATGGATGCGTAGGAATATCCCTAAAAAAGGGAGAGAAAATGAGAATTTGGAATAAAGGGGGGGTAGGAAAATTAGTTGCCACTTGTGTCTAACGTCAGTTGCCACCTATCGTTGCCGTTAACTGCCACCATGTTAACCTATTGCTTGCCATCCTATTGTGGTGGCTGTCGCCATCGAATCGAAAGGATAGCTGGCACCCAGATTTTAGAAAAGAGAGTGTATGTGCATGTCCTACTTGCCATGATGTGTTGGTTGCCTACGCATGAAAATGTGATAAGACTGCCGTGTTATCTTGTACGTGCAAGCAGTAGAAGAATACATTTATTGCGGATTTGTTGATGCGTTCTTGTTCATGCAGTGATTGAGAACACATTGGCAGAAACAAAATGCGGAAAGAATGAATCACGAAGATGGCACTGATCCTTAGGTTTCTCAAAGGCCAGAAACGCCCCCTTGGGATGCAGCAGAGTACAGTCAACTCATTTCTGCAGGGCCGTTGCTGCCACTACTAGAGCAGTACGCAGGCATTGGTATGATGCATGATAACAAAGAAAAGAACATTTGCCATGTTCGCGATGATGAAGATGACATTCTACTTATGTCCTACACTGTCATTTTTCGCAGGTTCTTATGACCAAAACACACTCAGGGGGGCACCATGGCAAGTTCAGTCACAGGGCGCTAACACTGACAAATGTACGGGCAGCCAACTTCAACTAGCTAATGTGGCAAATCAAGGTAACGCATACGAAAAATGAAACATACTGGTGTGGACATGAAAAATAAACTTGCAAAGGATGGCAAAAGACTCACGAGTTATGTCGGGAAAAATGCAGAACCTTCATGCAGCACGTGGCATCAGGCGGCACCCATGTACCTGCCATCGACGTCATACACAGGTGAGTCCATAAAAAGTGAAGTTGCAGACGGTGAATTAGCAGAAGGAGCATAGTTGACAACTGCAGTTGCCATGACTGAACAACTGCAGTTGCCATCCCTGGACAACTGCAGTTGCCATGCCTGGACAGCTGCAGTTGCCATGCCAGGACAACTGCAGTTGCCATGCCAGGACAAACTGCAGTTGCCATGTATGATCAAAAATGTGATTGCAATGTACAAACAACCGTGGATGGCAAGTGTGAACAAATCTGTGTGGCATGGTTGGACCACTGCATGTTCCATGTTGAAGAAACTACAGTTGCCATGCATTGACCAACTACTACCATGATTACAGGTTATTACGGTGGTGCTACCTCGGCAAACGTCTCATGGCAAGCTTCACAGATTGCAGACAGAGCACGTCAATTTGGTGTGACAGACCACACAAGATGGGCACATGCGGCACAACAAGGTAAGGAAATTTGAACCACAAAAACAGCACTGCATTTGTTTTTGTGGGAATAGCATGTGAGGAAAAGAAGATTTGTAGCAGTGATGGTGGAAAAAATCAAACAGAAAACGCTAACAAGTGGTCGTGTGCAATGACTCATATATTGTCTTCGGGATTTGCCAATTGCTAAAAGCATGTGTGCAGCACTAATGATTGATCGCATTTGCCTAGTGAGCTCAAGCCTAGAATACAAAGTTTTGATGCTAGAATATACTGGTTGCCATGTATTGGCAACAGTATTTGCCATGTATGTAGGACTGCAGCTGCCATTGATATAGAATCCAAGTTTTGGTACTGAAAGGAGCTGGTTGCCATGCATTGGCAACAGTAGTTGCCATGTTTGTTGGACTGTAGCTGCCATGACTGGAGAACTACAGTTGCCATGCATGTCCACATGCAGACTCACGGCTTGCTGTTTGAATGATGTCATGCCAAATCACTTGCAGTTTATGTACTCCGTTACGATAAACATGTCATTCAAGCAAAATCTTACGCTCGTACCTGTTTTTTTATTACAGGGCCTTCAACTACAATCAACAGCGGCGCGGGGACATCTACTGCGGGGAGCTCTGAGCGCACGGAAGACGCGTTCCACCAGCCAGCCAACAATCATGCTGCAAACAATGCCGAGTCAGAGTCGGAAATGGCAATCATTCCAGCAATGCCGACAAGCACACCTTTGAACACAAGCACTGGCAACACTCAAGTAGATGAAAGTGCCGCCGATACTGAAGTGAATGATGAAACTGATGACGAAGCACAAGGGGATGAAGATGGTGGGCAATCAGAGATCATGGTACCTCAGCCACCTTACGTTGGGCAGAGATTTGAATCGTTCGCAGAGGCAAAGGAATTCTACCAGACATATGCAAAGTTCCATGGATTTGCGGTCAACACCGAATACCATAGGAAAATTAAGAAAACTAACGAGTACAGCAGAGGTGAGATGAGGTGCCACAAGGCACGAAGGAACAAGAAGGGGAAAGGTGTTGCGCCTGTCGTTCCGGAACGAAAGAGAGGTATCATTCTCAAGACGGAATGCCCTGTCCGGTGTAAGCTAAACGTAGATGGAGCACAGTGGGTGGTCACTGAATATTTTGACGAGCACAACCACAAACTCATAAAGAAGTTCGACCTGGTAAAATTTCTGACCGCCCACAGAGGATTCACCCCCCTCGAGAAGAAATTCATAAAGCTGCTACATGATTGTAACGTCGGTCCATCAAGAATGGTCCAGATACTATCACTCATCCACAGCAAAAAAGGGACTTTGAGTAGCATGCCCTACATACCAGCTGACGTCACAAACCTAAAGGCAAAGTACCGTAGAGAGAGCAAGTTGGCTGACATAGAGGCCACAATGGCCTACTTCGATGAGAAAGCGAAGGAAGATCCAGATTTCTTCTACAGGATAAGATTGGACGATGAGGACCGTGTCAGGAACATGTATTGGGTGGATGGTGCTGCAAGAAGAGCCTACAAACATTTCCGAGATTGCATTTCATTCGACGCGACATATCTCACTAATATGTACAAGATGCCATGCGCTCCATTCATAGGAATAAATAACCACAATCAGTCGTTGCAGTTCGGATGCGGGCTCGTTCGGAACGAAGACACGGATGGGTACGTTTGGCTGTTCAAGACCTTCTTGGAGTGCATGGGTGGACTTGCTCCGATGAACATAATAACAGACCAGGATTTTAGCATGCGTGCAGGCATAGAGGAGGTCTTTCCGTTGGCAGTGCACAGGCACTGCAGGTGGCACATTATAAAGAAGGCTGAGGAGACACTAGGACCGTTCTTTGCTGACCGTCCAGACCTGCACAAGGCATTCGAGCTGTGCGTGGACCACAGCTTGACGGTGGAGGAGTTTGAAAGGAGCTGGATGGCTATGATTGAAACATATCAAGTCCAAGACCACGAGACGCTTGCTAGCTTGTGGGAGAAGCGAATGTACTGGGTGCCGGCCTACTTCATGCAGTGCTTCTTCCCGTTTCTGCAGACTACACAGCGCAGTGAGGGGTTCAATGCTGTTTTGAAGCGGTACGTGAGCCCTGGCAACTCATTACTACAGTTTGCCAAGCAGTACACCGCTTTGCAACAAAAAATACTGGGATCCGAGCTACAGCAAGAAGCAAACACCGCGCTCAAGCAACCAAAATTGCTAACGTATTTACCAATGGAGAGGCAGATGAGCAAGATATACACCAACACGATTTTTAACAAGTAAGTCAGTTGTGTTACAATCTTATTTGCACAAATCATGAAGGTACCAGGTGCCATGTAGAATGCAATGCAGTTGAAATGCTTATTTGAAAATGATGATTGTGTTGAAAAGTAGCCATTAGGTACAGAGTAAACATGATATGTAGTTGCCGTGCTTAATGAACTACAGTTTGCCATGCTTAATGAACTGCAGTTTGCCATGTTTACTCAACTGCAGTTGCCATGTTTGATGAACTGCAGTTGCCATGTTCGATGAACCGCAATTGCCATGTTTAATGAACTGCAGTTGCCATATTTAATGAAATGTAAATTCCAATGGCCATGATGGTATGGAATGCAAATGCCAAATTGAAGTTGTTATGTAGTTGCCATGTTTAAATGAAATGCAGTTGCCATGTTTAATGAACTGCAGTTGCCATGTTTACTCAACTGCAGTTGCCATGTTTAATGAACTGTAGTTGCCATGTTTGAACGAACTGTAATTCCATTGGCCACAACAAACAAAAGGTGCTACAAAAAACTTCACACAAGAGTTTAACAAAAACCACACAAAACTTGCAGATTCCAGGAAGAAATAAAGCGTGCCAGCATGTACACGGCTTTCCAGGTGGACGAACATACGTTCAAGGTGTGTTCTATCATGGGCATGTCGGATTCAGAACCTGAAGACCCAGACAAGGGAAGGAACTACTTTGTGAAGGCATCGATAAGCGAAGGCGAATACTACTGCCAATGCTGCAAATTCGAACGGGACGGGATTGTGTGCTGTCACATTCTAAAAGTAATGGACTTGAACGCGGTGACACGAATGCCCCGCCATTTCATAAGGCGGCGATGGACTTGGGACGCTGACGACGCATTGGCGCCGCAAACATCAAACGCAGTTTTGGCCGTGCATGACGAGAGACCAGAGTCAACCATGGAAGCCGTGAGGCACGTTGTGTTGACAAAGAACTATGCTGAACTAATTGATGAAGCGTGCAAGAGTGATGAGACAGCAAAGGTCGCAGAAAAACACAGGAAGGCCCTCAAAAGAGAGCTTGATGAGATCAAGAAGAGGAAAGCTGAGGAAGCCTTACACAGGTTCCCCCGCACATCAAGTGTGCCTTCGTCCACAGGGCCATCATCTGAAAACTCGGAGGTAGGATCTGGAACAGCAAGCACACAAACACAGGTTAGGAACCCGCCCCGTTCCATCACAAAAGGGCGTCCAAAAGAGATAAGATACAAATCGGGATTGGAGATTCAAGCAAAACATAAGAAACCAAAGAAAGGGACGGGCAATCCGTAAACAACATTGGAGCACTTTGACTTGGTCCATGGTGACATTTTTTTGTAATCTAGATGTTCTAAATTTTGTAAAAACTGGAGAATGACTCTTCAGGTGCATCAGAATCTGAAGTAAAAATGCCATGAAGGAATAGCTGCAGTTGCCACGTGTATGGCACTGAATTTGCCATGTTACTTGAACTGAATCTGCCATGCAATTTCTACTGAATCTGCCATACCATTTCTACTGAATCTGCCATGCCATTTCTACTGAATTTGCCATGTTATTTTTACTGAATTTGCCATCTTATTTTTTACTGAATCTGCCATGTTAGTTGTACTGAACATGCCATGTTAGTTGTACTGAATCTTCACCGCGTAGATTTCCATGTTCAGTCAGCGCATTTTAGTCACACATATTGTATTCTGGTGCAAACTATGGGAAACAAGCTGAAACGGTCTCGTGCAGCAACCGCACAGGTTACTGCTCCGTGATCAAACTACCATGCTAGCCGGTACAGTTAGCAGTGCAAAAAAACCGAAAAAGCCAAACAAGAAAGAACGATAACTTTCACTAACCATGACTGATCTACTACATTTGCCATGTTTTCAGACATCAAGGACGCATTCAAAACACCATGCTGGTACTACCAACCCACAAGCACATAATAATACTGAAAACACATAAACGTATCTGCTGTCAAACCTAAGTAGGTTCACATCCACACATATATTACAAACTATTCAAATGTCACTCACACGCCACCACTGTATACTAGGCTACGGGGAGATGCAGTCATAGCATATTACAAGGACATAGTTTTGAAAAAGACAAGGTAATACCTTACATTCCTCGGCAACAGAATGTAAGGTAGGCGTTCGGTCAGGAGCACCACGTGATCACTTGTACTTCTTGGTGGCTTTCTTCACAGCTTCCTCTATGAACTCACGTGCGTTGGACCGCGTGTTGAAATCTTCATTCATCAACCAGTTCCATGTGTAAATTTTGCGGAGCTCGACGACCATTCCAGCTGTGACGACAGGAACCCGTCGACCTTCCCACTTTGCAAGGTATTCCAACATGTGGAAGCCGCAGTCGTGCCTAAACAAGAAAAGAGTCAGGTTAACTCACAAGAACATATAGAAAAAATCATAAACTTCAATTCAGAGGTGACAAAAAAGAGAGGGTGAGCATTGGTTTGGAGGACACATGAGGAAAAGATGGGAAAATACCGGTTTCCTTGCTTCGTAGTCGCCACGTACTCAATTGGAAAATGTCTGATCTGGACCTTTGAGTTTTCATAGTGACGGTTCCATGTCTCTTTGAGGTTGTTGATGAAGTATTCAGCATGCGTAGTAAGGTCTGCATCAGCTTCTGAACGCATTGAATCAAGCACCTCAAAACGTTGGTTCTTCAGGTCAAGGCAGATCGCATAGTGGTGACCACACTTGTCGTGTGGGTCGTGTGGTGCAAGCTCCTGGAACATGGGGAACAAGACCTGCAAACAAAAATGAAGGAAAGAAAAGAAGCAGAGCTCACATTAAGAACAGAAATGATGAAGTTGGGAAAATGACATGTAAAGATATCACCGGTTACACTAACAGGCACATGAGTGACTACGAAAGCATCAAGGGGCCAAGAAAAGTGGACAAACGTATAATGTTTAGTTGTAGTGGGTAATTAAAAGAAGTTGCCGTCCATGTATGAACAAAGTTGCCATGTATTTTAGTTTGAAGTTGCCACATAGGTTGTATTAGGAAAGCAAATCAGAAGTCATTTTACATGGCAGCTGTTGCCACATGAAACAGCTGTCACAAAGCAGGGTGTAGCCCACATCTGAAGCATAGCTACTGGCAAAAAAATAACATGGGAGGAAAAAATGTGCAAAAAAGGAAGGAGTACTCACACATTTCTTCATTGTGAGCTTGAAATCACCATGCGCAGCAAAATGCTTCCTCAGGATTTTGTGGTGGAAGTCACCATCCCATATTTCGCATGTCACAGTGTACTGCATGATTGTTTTGTCGGGAGACATATCCATATGCCTGTTGATGAAGTCAATCCCACATGCAACTACATTCTTCGATATTTTACCGAGTGGCCTCACAGACTCGGCAAGATCACCCAGGTCGACGTACGTCGCATCACATTGTATGATCTTGGTTCTGTCCAAACATGAGCTGTATGAAAATGATATAACATGAAAGAATCATGTCTACTAAGTGAAAAAAAGAAATAAAACGTAAACGGAGCATATCTAGAAATATCAAAAAGGATGAATAGTAAAAAGAGCAAAGCAAATGAGAGGTTTATGTGGGTGTGGTCATTACGCTTTCAGCTCCTTCATGTGCTTGCTGTTGGACCTCGCATTTCCAAAGCGCTTGACAATATCGTACAGCTGGTTCTGATCCTTTGTGGCCTTGACTTCCGGCTCATAATCATCCGTGGGTGGCGCGTGAACTACCCTACGTTGCCTCATAGAACCAGGGGTGGCACTTCTAATGGTATCCTCAGATACCGACTCAGCAGGCGCGTTGGAACTTGATTGGCCCTGACCTCGTGAGGACCTCCTCTGCAATGCTGCCTCCTCAATCCTGCGGTAAGCTTCATCAAGTGACGGCGTAATCTCCTCAGGGGTGGCTGCAAGGATCAAAAAAGTGGGTTAGGATACCTGGAAAACAAAACAAATTTAGTGTGAAAGAAGGTTGCAGAATATGAAATGTAGGCACAGAAAGTAGGGAGTTGCCATGTGCAGGCAACTCCAGTTGCCATGTGCAATGCATTGTAGTTGCCATGTGACAACAACTACAGTTGCCATGATCTATCAACTGCAGTTGCCATGTGCTTGCAGAATGGAAAATGCAGCATGGCGACAGAAAAATGTAGGTGACAGCATGCAAGCAAATCCAGTTGCCATGTCCATCAGATAACATTTGCCATCACAAAAGTGAGAACCCAAAAAAATGCTTGGGACAAAAGTCATACTAAAAAGATGTATACACGAATATGATAAACGCATAAGAAATGTACCTTGCACAACCGGCTCTGCGAACTTCACAGCCTTCCTGCCCTCGACCATTGGCTGCGCCATCATTGGGGCCATGCCTGCCGGGAAAGCAAAGGCAACTGGTGAAGGATCTTGCACCACTGGTTCATCTTGACTGCGATCGATGCCAAGGCTACAGCTCGGTGGGGTGAAGGCCATTGGGTGCCTCTCCTGCCTACTGGCCGGACCGCGAACAACTTGCTGGGCAGAATCCAAGGGTGAAAGATCAACAAACATTTCTGCATCGGCCGCTGCAGAATCATCGGGCTTATTCGTAGGGCGGGGCGTGCTGTCAGCGGTATCAGTCGCAGCTTTCTTGACAATCTTCTTGTTTGGGCTGTAGGGGACACCGATGTTGACTGGGAGCTTAGAAGTGCGCAGATTTAAGCTGGGGTTATCCACTGCGGGTAAAGACGCAGTCTGCTCCGCACGTTCACCTCCGTCAGTCGTGCCCGGCTTGCCACCTGGGTCGGTTGTACTCCGGTCTTCCGTTCTCTCCATAACATTGCTTCTGGCAGGTGGTGGGAACAGTGTGGACGCAGGCACATAACCAGAGTCATCTCTGCTGCTCCTAGCTACAGCCGGCGCGTTGGGTATGTCTGCAGATTGCTTGCGGGGGCTACGACGCCTAGGTGGAAGACCAGCTCGCGCAACGGTCACCTTGGCAACCTCTGGAGCACCAGAAGCTGGAGCTGTTGTGCCAAGAGTCTCACTTATGGATGGCATATCATTATGAACTGTCGCCTCAGCCCCTTCTTTCGTGGACGAAGAAGTGCCACCACCCACGCGCTTGGAATCCATGTCAAATGAGCGGGAATCTTCCTTGCTTAGGTTGATCTCGGGGGCGTCCACTTCAACACTTGCTGATCGGGTGGCATGGCTCACAGCAGCATCCTTCATTGCTAGCAGAGTGGGCAATATTTCAGCAGTCCTGGCAGATACCGACTCGTCACTCCCAGATGTACGGATGCCTGCTGTCGTAGCCTGCACATCCGCAACCGGCGGAGATGCTCGGCCGCTTGCATCAGAGCTAGTGGGAACAATGGACGGTGCAGCAGCAGGTTTGTGCACTGGCGCCTCATGAACATCTGAGTTGCCACCTGTCGACAGCTTTGAGTGTATGCGTTCGAGTGGGTCTCTGGGGTTCTGCTTCGTCACGCGTGTGGTAGTCTTCTTCACCCTGAAAAAAACACACGAACATTGTTAGATGAGCAGATGATAGTTTCCATGTAGGTAGAATAAGAGTTGCCATGTGGACCAGTTAGCAGTTGCCATGCGTAACAAGCAGCAGTTGCCATGGTAGACATCTTAAAAAATGTAAGAAATGTGTGATGTGCCAGGAATGCCATTTCAAAACTAGGTGTGGATGAGTGCACAAACAGATGGAAAAGCTGGTAGTTGCCATGTAGGTGGAATAAGAGTTGCCATCTTGACTAGTTAGCAGTTGCCATGCAAAAACAAGCAGGAGTTGCCATGTAGTAAAAAGAAATAGAGCATGGGAGAAACAGCAGTTTCAAAAAGTGTGGGACTCATGGCAGAAGCACATGTGGCAAGCTGAACAGCTGCATTGAAAAGCAAAAATATAGCAATATGGCGATGAAAAAGAACAGGGATAACCTACTTCTTGACTGTCTTCCTCAAATCCGGCAACACGACAGGATCACCGGTGTTGGACGTCGACGTACGAGGAGATGACCTAGTGGAAGGCGTGTCACCAGCAATAGGGGCACCCTTGTTCAATCGAGCAGAAACACGGGTGGGCGTTGGTGCTTGTTTCTTCGTAACTGCTCGTCCACCAGCTGTCGCCTCACTGCACATATAAGAAACAGGCAAAAAAAGGTGCCAAGTGTCAGACACGAAAATCGTTGCCACGCTTAGCAAAAACAAATTGAAAAAGGGGTCAGTCTGTTCGAAAGGATAGACAAAACAAAACACTAAAAAGAAGTCGAACCTCCTCCTAGCAGCTAAGGGATCGGTCCTAGGTCTCTTGACAGGAGAGCCCTGCCCAACATCCTCTGGATCCCTCCCCCTCTTTGAGGGCGACACCCCCTTGCCTCTCGCAGCTGTATGTTCTTTGACTTTCTCCGGTGAGGGGACATCTGGTGCACCCTTGCCCTTCTTACCACCTGCACGAACTTCAACATGTTCATCATCGTCGGTGTCATGATGCACGTTCTCCATGTCATCGTCGTCGTCCTTGTCGAGAGCAGCATCTCCATCTAGTTCATCTTGTGTGTCCGGAAGCTCCTGCGAGCTGTTGTAGTCGTACCGACCACGGCAACCAGTTGGCCGATGTGTCCGTTCTGCAACAAAAGGAGTGAACTGCCTCGCAACCGCGTCGCTGTCAGAGCCATTAAGGGACGTCCAACCCTCAACCAACTTCCCGAGCAAGCTGGTCATTCCGGATGCAAACTGCCCAATTAGATGCTCAACAGGTGCCCTCGCCTGTGCACGAAACAAGAAGCAGCAGTAACCAAACCGTATTAAAGTCACGTGCACAAGATCAAAATAAACCAGACACAACCATAGATATATATATCCTTGATTACCTCAATAGGACAAGACGGAGCTGAGTGCACGTCCATCCACTTTCCAAAGTTTTGAGGCCCACCAAACACGCTGTAGTCTATAGCATGCTTGGCCATCAGCTGGAAAAAACCAAAAAAACAGCTAGCATGTAAAGAGAGAAAACAATGAACACTAACTAACAGTTCATGTATTGCAAAAATAAAAATAAAAAAGAGGAAGAGGATAGAAGTTTCAAAATGGATGGCAGAGTTGCCATGTGGCGTCAGACATGGATACCATGCGCAGATAGCCATGGCTAACAAGGTAGTCATCTCTTGTTGGCCACAGACGGTTGCCGTATGGGGATTTTTTCATATGTTATGCAGCGTCAAAATTGAAAGAATGTCGTGCAAAGAAAGAAGCCAGAACTAACCTGCAGTTTCCCGTATTTCTTATCAGTTATCTTGTCCGCGGCAAGCACAGCCTTGACAGCATCATAAGTCCACGCAGAAACAGCAAACTTGTGTGGAGGCGGCGGGCCTCCTATCCCAGTAAAGTCCACAGTGGACAGATCAAGACGATCGACGTACATGAGCTGATGTACAACAATTTAAAAAGAAAAAATATCAGTTGCCATCATGGTATTTTGCAAAAAAGAAGCTAACGTATGTTCCTTCAATCATCAAGTTGGAGGGCATGAAAAGAAAGGAAAGAGTTGCCATGTATTTCTGTTAGTTGCCATCTATATGTGGCAGTTGCCATTCTAGTTACGGTGGCAGTTGCCATCTTGTTATGATGGTAGTTGCCATCTTGTTATGATGGTAGTTGCCACAATGTCACCATCATGGTTGCCATGCATGCTCAAGGAGCTAGGAGTGTTTGCAAAAAGAGTTGTACAAAAATACCATTAAATGGAGTCGACAACCCTTCTGGTACATCTTGTTTGAGAATGCATCATGCAGGAAGTCCGCAATGAACTTACACCAATTCATGTTCTTCACTTCTTTCAGTTTTGCCTGCACGACATAAATTTCATGATAAGAAGTTGCTGCATCAGAAATCAAAAATGGGAAAACATCAAAAAAACTGGCAGTGACTAGCTTACAGATGACATAGGAGTCAAAAGATTGAAGGAAAAAATGAAGAGTAGAGATAGAGCATTCACCAGGATGGGGAAGCATTTGTTGCTTGGGCGGAGAGATGTGGTCGAGATCAGGTACATGAGTAGCTTCATCTTAAAAACTTCGCCATGGGTTTTCATGCCCTCCAGCGAAGTTGCCAGCACGGTCGTGTTCGGCATGGATGTCATCCCAGGAAACAAACGGGCAAACAACGTTTCATCAATTGTATTATTAACCTCATATGGGACTTTGATTTCTCCACGGGGCACACCCAACATGCAGAACACGGATTCCTCGTCTAACGACAGTCTTCCACGTCCTGGAATCACAAATTCCCTGGAGGCGGGCTCGTAAATCTCACTGAGCCAGTCACATACAGGGTTCACTAGATTCTTGCACCGAACATCCATCAGAGCCTGCATCCCCAACTCAGCAGCAACTCCCTTCTGGTCGTCGGTGAATCCCTCGGTCAATATAGTCAGGCGTTCCTGTGAAGCCCTATTGCGATTACGTTTCTTCTTCTGCAAAACAGAGAAATGATCATTTGTTGCCATGTTTCACTATCATGAAGGTTTAGACCCTATCAGACGATTGCAAACTCAACATGACATTCAAAACATATGGGGGAAGGGGGCTGGGGGTGTGGACAGTTACCTCATCGCCGTCTTTTCTCCGTCCAGTTGCCCGATTCTGCCGCGGTAACTCCATGAAATCATCATCATCGTCTTGATGATCGCCGCGAGCCATTCTGCTGAGGTAAGAACAAAGCAAAATGTCAGGGTGAAAATGAAAGTATGAAGTAAGCAGTTGCCACCTAACAGAATGTACTTGCCACATGGGCTCAATTGAATGTGGCAAAAAGTTTAGGCAATATCGTATGAACACCCACACCCCCTATGATTGTCCAACAATAAATGTGGCAACAAAACACATTGGCTTCATTTGAAAAAATGTACAGATCATAAGGCACTTGAAACAAAATGCTGAAGTTGCCATGTTAGCACAAGATAGTACGAAAGAAAGGCACAAATCTTCCACTGCACAAACATAAAATGTGGCAGCTCACACCCTGTCCTCATACAAAAATGAGTTGCCATGTGTTCAAAGGAAAAATGTGCTAGGTTGAAATTGCCATGTTAAAATGCAACACAAAATTCAAAAAAGCGCTGAAAAACATCTACTGAACAACCTGAAATTGCAATGCACACACTGACCTCATATTAAAAATGAGTTGCCATTTAGTACGGACAAATACGTTCAGATATCACAAGTCAGCGTGGCAAAACACGAAACTGGGTCTGCAGTACAATGAATTTGCCACATTATCCTGCCTATAACATGGCAACAGACATGCTGTGTTCAGAGAGATACTTGCCACATGGAAAGCATATATATGGCATCTGACACAGTTGATGTGGAAATTAGTTGCCATCCAGTGCACATAGTTGCTGAAACTGACATGACAACCTAGTTACTATACTTTGCCATGCCACATTATCCTGTCAGTTGCCACAAGTCACCGTGGCAAAACACAAATTTGGGCCTGTAGTACAGTGAATTTGCCACATTATCCTGCCTACAACGTGGCAACAGCCATAGTGTGTTCACAGAAATACTTGCTACATGGAAAGCATATATGTGGCTACTGACACAGTTGATGTGGAAATTAGTTGCCATCCAGTGCACATAGTTGCTGAAACTGCAATGACTATCTATTTACTACACTTTACCATGCCTACAGCGTAGCAGCAGCCGTAGCATGTGCACAAAATTAGTTGGCACATGGAAACACATATTTGTGGCAACTATCACAATCAATCAGGAAATTGGTTGCCATATGGTGCAGACAGTTACTCAAACTACCATGTTTGCATTCATACTGCACTTTGAAAAACAACTACCTAGATCTAGGGTTCAATGGCAACTATCATAACTTGAAATTCATCACCAAAAATCTCCCTGCACTGATCGCAAATAGCATTTCGAAGCAATGCGCAACTATCGGAAAGAAAAACGACGGCCCAATCCCATGGCACAACCAGGATGTGGCTCCGGACAGGCCTAACCACACCGGCGTGACCGCCACCGCGGCGGCGACGAAACTGCTCAATGCCACCGAAAACGGCAAGCACAAGACTCCGCCGCCGGCGGGAACGCCGGCGCATCGCGAACCCGCCTGAATCTCGAGCGAAGCATCGACCACGGAGGGGATGGGAGAAATGCAGGCAATGATTTGGAGCGTGGGAGGGAGCATTAACTTCAATCTGTAGGCGCTCCGGCGAAGACGCTCCGGTCCGGCGAGTCCCACCGACGGCCGCGAATGCCGTCGACTCTTCCGCCTCCGCTGTTGCCTTCTCCTCTCGCCTTCTCCTCCAATCGACTGAACTGCGGGGTGGGTTGTGCGAGTAACTGAGGGGAGGAGTAAATGGAACCGTGAGGGGGAGGGGGGCGAAGTGCGCGACGTGTTTGACGTCAACCACGGTCGGCGCGAGGCATGCGGGCGCAGAGCAATTCCACCGCACGCCCTCGAGTGGCAACCGCTGACCGCGGGGGGGAGGGGGGCAACCGGCGTGTGGGCGAACTATGTCACACACCACACACGCACCTTGTCCTACGTGGCACATAAAATCGGTCAAAACGTGCCAAGATTCGTGCAGATACTGCTGGACGGCGATGGAGGCGTGTGGTTGAGATGGCTAACACCCACACGTGTGGGCGTTAACATTTCCGAACAAACAAACAAAGAAAACAAGTATTGGGATAGAAATGTATGTGATGAAGAAGACTTAGATGTGACATAGTTATGTCACATCTAGATGTGTCCTAGACACACCCTTGATTTTTTGCCCTTTGTGAGATGGGTCCCGCATGTAATGACCAAAACACACATGCTCCGAGATTGACCAGGAACGGGAGAGGAGCTCTCGGTCGCTCGCCTTATCCCCTTCCTCTCGCCGGTAGCAACGCCATGAGACGGCTAAGGCTACTCTCAACGGCCAACGCCCTTGGTTGTCCCCGGCGGCTACATCCCGGCGACGTGAGTCCTCTCTGTCCCGCTCCCCCTCCCGAGGCGACTACATCCCGACGTGTGCTCTGCTGCCGGCCACCGCGTTGCCGTGATGTGCGTTGCCGCTGCCGCTTCTGCTCCGCAGCCGGCGCCTTACACCACGGAGCGGACAGGTTGACCCTTCCTTTTGCCGCCTCGCACATCAGCAACTCGTCCATGGTGCGGAAGCCGACGCCGTGCTCTACTCCGTCCACCTGCTTGTGCAGGTCATCCTGCGCGGTCCTCGATCCGCACGGCCGCCGCCTCCGTACAGGTCGTCCCCGAGCCGCATGGCCGCTGCCTCTGTGTAGGTCTCCAGTAGCAAGGGCCGCCGGCCTCGTACGGCTGCTGCTCCGCGACGGGTCGTCTAGATGTACAAGTACCACAGATTGACAACACCATGCATCCTGCAACTTTCTTTGCTTTTCTTTTTTTGACGTTCTCAGAGCCTGCATCTTCCATCTCTTCCTTGCATGGACGGATTCATCATTTTGAACATCTAGTTTAGCACATCAATTTGGACAATGATTGATCAATTACTTACATTGTTCCCTCGCCGCTGCTCCCTTTCCTAGCCGATGCCGCTCCTTTCGCTTTTGCTGCTTGCCGCTGTTGGTCGTTGACAGCACTAGGTGCAGCACAGCCCCGGTGGCCACGCTCGTGTGCGCTTCTCCCAGCAACCTCCTATCACATTCTCTCGTGTGCTCGTGTGCGACTGGGAGCCAGCTCATTCTGGGCAAAGGGGAGGGCGACACCTCTTCTACCACCTGGGGACGCGCCGGCCTCCTTGGTGGCACGGGTTTGGCCATCCTCTCTGTCAGGGCGGCGGGGATGATGTGGACCAAATCATGACCAAGGCATCCAAGAGTGAGGTTAATGCTAGCACAAATGCTGAACCATTAGAGCATCCAAAGGAAGACAAGGGCAAAACCATTATCTTAGTTGGGAAGCTTCTGGTGCCTATTTTGGGAGAAATGACATATCAGATTTCCAGCTGCAACTTCCCACCTAAACACTACAGGAATCAGCTATTTTGCCGTCTACCACGGCGGACGGCAAAGGCATGAACGGCGGACGGCAAAGGCCTTTGCCGGCAGCCGCGGACGGCAAAAGGCTCCGGCAAAGTAGGCTACGGTAAACAGCTACTTTGCCGTCTGCTTCCGGGCGGCTGACGGCAAAGGCCCTTTGCCGTCTGCCGCGGACGGCAAAGAGAGCGGACGGCAATAATTGCGCTGTCAGTCCGTTAAGTGGCTAACGGCAGGCCTTTGCCATCCGCGGCAGACGGCAAACTTTCTAGTGTCTTTGCCGTCTGCCTTATGATGTCATCTACACGTCACTACATGGCAGGCCTTTGCCGTCCGCCGCTGACGGCAAAATTGTTTACTCTTTGCCGTCTGCCACTGTAGGCAAACTGACCAAATGGGTCAGCTCCCAGGAAGCACAGTTGGCTGCCACGTGGCTTCTTTGCCGTCCGCGGCAGACGGCAAAGAGCCCGTTGCCGTCGGTGGCAGACGGCAAAGAGCCTGCATATTGGCTCTTTTTTCTGTTTTTTATTAAATCCAACAATTTTCACAGCAAATATATATGACATATATAGATATATTTCACAGGCATTCATATCACATATATCCAGCACATAAGTTCCATACATTCATACATAAGCAAGTTCAATCCATTCATACATAAGCAACTTCCATCCATACATATTACATAAGCAAGTTCCATCCATCAATTCATACATAAACAAGTTCCATCCATACATAAACAAGAAGACTAGAACAAGAAGAGTAGCTTCCATGAAGTGAATGAAATCTGCAAAATGGCAAAATAAGAAAGTTAGAAATAGGTGACTGGAATAAGACTAGAACAAGAAGAGTAGAACAAGAAGAAGACTAGAACAAGAAGAGTAGAACAAGAAGAAGACTAGAACAAGAAGAGTATGTCATTTATGAGCTAACTTACGTGAAATGGATCATATATGAGCTAACTAAGTTGAAATGGGTCGTTTATGAGCTAGCTAAGGTGAAATGGATCATTTATGAGCTAACTTAGTTGAAATGGGTCGTTTATGAGCTAACTAAGGTCAAATGGATCGTTTTTGAGGTAACTAAGGTGAAATGGATCGTTTTTTAGCTAACTTAGGTGAAATGGATCATTTATGAGCTAACTTAGTTGAAATGGATCGTTTTTGAGCTAACTTAGGTGAAATGGATCATTTATGAGCTAATTTAGTTGAAATGGATCTTTTTGAGCTAACTTAGGTGAAATGGATCATTTAAGAGCTAATTTAGGTGAAATGGATCGTTTTTTAGCTAACTTGGTGAAATGGATCGTTTATGAGCTAAATTAGTTGAAATGGATCGTTTATGAGATAACCTAGGTAAGATGGGTCATTTTGGAGTTAACCTAGGTGAAATGGGTCATTTTAAAGCTAACGTAGGTAAAATGGATCATTTAGGAGCTAATCTAGGTAAAATGGGTCATTTTTGAGCTAACTTGGATGAACTGGATCATTTATAAGCTAACCAAGGTAAAATGGGTCATTTTAGAGCTAACTTAGGTAAAATGGATCGTTTATGAGCTAACTAAGCTAATTATGCAATTTTTGACATAAGTAAGCTAAGTACAGATCGTTTTAGAGCTAACTTAGGTAAAATGGATGGTTTTGGAGGTCAGTAAGCTTATTAAGTCATTTTGGAGGAGAAGAAGCTAAGTCTAGGTCATTATGGTAAGCATTGGAGGAAATAAAGCTAAGTCTAGGTCTTTATGCATGTGTTAAGCAAAACACTAGATAAACTTACCATGATCCAGGAGGTGTAGGAGCGGGCTGGCTCGTGTCGGTAGCTGGAGAAGGATCGTGCGATGCTTGTCTGGAGTTACGCTGCACCAAAGATCATTTCCAATGTCTTGTTAGCATGATGACACTCAAATGTTAAGACTAGCAAGTAATGTCCATTCAAATTAAACTCACCGTGGTCCCAGGAGCAATCACTGGCATCGGCGGAGCGGTCTGACCGGTCTTCTCGCACACAGACTGCACATTTGGTTTTGACGACTCAGTCATACTAGTTAGTAATGAGACAAACACTACATGAATGTTTTGGCTAATCTGCAGAAGAAACTTACCACAAGGAGCTCGTACATGGCCCTTGCCTGCATGTCATTCCGTGCCCTCTCCTCCTCCATCATCTTTGTCGTCCTCTCCTCCAACTCCCGCTGCCTCTCCGCCGCCTCCGCCAGAAGTTTCTCCGTTCTATCTCTCTCACTCTGTATAGCAGCCTGCAACACCACTCACATGACCATTTGTAATCATTGATGGAAGCGCACACAATGTAATGGAGAAAGATAGCTGAGTACGTATCACTAACCTTGATGGCGAGTTGCACTGGCCGTTCACGAGGCCTTATCTCAGGAGCGGAGCTCGACTGGCGCGCCTTGATCTCCGGGAGAGTGCTAGGACAACGGATAAGTCCATCTCCAATGGCTATGGAGCCATGGGACCTCCCGCCACCAGATATCATCACCAGCTCTGGATCAATGGGACCCTGGCTCGGGTTAAAGTCCTCCCCTTTCCTCGCCTTCCCCTCATCTCTATATCTCACGAGCTTGTTGTGGGAGGAGATGTTGGTGAAGTTGTTTGCATCATCGAGGTCAGACTGAGAGAAAGGCTTGACTTTCTTGAAAGAGGCAGTGTGGGCCATGGAATACAGGTCGTACACCTCTGGCACCTTATCCACCTTATTGTGGCGTGCCTGAAAGAGAGAAACAATGTAAATTAGTAATTAAAGGGCTCAAGCTAGCATGATGAATGAATTGCATGAATCATGAAGCAAACCACATACCCAGTTCCGCCCGAACTGATATAAGTTGGAGCTGCCTTGATGGTGTGGCACACCTTCCATTTGGGCACGTTTGTCCTTGGCCCCGTTGTGGAGGGCTAGCCATTCTTTTAAGCACCACTCATTGACCAACACCTCCCAACAATCCATCCGATCCGCACACCATCTCGGAGGCGCCTAAGTTAGCAAATAGAAACTTGAGCGCTACGGCTAAGAATTACTAAATGAAGGAACTTAAGTAGAAGGCCTTAAGAATTACCTTCATGTACTGCTCCTTACTCAGGAACTTATCGCGGCACGCCGGCTTGGTCTTCTTGATACCACGCAAGGCGTAGTAGTCTCGAACAGCCTGCACCCGAGCCTCGTGCCGTAAGTTCTGTAGTAGGCGCTTGCAGACGCTCTCGATAACATGTGCCGCGTCCTCCTCGTATCCCTCCTCACACCTGTAGAATGTCTGCAATCAAATGAGACAATATTGATTAGTACAATTAATAACTAGCTAGTTGAAGATTTTTAAATGTGTAAAGGAGAAATTACCCAGAACTTTCTGATCACCATGTCTGCCCTCGTGTCGCACAAGACACCGTCGATAATCTCATCCGGCGGGGCCGGGGCAGCCAAGTAGTGCTCCCAGCTCAATCCAAGCTCTGGAAGCCGACCCGCACCAGGCAACGTGACAAACCCGGGAAGTTTTGCCGGCAAAGAACTCCAAGGATGGAGTTGGGCCGGCGGACACTATGATGGTGGTCCCAACCCCTGCAGCATGACAAGGCCAACGCATTAGTTATTTGAAGAAACATGAATGCAGAAGGTACAAAAATATTAAATGCACTTACGTACCTCTCCCCATCAGGGAAAATCAACCACCTCTGCTCGCGGGTCGCCGGCACGGACGGGAGCCGTGTAGCACCACGCTGGTAGACGGTGCCCTCCTCCTCCTCAATATCAGTCGGCTCCCCGCCATCATCAGCATGGCCACTCGGCTCCTCGGGCTGATCCGGCCAGGTACCCCATCCGGACGTGTGCTCCTCCGGGGTCTCGTGGGCCGAACTCTCGTGGGCCGAAGGCCAGTCGACCCGAGGCTCGTGGGCCCAAGACCCGTGGACCGGAGGCTCGTGGACCGGAGTCCGTGTAGCCTCCTCCTCGGACGAGTCCACCCTAGCAGTCACGTGCTCGGGTGAAACAGCTGGGGGTGGCGGCGAGGAAGGCGCCGTAGCAGTCACCCTACCTCCTCCCCCGCGACCACGTGCCCCACCTCCTCTCTTCCTACCTCGTCCCCTGCTGGGCACCGCGGTCGACGAAGAAGGGCCCGGCGGTGTCGCCATACTGTCCAGCAATGCTCGGCGGAGAGGTGCGTCTGGAATGGAAGACCTCAGACCACGCGCCGACGAAGAAGGGGCCTTGGCACGCTCCCGACCAGCGCCCACCATCTTTCAACACCTGCCATGACAAACAGTAAACGAAATTAGTACAACATAAAAAAAAGACCGACATGAATAATAATATGTGTATCACTTAAGTGTATCATCATCAAGTACAACATAAAAAAATTTAATACCTGACACTACTAATAATCTCGATCAGTATCATCAATAAATGCATAATCATCATCATCACTATAATCAATGACGGGCTCATAGGGTTCAGTGGCATCAACATGTGGAAGGCCACCTTGACGAAATCGGTCAAGCAATGACAGGTCATCCGCAGCAGTAACCTCTTCTTGTTCCGGCTCTTCTTGTTCCTCCTCTAGGGTGATGTCGGGGTGCCGGGTCGGGGTCAGGGTGCCGTGTCGGTGTCGGGGTCGGGGTGTCGGGTCAGGCTCGGGGTCGGG